>NC_072733.1:132426463-132783852 GCF_026930045.1 Uloborus diversus | reverse complement strand
CTTTACATAATCAATTTTGTCGAAATAGGAAATATTATTTTGTTTTGTATTTCAAGTCTTTCTACACTGTAAAAAAAATCCGGAAACGTTTCTGAGTATATCGTGCAGCTGTGGTTCATGAAAGTTTCAAAAACGTTTCTGAGTATTTCGGAATCCTCTTTCTGTAATGTCCAGAAACGTGTCTGAGTATTTCGGAATCCTCTTTCTGTAATTTTCAGAAACGTTTCTGAGTATTTCGGAATCCTCTTTCTGTAATGTCCAGAACGTGTCTGAGTATTTCGGAATCCTCTTTCTCTAATTTTCAGAAACGTTTCTAAGTATTTCGGAATCCTCTTTCCGTAATTTCCAGAAATGTTTCTGAGTATTCTGTGCAGCTGTGGTTCATGAAAGTTTCGAAAACGTTTCCGAGTATTTCGGAATTCTCCAAACAATTTTCAAAAACGTTTCCGAGAATTTCGGAATCATTTTTCCGTGATTTTTTCTAAAATATAATTCTTTATTATAGTATTGCATACCATATCAGTTTCAATTCTTTCATATCTAAGAGCAATAATACAAGCAATTTTAGAATCATTCGTGGATTTTTTTTTTTTTTTTTGGAATTTCTAATGACAAATAGCATGGTTAACAGCATAACATATGCACAGTTATAAATTTTTGAAAAATTATGAAATAATCTAGTAATTTCATTCCTAATCACAAAATCGTCGGGGAATTGGAGTGGGGGTACCTTCTGAAAAGTGGGGATTGTTTGCTAAACAATCTTAAACTTCAGTTTTTCTCTCAATATTTTCAAGACAAAACTATCAGCATATTGTATTTTTAATGCAGAACTTAAAAACATATCTTGTATCAAACTTGATAGCTTTTATCTTCGGATAAAATTTGACAGGACTTACCTACCCTTCGCGTTCCTAAATTCGTTCACCTCAAGTCAATTTCTCTGACGAACAAAGTGTACCGAAAAGTACCAACAGAGAAATTGATGAATTTAAATATGACACCAAGTCCCCCTGCTGGAACCATTCGGGTTGATTCTTCTGTTCTTGCCCTTTTCCATCTCATCACAAATATAAATACTTATTCAAAATAGGTTACTGATTTTATTTTTACAGTGTGCGCAAAATGCATTATATATTTTATTTATTAAAACATTGAACTCTATTACATGATTATTCCATTTCATATATACAAGAATACCCCCCCCCCCACCATAAGAGTGATGGTGCACCCATAAAATGCTATGAAGTGCCCACCCCCCCTTGAAAAAGCAACATCATATACATTATAAATCAAAGTATCATATACATTATAAATCAAAGTATCATATACATTATAAATCAAAGTATCATATAAATTATAAGTCAAATACTTTAATATGGTGTAAAAATACAAAATTATTTTATTAAGTCTTTTTTTTTTTTTTTTGCTTTTGGTAAAATTGAGGCTCGTAAAACGAAAAAAATGAAGACACTTTTAAATACTTATATGTATCTATTTGTTAAATAAATTAATACACATTTAACTAATTTAAAGCGTTTCGCTAATGCAAATATTTAAAGAGATATCGTCATTTAGATAATACTGAAGCACTATGTTCCTAATTACAAGAGATAGTTTTTTTTTTTTACTTCATGGGGCATTCCAAGGTATTTTTGACATTTATATAGAGTCCGTAACGTGACCTTTTTTGCCATAACTTTTTAATTTACTGTTTGATTAGCATATTATTTTATTTTGATCTTTTCCTACCAACACACCAGCTCAAATTAAAATTATTTGCAAATCTAACGGTAAATTAAAAAGTTATGGCAAAAAAAGGTCACGTTACGGACTCTACATAATGTCCAAAATACCGTGGAATGCCCCTCATACAATCTAGCTACACTGTTTACAAGAGAATGAAAACATGCAACCTTAAAGGCGAACTATCAAACCTGACAATTTGCATATTATAACATTTAATTCACAATGCTTGATACATAAATGTTCAGCCAAATATTAACTGAGATTGACATATAAAAGTAGGGTAGAAAGGAGAGTTCTGCCCCAAGAGGCGGCACTGCGGCTATGCATCTGCAATCCGGCTCATAGCCGCCTCCCACTCCCCCTCCGACCTTGGGGATGACCTTGGGGTTGCGCCTCGAACTTGAAGAAGGTGACCACCGCGTTTTAGATATTTTCCCGCATTTTTTGGACTTTGTCATTTTACCGTGAAAGGTTACGAATAGTTTTCGCGCGTTTTAGATATTTTCCCGCGTTTTTGTACTTAGAATATTTTCCGTGATTTTTTCTTTGTAACGAAGGTTTTCACAAAAATAATTAATTAAAAGATGATGGTCCCACCAACCAACCAGGTGTATTAAATACACCCTATCAACCTTTTTTTTTTTTCATTTAGGTCTTAGACTATTTTCCAGTCTTTTGATCTTCAATTATTTTCCTACATATTTGAACTTTGAATATTTTCCGCGAATTTAATTATTTTTATTTTTACAGAGTATCGGAGTTGGGAATCGAACACCCAAACTTTGATTTATTCACGTATTTCCATCTTTTTTCATTTTTACAGCTTAATTTATTTTTCCGCCTTTCGAACTTCACAGTTTTCAGAATTAGTTTGTTTTCACGTATTTCGAACTTTGTCATTTTTTCTTTGTAACCATTTACGAGGGTATTTTCGCGCATTTTGTCGTTTTTTTTCGCGCGTTTTCGAACTTTGTCATTTTTTTTTTTTTTTGTAACCTTTTAAGAGGATATTTTCGCGCATTTATATTCCCCCCCCCCCCCCTCCCCCGCGTTTTCGGACTTCGTCACCTTTTTCTCATAATCTTTTACGAGGATATTTTCGCGCGTTTTTAGATATTTTGCCGCGAATTTTATTTATTTTCGGTCATACTGGACTTAGTTGTTTTTTCTCACAAACTTTTACGAGGATATTTTCACGCGTTTTGATTTATTTTCAAGCATTTTAGAGTTCGAGGATTATTTTACCGTTTTAGTCTTAGACTATTCTAAAGTCTTTTAATCTTTGATTATTTTCTCACTCTCTTAGTCTTTCACTATTTTTAATCATTTCAGACTTTGAATATTTTTCACAAGTTAGATTTTTCTTTCATGCATTTTTGGACTGGAAATTTTTTCACATCCATACATTTAGGATTTCGATTATTTTTTTCTAGTTAGGTCTTTGACTATTTTAAAGCTCTTTTGTCTATTTTTAGCAATTTGTAGACTTAGTTTATTTTTATACCTTTTGATTTCTAATTACTTTTGCATCTTTTATTCATTTACAAGTGTACTCGACTTTATCATTTTTCCAACTTAAACTATTTTTTTCATCATTTAGGAGTTCAATTGTATTTTCATACATATTTACACTTAAAATATTTTTCGAATTTTGATTTTCTTTTTCATGCATTTCAAACTTTATCATTTTTACAACTTTGATTCTTTGCACGAATTTCAAAACTTGCAATCAATTTACTGTTAGTAGTAATTAACACTTATCATTAACAAATTTTCACGAATTTTAAAAGTCAACTTAATTAATTTTTTCCAGTAAGCAAATTTCGCACTCAAGTTACATTTCATCACTACATATGCTTTTCAAGAGTTTCATTTAATTTATCACATTTTATTTAATCAACTCTAATAATTATTTTTTGATTAATATTTAACTTAGTCATTTTATCGTATTACTTTATTTATTTTTTCATACAAGCACTCTTGTTAGAATAAAACAAAATTTTCAACTTTCATGAATTTGAATCACTTTGACTATTTCATTTTCCCAATAATATTTTATTTTACTTTAACATATTCTCACGCGTTTTACTATTTATCATTCATTTACCAAAGTGATGAAAAATGTTCCCGCTATTATATTCAAAATACAACTCTTTCAATATAGTTATTTTCCAAGACGAAAGTTAACAAGTTTTTCTAAATTATTACTTTACAGTCAACTAACTTCATTAACAGAGTTTTCAATACAATTTATAAATTTCAGTTTTATTTATTAATTTTTCATTCGCATGCAAATAAATTCAAAGTCGCATATTTCATTCAAGTCGGCTTCAATTTTGTATAACTGAAGAAGCTTCCAACAAAACACTCCCACATCACAACCAAGACTTACAAAAGATATTTTTACAAAATTTCAAATCATTTCAAGAATATACACACTCATAGAAAATCCCCAACGAAATAAAATAAAAAGTTTGCTTAACACAATTTTAGACCTATCACAAGTACTATATTTGCTCCTTTTTAAGAATTTTCATTAAACTTCGAATTAATTTAATACTAGTTCATGATCAACATAAACAGATAGGAACAGACACATACAATCTTCGTGAAAAAAAAAAAAAAAAAAAAAACCCGGAATCAATAGTAAATTTATCATACGAAGAAAAAAATATTTTAAAGTCAAAAATCCAACCTTTGTAGGAAAAGACTCCTCCAATACTTTTGCATTGATGCATTATTGAAGATAATGAATTATATTACAAAATATGCGTCGATTTTAAATTTGACAACGGCATAAAATGTAATATTATCCAAGCTTCATTTCCATGCCTTCCTAGAATGTTCTGACTGCAACCAACACTCTCTTCGCTAAGCGTCCATCCACATCGAAAGCACAATGGATAATGAAAGATGAAACATAGGCTTATCTCAGATTTTATCTTATCATAGTGAGTCATGGAATTCACGTGGTAAGATTTCAACTCAATACTAACGGCTGTAAACACATGTGACCTCTTTTATCGCCCAAAAACTTAATTAAAGAAGATACATCGATTTAAATCTTTATTTGAAACTAATTTCCTAATTAATTTCAAAACCACTGTCGACGATTTATTTATTTTTTATTTTTTCCCGAACTTGAACTGTCTACAAAGTTATTCTATTCTATTCGTTTCTCATGCACACACACACACACACACACACACACACACACACACACACACTTAAAGACTTAATTTTTTCTATCCGCAATCAGTCCACCATAACATTTCACATTTTGAAAAAGACCATAGTTATTACTTTTTTAAATTGAGTTGTTTTCCAATGATTATTTCACTGTGGAGATTATTTTCAATGCGTTCTTATTCTTTTAATAGTTTTCATCAATTAAGCATTACAATTATTTATTCTTCCAAAAACATAGCGATTTTCACATTTCCAAAACATATTTCTAGTGATTTTATTTTTACAACAGCGAATTCAATTTCCTTAGAAATTTTCGAATGTATTTTGTCATATTAAAACGAATGCAATATTCAAGTTATACATATGTACATGGTGTAGCAATCAACCTTGAATGAATAATTGCAGGTCTTAACATATAAAAAAAATTTCAAGTTGTAAGAATATTTTTTTTTTTTTTGTTTCAAAACAATATTTTTTCAAACTTGTAATATTTTTCTACTTAGAAAATGAAATCAAATATTTTTTTTTCTTCAATTATATAAAATGTTTTTAAGAATTAATTTCTCAAACTTGTAATGTATTTCCACTAATTAAAAAAAATCAATTTTTTTTTCAATCATATAAAAATAAATTTTTAATCTTACAAAAATAATTTTTTCCGCAAAAATATTTTTTTTCAAAACAAAAAATAATATTTTTATAACATATTATTTTTTTTCTTTTCAATCTTTTTTCACAAAACTATTTTTTTTTTTTTTTTTCATTTTTTTTTTCAAACTTACAAAAATAAATTTAATCAACTGAATCTTCAAACAGAATGATTTAATTAATTTTAAAACTAGCAATCACTTTACTTTTTGTATTAATAACAACTATTGTTAATCCATTTACTCTTTGCACTCTCAGTATTAATTAGCACACATGCATTACAAATAATAGTAATGTTTAAGATACTTATAAATCATTTACTCAAGCTTTCAAATATCCAATTATCATGTTATTGTTCAATCATGTGAGGGAACTTGTAATGAAACTTTACTCATCAATCGAAATTATAAGCGAAAATATCACATTTTTAGCAATTAATATAATCATACAATTAACTTTGAATTTAAGAAAAATAAAAACTATTATACACTTAGTAACACATAGGTCGAAATGGTTTACGATCAGGTGAGTGTCTTTTATCAATTGAGAGAACAACATAGTTGAGAAAGAGCGCTCACATTTCATATTAGAATTTATAAGTCTTTAAGGTATTTCTCCAATATTGAATTCAGTATTAATACGTATGAATTTCAACATGTGAATGTGACTGTATATTATTTTTCAACCCATTAACTTGTTTAAGGTTCACTATCATAATTTTCAACTTTTTCTTAGCATATGTTGAAATATTTTATGTGTGTCAATCTATTGAAATATCACAAAAATCATATTCTCACTCAAACTTTATTACAATACCATACAGTGAAACAAACAAAATACAACCATTCTAAAGCTTGCTTACAAGAAAACGCATGTAGAAATTTATGAAAGATTAATTTCAAAGCACAAATCATCAACTATATACAACGCAAAGCAACAAAACAAGTTTAACTGCCTTAAAGGATAACAGATACATTTTGAAGGATAGAGGTAATTCATTTATAAAACTTATTAATTTACTACTTAGCTAAAGGTGCGTATTTCGCAGTCTGAACTTCCACATTGACAATATGATCCAACGTCCACCCAGATCCAAGTTGTATAAACACCTCTAAGGCGTTTTCAACCTGACCAATAGCATCATTCAAATGTTCTAAGATAGTGTCCTTAACAAGTTCTATTCGCATTACACTTCTAAAATAAGAAGTAATCAAATTATCATCATCATCACCAACATGACGACTCAGCACTGCCTTCATTACTATGCACCATTTAATGCTTCGTTTTTCATCTATTTCATCCTCCAATATTTGAATAATTTGGAGTCTTAACTCATCAAAACACATTTTTATGTCTTGAGAATTTTTAGGAGCAGGTGTTACAAACTCCGTAGCAAAAACACCGAATGTAGTTTGTCGAGTAGGTTTTAATCTCTTTGGGACATAAGTTTTCACTGTAACTTGCTTCACTACACTATGCATAACACGAACGTGATGCAAAAGGGTAGATTTACTAGCAAGCACTTTTCCGCACTGATCACATGTATAGCTTCGTCCATGTATCAGTATATGCCTTTTCAAACTATCCTCTCGTTTAAACTTTCTGTCACATTTCGAACATGCAAAGGTGGTAGTAGAATTATGAATCTTCAAATGACGATTCAAAGCAGATTTCCACTTGAATGACTTTCCACATTCTTGACATATGAATGAGGGACCATGCTCCTTAATATGTAGATTCAAATGCTTTCTTTCATCGAATAGCATGTCGCACTTTTCACATCTATAAGACTTCTTTCTAGAATGTATCTTTTGATGACTTCTCAAAGTAGACTCACGCCCAAAGGAAGCATTACATTTCATACAACAAAATGGTTTCATTCCTGAATGAGTCTTAAGATGTTGATTCAAATTTGAATTTGAACTAAATTGCTTCCCACATGAAGCACATACCTGTAAAAGATATAAAGGAAAAATAAATCAAAAATTATCAGAAACTTTTTTTTATTTAAGTCAATTCTATCATTGAAAATAGCATTTAAAACACTAGCACATATGAAGTTTCGTGCTATATACTTTCTCAACATCATTTCATCATCTAAATTTAAACTCAAATGAAATGTAAATAAATACATAAAACGTGAAAACAAAACTCCTGTTTACATCATATTCAATTCTTTTAATAAGACAAGAATCCGAAAGTTGAAATTTTATAAAAGTTCATTTAAAAATACAGCACACAATATCGTTTACTGTTCCGCTACCAAAATTCCGCATGTACAATTTTTCCACTAAACTAACAAGCTTCTTTAGAATATTAAAGTAAGATGCTTATCAAATAAGCGCAAACCTTCAAGTAAGCACATTCTATGAAAATATTAATCAATTTTCATGAAATGATTATTTCGTACTCACACTTTTGAAATAGAAAAATTGGTGAAATCTTTACCCAAAATCATTTATTATATTATTTTCATACTGCTTGAGCCCTCAAATATTTCAACAAAAGAATTATCACATAACACACTCAAAAATAAATACTTACATGTGATGATAAAACATCTTCACGACTCACACCACCATCAACAATATTCGAGTTTTCCCTATGATTTTCCATTAGAAAAGCTCTAAAGAAATTCGAAACACCAAGTTAAAATTTTCAACTGTTCGAAAAAGTTTTTCGATAGAAGTTAACTTCAGCACAGAAAACCTCCCGTCACGATCGGAATGGAATCCAAACCACCAAATGATCTTTCGAAGTAACCACATCAAATTTATACTTTCGAAGGATGCGTTAAACAAAAAGGTGAAATTATCAACCAATGAGAATGCTAAATGAAATGGATGAGAGAACCAATGAGCTTAATGCATCTGTTTGAATACAATCCTTTCACAACAGTAAAAAATAAAACAAAATTAATAAATAAATAAAGATAAATTCAATCCATATGTGACCATCAAGATCTTTCTCAAAATTTGTCGAAGACTACTCTGAGTGGAGTTGAGTTGTTTTTCTCAAAATTAAAAGTCATGGCACATCCTGAAACTTAAATTTTGAGAAAAACAACTCAACTCCACTCAGAGTAGTCTTCGACAAATTTTGAGAAAGATCTTGATGGTCACATATGGATTGAATTTATCTTTATTTATTTATTAATTTTGTTTTATTTTTTACTGTTGTGAAAGGATTGTATTCAAACAGATGCATTAAGCTCATTGGTTCTCTCATCCATTTCATTTAGCATTCTCATTGGTTGATAATTTCACCTTTTTGTTTAACGCATCCTTCGAAAGTATAAATTTGATGTGGTTACTTCGAAAGATCATTTGGTGGTTTGGATTCCATTCCGATCGTGACGGGAGGTTTTCTGTGCTGAAGTTAACTTCTATCGAAAAACTTTTTCGAACAGTTGAAAATTTTAACTTGGTGTTTCGAATTTCTTTAGAGCTTTTCTAATGGAAAATCATAGGGAAAACTCGAATATTGTTGATGGTGGTGTGAGTCGTGAAGATGTTTTATCATCACATGTAAGTATTTATTTTTGAGTGTGTTATGTGATAATTCTTTTGTTGAAATATTTGAGGGCTCAAGCAGTATGAAAATAATATAATAAATGATTTTGGGTAAAGATTTCACCAATTTTTCTATTTCAAAAGTGTGAGTACGAAATAATCATTTCATGAAAATTGATTAATATTTTCATAGAATGTGCTTACTTGAAGGTTTGCGCTTATTTGATAAGCATCTTACTTTAATATTCTAAAGAAGCTTGTTAGTTTAGTGGAAAAATTGTACATGCGGAATTTTGGTAGCGGAACAGTAAACGATATTGTGTGCTGTATTTTTAAATGAACTTTTATAAAATTTCAACTTTCGGATTCTTGTCTTATTAAAAGAATTGAATATGATGTAAACAGGAGTTTTGTTTTCACGTTTTATGTATTTATTTACATTTCATTTGAGTTTAAATTTAGATGATGAAATGATGTTGAGAAAGTATATAGCACGAAACTTCATATGTGCTAGTGTTTTAAATGCTATTTTCAATGATAGAATTGACTTAAATAAAAAAAAGTTTCTGATAATTTTTGATTTATTTTTCCTTTATATCTTTTACAGGTATGTGCTTCATGTGGGAAGCAATTTAGTTCAAATTCAAATTTGAATCAACATCTTAAGACTCATTCAGGAATGAAACCATTTTGTTGTATGAAATGTAATGCTTCCTTTGGGCGTGAGTCTACTTTGAGAAGTCATCAAAAGATACATTCTAGAAAGAAGTCTTATAGATGTGAAAAGTGCGACATGCTATTCGATGAAAGAAAGCATTTGAATCTACATATTAAGGAGCATGGTCCCTCATTCATATGTCAAGAATGTGGAAAGTCATTCAAGTGGAAATCTGCTTTGAATCGTCATTTGAAGATTCATAATTCTACTACCACCTTTGCATGTTCGAAATGTGACAGAAAGTTTAAACGAGAGGATAGTTTGAAAAGGCATATACTGATACATGGACGAAGCTATACATGTGATCAGTGCGGAAAAAGTGCTTGCTAGTAAATCTACCCTTTTGCATCACGTTCGTGTTATGCATAGTGTAGTGAAGCAAGTTACAGTGAAAACTTATGTCCCAAAGAGATTAAAACCTACTCGACAAACTACATTCGGTGTTTTTGCTACGGAGTTTGTAACACCTGCTCCTAAAAATTCTCAAGACATAAAAATGTGTTTTGATGAGTTAAGACTCCAAATTATTCAAATATTGGAGGATGAAATAGATGAAAAACGAAGCATTAAATGGTGCATAGTAATGAAGGCAGTGCTGCGTCGTCATGTTGGTGATGATGATGATAATTTGATTACTTCTTATTTTAGAAGTGTAATGCGAATAGAACTTGTTAAGGACACTATCTTAGAACATTTGAATGATGCTATTGGTCAGGTTGAAAACGCCTTAGAGGTGTTTATACAACTTGGATCTGGGTGGACGTTGGATCATATTGTCAATGTGGAAGTTCAGACTGCGAAATACGCACCTTTAGCTAAGTAGTAAATTAATAAGTTTTATAAATGAATTACCTCTATCCTTCAAAATGTATCTGTTATCCTTTAAGGCAGTTAAACTTGTTTTGTTGCTTTGCGTTGTATATAGTTGATGATTTGTGCTTTGAAATTAATCTTTCATAAATTTCTACATGCGTTTTCTTGTAAGCAAGCTTTAGAATGGCTGTATTTTGTTTGTTTCACTGTATGGTATTGTAATAAAGTTTGAGTGAGAATATGATTTTTGTGATATTTCAATAGATTGACACACATAAAATATTTCAACATATGCTAAGAAAAAGTTGAAAATTATGATAGTGAACCTTAAACAAGTTAATGGGTTGAAAAATAATATACAGTCACATTCACATGTTGAAATTCATACGTATTAATACTGAATTCAATATTGGAGAAATACCTTAAAGACTTATAAATTCTAATATGAAATGTTAGCGCTCTTTCTCAACTATGTTGTTCTCTCAATTGATAAAAGACACTCACCTGATCGTAAACCATTTCGACCTATGTGTTACTAAGTGTATAATAGTTTTTATTTTTCTTAAATTCAAAGTTAATTGTATGATTATATTAATTGCTAAAAATGTGATATTTTCGCTTATAATTTCGATTGATGAGTAAAGTTTCATTACAAGTTCCCTCACATGATTGAACAATAACATGATAATTGGATATTTGAAAGCTTGAGTAAATGATTTATAAGTATCTTAAACATTACTATTATTTGTAATGCATGTGTGCTAATTAATACTGAGAGTGCAAAGAGTAAATGGATTAACAATAGTTGTTATTAATACAAAAAGTAAAGTGATTGCTAGTTTTAAAATTAATTAAATCATTCTGTTTGAAGATTCAGTTGATTAAATTTATTTTTGTAAGTTTGAAAAAAAAAATGAAAAAAAAAAAAATAGTTTTGTGAAAAAAGATTGAAAAGAAAAAAAATAATATGTTATAAAAATATTATTTTTTGTTTTGAAAAAAAATATTTTTGCGGAAAAAATTATTTTTGTAAGATTAAAAATTTATTTTTATATGATTGAAAAAAAAAATTGATTTTTTTTAATTAGTGGAAATACATTACAAGTTTGAGAAATTAATTCTTAAAAACATTTTATATAATTGAAGAAAAAAAAATATTTGATTTCATTTTCTAAGTAGAAAAATATTACAAGTTTGAAAAAATATTGTTTTGAAACAAAAAAAAAAAAAATATTCTTACAACTTGAAATTTTTTTTATATGTTAAGACCTGCAATTATTCATTCAAGGTTGATTGCTACACCATGTACATATGTATAACTTGAATATTGCATTCGTTTTAATATGACAAAATACATTCGAAAATTTCTAAGGAAATTGAATTCGCTGTTGTAAAAATAAAATCACTAGAAATATGTTTTGGAAATGTGAAAATCGCTATGTTTTTGGAAGAATAAATAATTGTAATGCTTAATTGATGAAAACTATTAAAAGAATAAGAACGCATTGAAAATAATCTCCACAGTGAAATAATCATTGGAAAACAACTCAATTTAAAAAAGTAATAACTATGGTCTTTTTCAAAATGTGAAATGTTATGGTGGACTGATTGCGAATAGAAAAAATTAAGTCTTTAAGTGTGTGTGTGTGTGTGTGTGTGTGTGTGTGTGTGTGTGTGTGCATGAGAAACGAATAGAATAGAATAACTTTGTAGACAGTTCAAGTTCGGGAAAAAATAAAAAATAAATAAATCGTCGACAGTGGTTTTGAAATTAATTAGGAAATTAGTTTCAAATAAAGATTTAAATCGATGTATCTTCTTTAATTAAGTTTTTGGGCGATAAAAGAGGTCACATGTGTTTACAGCCGTTAGTATTGAGTTGAAATCTTACCACGTGAATTCCATGACTCACTATGATAAGATAAAATCTGAGATAAGCCTATGTTTCATCTTTCATTATCCATTGTGCTTTCGATGTGGATGGACGCTTAGCGAAGAGAGTGTTGGTTGCAGTCAGAACATTCTAGGAAGGCATGGAAATGAAGTTTGGATAATATTACATTTTATGCCGTTGTTAAATTTAAAATCGACGCATATTTTGTAATATTATTCATTATCTTCAATAATGCATCAATGCATAAGTATTGGAGGAGTCTTTTCCTACAAAGGTTGGATTTTTGACTTTAAAATATTTTTTTCTTCGTATGATAAATTTACTATTGATTCCGGTTTTTTTTTTTTTTTTTTTTTTTTTTTTTTTTTTCACGAAGATTGTATGTGTCTGTTCCTATCTGTTTATGTTGATCATGAACTAGTATTAAATTAATTCGAAGTTTAATGAAAATTCTTAAAAAGGAGCAAATATAGTACTTGTGATAGGTCTAAAATTGTGTTAAGCAAACTTTTTATTTTATTCTGTTGGGGATTTTATATGAGTGTGTATATTCTTGAAATGATATGAAATTTTGTAAAAATATCTTTTGTAAGTCTTGGTTGTGATGTGGGAGTATTTTGTTGGAAGCTTCTTCAGTTATACAAAATTGAAGCCGACTTGAATGAAATATGCGACTTTGAATTTATTTGCATGCGAATGAAAAATTAATAAATAAAACTGAAATTCATAAATTGTATTGAAAACTCTGTTAATGAAATTAGTTGGCTGTAAAGTAATAATTTAGAAAAAACTTGTTAACTTTCGTCTTGGAAAATAACTATATTGAAAGAGTTGTATTTTGAATATAATAGCGGGAACATTTTTCATCACTTTGGTAAATGAATGATAAATAGTAAAACGCGTGAGAATATGTTAAAGTAAAATAAAATATTATTGGGAAAATGAAATAGTCAAAGTGATTCAAATTCATGAAAGTTGAAAATTTTGTTTTATTCTAACAAGAGTGCTTGTATGAAAAAATAAATAAAGTAATACGATAAAATGACTAAGTTAAATATTAATCAAAAAATAATTATTAGAGTTGATTAAATAAAATGTGATAAATTAAATGAAACTCTTGAAAAGCATATGTAGTGATGAAATGTAACTTGAGTGCGAAATTTGCTTACTGGAAAAAATTAATTAAGTTGATTTTTAAAATTCGTGAAAATTTGTTAATGATAAGTGTTAATTACTACTAACAGTAAATTGATTGCAAGTTTTGAAATTCGTGCAAAGAATCAAAGTTGTAAAAATGATAAAGTTTGAATTGCATGAAAAAGAAAATCAAAATTCGAAAAATATTTTAAGTGTAAATATGTATGAAAATACAATTGAACTCCTAAATGATGAAAAAAATAGTTTAAGTTGGAAAAATGATAAAGTCGAGTACACTTGTAAATGAATAAAAGATGCAAAAGTAATTAGAAATCAAAAGGTATAAAAATAAAACTAAGTCTACAAATTGCTAAAAATAGACAAAAGAGCTTTAAAATAGTCAAAGACCTAACTAGAAAAAAATAATCGAAATCCTAAATGTATGGATGTGAAAAAATTTCCAGTCCAAAAATGCATGAAAGAAAAATCTAACTTGTGAAAAATATTCAAAGTTTGAAAACGCTCGAAAATAAGCAAAAGAACGAAAGACGTCAAAATAGTCTAAGACTTGAATGTAAAAAATATTTGAATTCTAAAATACCTGAAAAAAAAAAAATAAAGTTCGAAAAATATTTCAAGTTTGAAAACGCCCGAAAATAATTAAAGATCAAAAGACTTTTGGATGGTATGGCAAAAAGTATCACACATTGTCATGGCAACAATTGCGACATTTTGCCATTCCCTAAAAACGAAGATTTAAAAAAAAAAAAAATTTCCAAGTCCAAAAAATCACGGAAAATCTTCAAAGTCTCAATAGATGACGCCACGAGCATTTAGCACATGTGAAAATTATATTGAGATGATAATTAACGTGCTTACACTCAGGTCTTAGTAGCTTGGTCAGTTTGCGCGTGTCTAAATCTGACAGCTACTAAGACCTTTTGGAGATCGTGTGTTCGATTCCCAGCAGCGACACTCTGTAAAAATAAAAATAATTAAATTCGCAGAAATAAGAAAAATCAACCTCTCAATAGATGGCGCCACCGACGTTAAACATAGCATAAGTTAAAGCATAGCAACAAGTGTTGCCAACCGAAAACTAAAAACTCTGGTTGTCATGACAACAAGTGTTGCCATTCCAAAACCGAAACTCGCCATCCAAAAAGTAAAAACTTTGTGGATACCATGACAACAAGTTCAAAATATTCTAAGTCCGAAAACGCGGGAAAAATATCTAAAACGCGGGAAAAACCCTCGTCACCTTCTACGGGTTCTCGCGGCGGCCCCGGTCGTGGGGAGGGTCAACCCCAAGGTCGGGAGGGGGTGGGGAGGAAGTGGAGGAGGCGGTGGGAGGAAGAGTGGGAGGGGGAGGCGGATTGTAGATGCATACTAACGCCACCGCCTCCTGTTGCAGAACTCTCATTATTCCCCTACTAACACTCGAAAACAATATAATTTAAAATGTAGTATTTTATTATCCAAGTAGTTTTCTTTGCAACAGAGAGGATACAAGAATTGTAATAAAATTTAAACTGCCCAATTCTCGCAAAATGAACATAGAATCTTAATAGTCAGAAAATAACTTGACGTAAAATTATGCTAGCCATTATTGTTCCTTAAAAACACAAGACAGCGTTGTTTCAATTGAAAATTTTCTGACTTGAAGTTCTCAATTCTAAAAATACAGACAAATTAATAATATCAATGCAAAAAGATGTGATATCTCATCAAAAACAACCCTGTTGTAAAAATTTCCCCGTCAAGAAAGCTTTTCAAAGTGAAGTGGTTGCTTGGTGAGCAAAAAGCTTCCCGCCAAACAAGATAAACAATTTAAAAGATCTATACATATTTCTGAGGAGTTGAAGGTGGGAGGAGGTTCTAATGGAAGTAGCTGTGATGAAAAAGGAGAAGAGGGAGGATGATAGTTTGGCAGATACTTGGTGGTTAAACTACATATCATAACTTTTTAAGGCTGAGGGTTTTTGGGTTTAGGATGCAGGTTTTCTTTTTTGTGCGGAAAAGTTAAAGGTTTTCTTGGCGGGGAAATTTTTACAACAGGGTTGTTTTTGATGAGATTTATGTTTACAGCAGCTGTTTAAGCCTCTTTTTCTCAAGTGCCGGTTTCTCGTTTTGCGCGCATGATTTCTTAGAATGTTTCTTAGGTATTTCCGTAAAACTTTTCATGCATGTTTGGCTGGTTTATTTTTATGATCTGAACCTAAGTTTTAACTAAAAATTAAGGTAATATTAAAAAAAAATATATTTTCCCACAGAATTTTGGAATTTTTTTATATTAACTTATAAAATTTCAAAAAAATAATAATAATAAATAATTTAAAAAAAATAGGTTCAGATCATAAAAATAAACCTGACAAACAGGCACAAAAAGTTTTACGGACATATATAAGAAACTTCCTTAGATATCAAGTGCGCAAAACGAGAAACCCGAGAAAACGCAATTTGAGAAAGTGAGGTTTTAACAGCTGCTGTTAACATAAATCTCTATGGGGAAAGTTTACGCATTTTTTTCGATAACTTGAAAAATTTTTTGCGTATGGTAATAAATAAGGTATCAAATTGTTCGAACTAAATTAGGCATAACATATATTTTTTTCCAGAAAATCGAACATTTTGAAGGTAAAGGGTCCTTAGACCCCTAAGGTAAAGGTATACATATTTTTTAAAATACGTCAGGAATTGGTTGTTGAGATATTATGTGTGGCTATATAATCACGTAATAAAAGTTTAATATCATCAGCATGTTGGACAGGTTAATAAAAGATAGCTGAACAATGCCATAACATTTTTCAGCCTCTAAAAGAATATTTCACATGAATAGAGGCCTTCACCAAGTGCTACAAGTGTCTTTATCGTTTTTGCTGGTATTACTCTCATCCGTTCGCGCGCAGTTCATAGATCTTAAAATAGAATAGATGTGCCTTCTCCCCACTTTTCTCCTCAGAGCGCGCGTCAACATCCCCCGTTGGACATCACGTGATCAAGGGACACCCCTGACAAGAAACTGTTTCCCTAATCGAAGAGAATTACTTTGCGCCGCGATCATTTGCGCAATTAAGGGAAATTAAAGCATTTAACCCATGGGTTAAATGCTTTTAGGGTTAAACCCCCCTTTAAGCATGGGTTAAATTAAAGCATTTTACCCAATATTAAAGAAAAAGGGAACACTCTGTCCCTCACGTAACACCTCATATTTTTCACTAAAAGTAATAATTAAAAAAAGTAACAATTTTTTTTTCATTAAGATATCGCAAATGTATTTGTTGTACTTTTGCAAAAAATGTTCTTTGTTACCTTTTTAAGTTATTACTTTTCAATGAAATGCGGGACAAAATGACAGCTTTTTCATGGAATGGTTCATTAAATATTTTCCCATCATAACTTTTGTAGCAGGTGCACAAGCTATTTAAACAGTTTTTCAAGTGCTTTAAATACTGAGTAGAAATAGACGTCTTCAAAAATCTTAAACAAAAATTGACCTTATAAATTTTCTTTTATTTCAATCAAATTTTTCAAATACAGATAAATAGTTTCAATGCGTGCTTTTTCCCACAACTTTTGAAGCCAGTGCAACAATTTAACATAAAACCCTATCTAAAACCATAAACCAATTAGAAATACAAATGTAAATAGTATCGAATATCAACTCAATTAAATAAAATTCTAATATTCGCATGCGTTTCGCATCAACACTAAATTAGCCAAACCAATAACTTTGGTTTGTTCCTAACTTTTAAGCAACTTCAGTGTTTTCTTTTTGTTTTTTAAGTACTCAGAAAATAAATTCATTTGCAATTATAAACTACATGAATGGTCATTTGACTTCCGCCCCCTCCCCAATTTTTCTTTTCTTCTTTATTTTTCGTCCACAGAATATGATAATTTTGAGAATTTAAACTCGAGGGTGAAGAAAACTAGTGATTATTGTCCCTTAACAATATTAATTTTGTTACTTTCCTACTTATTGGTCTTTGTGAATTATTTTCATTGTTTGAATTGACTGCGTGATACATTCTAACGCTTAAATATTTAGTAACGATTAATTTTATAAACTTTTTAACGAGAAAATCTGCTGCTTCTGTTTCCAACGTATGCTTATTTAAACTTAGAAAAATGGAATTCGAAATTTTTCTCATCACTCTTGTGGTCTCATGAGTAACATTATATTTTTGTGTTTTACTCCCAAAACTTTTTCACATTCTCGCTCAGTTGTTCTTCACAAATGTACATATTTTAATGGCTGCAATCTTGCAATAAGTTATCATACATGAATGTGTCCCAAAATTCTTAAATTTTATTAGGTCTATTTTTTGATTTGTTGTAGTTAAGACTGCGTTGCAGTCGTCGCAGTTCACAACAGAGTGCACTTGCCAGACAAAAAATCCAGCGTAGTCAGAAACATCATTAATTAACTGTGTCATGTTAATTGAGATGATTTCTGAATTTTCCAAATCGTCGTCAAAGGAATCGGAAGAAAAGGCTTTCTTTCAAAGCATTTTTGTTACGCTTCAAATTTATTCTTAGCATTTTGAAGGTTGTCAAAATCAGGCAATTTGAAGAACTGGACTCTTTAAAATTTCCGTATAAATCAATCATCTTTTTTTCGCACTCCGAAATTGTCCGACGATTATTGTTGAATCCCCCCTCATAACCTGATTGCACTGAAAAAAGTTTCAAGGTGATCGTGAGTAAGCTTATAAGTCATTACGCAGTTTAGAACTGGAATTCAAGCACCTATATACTTTTCATATGTTCCCAGCACACTTTTCATAGAAATTAGAAAAACCTAAAAATCCAGTTTTTCGCGACATACTATAACTAATTTTCCATCCCTTGTTTTTAGTGATTTAATATAATGCTCGGCATCTAATTAAAGTAAATTGCCTAAAATATTCTTAATTTCAACTCTGCATGGGGACTTTTTTTGCCTTTCGCAGAAAGAAATATTTCTGTTACGCACTATGTCTTTATTTTTTAATAAAATTCATCAAACCCTCTTTCTTTAGAAAATCTCAGATTCACACATATAGAAATTTCTCACATAAGTATAATGAAAATCTTCAGACAATCCTGGACTTTTAACGACGCTTCGCATTGTTATATCGTTATATCACTGCTGCCCGAGAAGAGGGAGACACGATGTCCCTTGATCACGTGATTCTCGGAAGAATCATGATGACCCCACTTTCTCCGGGCGAAATACGCTGCGCTGTAGAGGGAAAGGCCTATCTATCCCTTTTAAAGATCTATGGCGCAGTTATATTCATCGATTAGTCACCCGATTAGTTTTTGTGTTTCGTTTTTTTTTTTTTTTAGTTTTATGATCTTGTGGTTTGTCGAAATTGAGATACGTTTTACTTTTTTCTCTTCTTGGGGAGGGGAGATTTTTATAAAACTGGTGACAACAACTACTTAGTCCTGGAATTTGATTTGAGGGGGGTATGTGAAAAAGCTAATATTGTTTGATATTACTACTATCAAACCTAAGACACGTTGCTGCGGAGTTTGCAATAAATGTTCCGGTCTCTGTCCCTTTGTTCTGACCTACTGGGCGATAAAAAAAATACTTTGGTGAGTGATATTTGAACAATAAATAAGCAAGTATGACAGCCGTAACTGGAAGATTTTAACTGTAGACTAAACTTCAATAAAACTTAACCAACAGTCTATTATTATCCGTAGTTTTACATACCGTTATTAGAACAATACAACACTGCCGTGGGAAAGTAGATTGCAGTATCTGCAGAAATGAGGTTTTCAGGTATGTTAAGAAACGCTCTTAGGATTCTATTCTAACAATAGGTAAATTTGGGAACTTGGTTTTTTTTCTAAGAGGTTTTCCGAAAGAACATAAGAAAGTTGCAAAAATAATGAGGAAAAAATGAAAAAAAAAAAAGACAAGCAAACAGTTTGCAGATACTGATCTTAACCTTCGTACGGCAGAATAGTACCAACTACCACTATCTACATAGATAATAAATGAAGTATTTTTGTATAATTTTCCTAGAAAAAAAAGTTTTGTTTTATTCTAACAAGAGTGCTTGTATGAAAAAATAAATAAAGTAATACGATAAAATGACTAAGTTAAATATTAATCAAAAAATAATTATTAGAGTTGATTAAATAAAATGTGATAAATTAAATGAAACTCTTGAAAAGCATATGTAGTGATGAAATGTAACTTGAGTGCGAAATTTGCTTACTGGAAAAAATTAATTAAGTTGATTTTTAAAATTCGTGAAAATTTGTTAATGATAAGTGTTAATTACTACTAACAGTAAATTGATTGCAAGTTTTGAAATTCGTGCAAAGAATCAAAGTTGTAAAAATGATAAAGTTTGAATTGCATGAAAAAGAAAATCAAAATTCGAAAAATATTTTAAGTGTAAATATGTATGAAAATACAATTGAACTCCTAAATGATGAAAAAAATAGTTTAAGTTGGAAAAATGATAAAGTCGAGTACACTTGTAAATGAATAAAAGATGCAAAAGTAATTAGAAATCAAAAGGTATAAAAATAAAACTAAGTCTACAAATTGCTAAAAATAGACAAAAGAGCTTTAAAATAGTCAAAGACCTAACTAGAAAAAAATAATCGAAATCCTAAATGTATGGATGTGAAAAAATTTCCAGTCCAAAAATGCATGAAAGAAAAATCTAACTTGTGAAAAATATTCAAAGTTTGAAAACGCTCGAAAATAAGCAAAAGAACGAAAGACGTCAAAATAGTCTAAGACTTGAATGTAAAAAATATTTGAATTCTAAAATACCTGAAAAAAAAAAAATAAAGTTCGAAAATATTTCAAGTTTGAAAACGCCCGAAAATAATTAAAGATCAAAAGACTTTTGGATGGTATGGCAAAAAGTATCACACATTGTCATGGCAACAATTGCGACATTTTGCCATTCCCTAAAAACGAAGATTTAAAAAAAAAAAAAATTTCCAAGTCCAAAAAATCACGGAAAATCTTCAAAGTCTCAATAGATGACGCCACGAGCATTTAGCACATGTGAAAATTATATTGAGATGATAATTAACGTGCTTACACTCAGGTCTTAGTAGCTTGGTCAGTTTGCGCGTGTCTAAATCTGACAGCTACTAAGACCTTTTGGAGATCGTGTGTTCGATTCCCAGCAGCGACACTCTGTAAAAATAAAAATAATTAAATTCGCAGAAATAAGAAAAATCAACCTCTCAATAGATGGCGCCACCGACGTTAAACATAGCATAAGTTAAAGCATAGCAACAAGTGTTGCCAACCGAAAACTAAAAACTCTGGTTGTCATGACAACAAGTGTTGCCATTCCAAAACCGAAACTCGCCATCCAAAAAGTAAAAACTTTGTGGATACCATGACAACAAGTTCAAAATATTCTAAGTCCGAAAACGCGGGAAAAATATCTAAAACGCGGGAAAAACCCTCGTCACCTTCTACGGGTTCTCGCGGCGGCCCCGGTCGTGGGGAGGGTCAACCCCAAGGTCGGGAGGGGGTGGGGAGGAAGTGGAGGAGGCGGTGGGAGGAAGAGTGGGAGGGGGAGGCGGATTGTAGATGCATACTAACGCCACCGCCTCCTGTTGCAGAACTCTCATTATTCCCCTACTAGTGTTTAACAACTTCGCAATAAATTCTATTACAGTTTCTTTATTTGGCAGATTATTCAACATTTTCATGAAGGTTTCTTTAAATGTTTTACAGCTTGAGGGCTATTTTAATCTAGCTTTTCATTTTTTGTTTAATTACATTTTTTCTTAAATCGTGGATTATTTTACGTTTTATGGGATAATTTTAATTGTTTGGTTATTTATCCTTTTCTTGTCAGAAGTCTTTGACTTGTTTAATACCTAATTTTGTTTAAAAGTTCATTTAAAAAACGAAATAACGCGTGTTATCACCAAGCAAAAAAAAAGAAAAAAAAACTATGCCATTAAATACTTTAAATTTGAATGTGTCAGAAGATCTATACAACGATGTCAAATCGCGGATATCCCAAATTTGCCATAGCGAATGCGCATGTTGCGCGCGGACTAAGCTCATTAAAAGTCTTGCTTAAATTGATTGCAAATTTTTTTTTCAGCTAACAAATTACTGAAAAGCACGGATATTCACACACGTATTTCATATATTTTCAATTCATTATGTGTTGTTTGTGAAAAATCCATTAATTTAGAAAATAAGCAAACCAATAAAAAAGTGCTATTTTCCGCTTTCAATTAAAAAGTTATATGTGCCGTATTCATATGCGTACAGTTTCATAAAATTTGTCATGTAAAATATTGTAATGATTTAACCCCAGTTTCGCGCCGACATTTAAAATTTCTTCCCTCCAGAAATATATCAAAACTGAAAAACAGGGGGGAAGGAAATTTCGTATCGGCAAAACTTTGGGGGGGGGGGGGGAGGACAGCATTCTAATCTCATTCATTAATTTGTTTCTCTGCTTAAGTATAAACAAAGAACATAGAATCTGAAAACAGAAAGCCCAATGAGCTAAGTCTGCTCGCATGCGCAGTCGCTGTGGCAAATTTGTGATATCCGCGATTTAACGTCAAGTTGCAACTGTGGGATATGATTTAGTCTTGATTGAATTTCATTTCCTAAGACAACTTTGGAATAACTGTTAGATCTGTTCTAACCTTGCAATTGCAGTCCGAGATAAACAAACCTTATGAACTGAGAGTAAGTACATAAAAATTTAGGGAAAATTAATGATTTTCAAACTTGAATTACTCCGGCCCATGATGTCACTGGGGTTGAATTTTTTATATGTACTCAATGGCCCCCCAAGAATATGTATACAAAAAATCATTACCGTAGCTCCCCGGGGGGCTGTGATAGAACCCCGGGAAGGTACAATTTGGGGGGTAAAAGCGAGGGGGGAAGGGGAGGGAGGTCAAATGGCACAAAAGGCACATCAGTAGGGCACAAGGAATGTGTGTGCGAAATTTCAGCTTGATTCCTTTTTTCGTCTGGGCTGTAGCCCTGTCAAAGAAAGCGAAATCTTTTTGGAACAGCGATTTTATAACTTTAATACCTCCTCCCCCTGATGGTCCAGTAAATTGTAGTTTGGTTTACGGCGTCAGGGGCCACTAGAGATTGAGTGTACCAAAAGTCAACTCCGGGGGTCTTCATGGGGCTGAGATACAGAGTGGTGAAAAATCCAAAAATCTCAACCTATTCTGTCGTGTAATCTTGTTCTTGGTCGCTTTTATTTACTTTCGTCTTTGGCGGTGGATTTGCTTCTGTTGGCTGCTGACGTTTGGTTTCCTTGGCGGGGCGGGACGCTCCAGCGTCCCGTGATCCCTACGGGGAAAGTTTACGCATTTTCACGATAACTTGAAAAGTTTTTTGCTTATGGTAATAAATAAGGTATCAAATTGTTCAGAATTAAATTATGCATAACATATATTTTTTCCAGAAAATTGAAAATTTTGAAGGTTAAGGGTCCTTAGACCCCTTGAGGATGATATTTAAGTGGATGATGCTTAACTGTTTGCAAATTTACAGTCAACAGCGTATTGATTTTCCTAAATTATCTCATTTTTACTTCTCATCAACTTTTATTAACTTTTTTGTTTAATTGCAAATATTGTGTTCCAAAAATTACAGTGTCTGTATGATTAAGACTCGCAATGTATAGACAATTGCAGAGCGAAATCTACTCAAAAATTAAAAATTGAGTACTTAAATACAAAATAACTAAAATAAGTTCAAATAAAGCAAATAGGATAAGTAATATAGATAAAGTAAATAGAATCAAAATTCAGGGGAAAATATTAAAACATAAATCAGACTAGTCAGTCTAGTATAAATATTTTCAAAGGAAAAACTAACGGTTTTAAACTTTAACTTAAGTTGCTTACACAAAAACGCAAGAATTGGAAATATAGTGGGATCTTGCAAGAATATTGAAGCGCAAATGAAGGAAGGAAAATCGTTTTAAACTTTACACAGCAATACTTGAGTGCAATTTTCACAGCTCTGCACTAACCCAAATGATGCTATAAACTGAGATTTACAGGCTAAATAGTTTTACACAGCATGATTTTAAATATCACAAGTGTTTAGAAGAAAAGTCCAAAACATCTGAAAAAGTATTTTCGTTTCTATAATTACTACCTAATTTATTTAAAGAATCAATAAAATCCGACAAGAAGCCTTGCGTAGTGTTTCAACCCTTTCTTTATTTGATAATCCACAGTAATTTGTATGTGACGCAAAGCTACACTCAATTCCAAACATTCGAAGTAGTGTCCTTTTCTATGGGACAATGAGTTGGAGCAAACAAATCTTCGTTAAAAATCTCATTTTATATCTCAAAAGATATTACGTCGATCGATACTCTGCGACAGGCTTAAAGTTGTGACACTGCCATGGCAAGCCTCTACCGAACAACGAATCACGATAAGCACTAGACCAACAAATACTCCAAAGGATTTCCAGCTTTTTAAAATGGTATATCTTCAGATGTAAAAAAAAAAAGAAAAAAAAAAAAAACATCTGAAGACAAAAAATGCTTTTTTGAACTTAGAACTGCTGAGCTTTGTATTGCATATTCAAACAATTCATGGTAGTTTTTAGCACTATACATAGTTTCATTAGCATTTTATCCTTTTTTTATATTTTTGTGAATTTGATTTTATGTGTCCTGCTATCAGAAAAGCTTAATATTACTGACCGTGAAATAACAATTTGTATTTCACTTTTCTTTGTGCTGTTACTAGTTTTAATTTTTTTTAATTTCATTTTTGCACTTGAGAAATTAAACTTTCCGACATGCATAAATTGACTAATTATCAATGCATACATTTTGAATCATAAAAATCTAATCCAACCAAAAACATTTTTAACTCGAAATTTATTCTTGAAATCGGATAAAACATATTACAGTAGACTCCCGATTATCCGAGAGCGGTTTATCCGCGAATCGATCAACAATCACGAACATGTATTTTCACAGTAAAAAGCGAATACGAGTGGCTGTTTTTTTTTTTTTTTGAAAAATTGTAAATTTACACTGAGTTGTTTTTGCTTGATTGATTGATTTAATTTAATTTTATTATTATTATTATTATTATTATTATTATTTTGCGTTCTTCATCGTACATACACTTGTTTGTTATTGATGTTAAGTTCGGTTGTGCAAAAATACAAAACATTTGTACTGTACTCTATATATATTTTCACTGTTTGCAGAAAGTGTTATGCATCAATACAGTTAAGAATTTGAGATAGGACAATTTTTACCTGATTTGTCCCCCATTTTAGTCTTTTTGCGGTTATCCGCGATTTTTATTATCCGCGGCACTTGTGCCACCCAATTCCGCGGATAATCGGGAGTTTACTGTACGTTTTTATTTCATTTTACATAGTAAAGGAATAACTGTACTCTCGAAAATAATTCTTTCAAATTTCGGCATAAATTTCTATTTTACTCATCTCCAAATAAGTGTTGGGTATTTTTTTCGACCCTACCGCACGTGCATATACAGGGTGTTCCGTTTCATCCTGCAAAAACCTTTATTTTCGCAACCGTTAGTTCTAGATGTATACTTCTAATTGCAAAAAATGTTTAAAATCAGATGCAGAATTAAGATATTGAAATTTTGAAGTGAAAATAGAAATAAGTCAAAATAATAATAATAATAACAACTTTTTATTCGGGCCTCAGGTCCCTTAACTAGTCAGGGAAATAATCTCCATTGAAATAATTCCAACACAAAAAGTTTGACAATAGTACGACCAATATTCACCGATATATGAAATGCAGCGTATTGTGACTTACACCACTTTTTACTCGCCGTCAATAACACCTTTTGAAAGGAAATATAGCAGTTAACAAGTGTTTAAAATTACGTGTGTGCATAGAGTGGTTTTTCAAATTGTTTGAGGTTTTGTAGTGTGTTTTTGCGTATCATGGCATAACATTTGCATTTATTTTTGAATAGCAATGGAAAATATAAATAACTTGTCTTTCTTACTTTGAAGACCTGTTATTCTTCTGAAAGGCCATAAGTCCCGATCTCAGCTTCTGTATGGTCCCTTAAAACTTTGAATTGGAATATTTCCTTGAGTTTTGGTCGCACAAATGTCAATAGTATCAGTCAATAAATGTCACAGTAATAGTTTTCAATGGGGACAATTTCTCTAAATATTATTTAAGGGACCTAGGGCCAGCATAAAAAGTTAATTTTGTATTCTTTGACTCATTTTTATTTTTGCTTTAAACTTTCAATATATTAACCCAGCATCTGATTTTAAACATTTTTGCAATTTGAAGTATACGTCTAGTACTACCGGTTGCGAAAATAAAGGTCTTTCAGGTTAAAACGGAACACCCTGTATACCTTAGAACGTATGAACGCCCGAAATATCAATTTTGACCATCCTCGAGTGAATTATCATAAGTTTTCTCATGACAATCATCTTCTCTACGGTTATTCTAAAATAAAGACTGTAATTTAAATAAATCGTGTAATTTAATTTAAAAAATCTTGATCGCGTTTGAACCTAAATCAGCTTACCTGCGTTTGTCTGTATTTAATATGAAGCTAGTTCCCATTACAAAAATAAATTTTAAAATGTGGCCTGAAGGAAGATTTTATTCTTATGCACATTTAGCAAAATATATAGGGTTGGTTGGGGGAAGTGATTCACTGGGGTAAGTCGGTCCCCCCCCCCAAAAAAAAAGACTGAAACATTGATAAAGTTTTCAAACATTTTTGCACTAATTATGTTAAATTTCATCACAGTAATTGATTTTGAATATATTTGGGTTTCGTGGAATTTTTTTCCTAGGTTATAGCACTTTATCAAAAAAAAAAAAAAAAAAAATCTGAAGAAACATTTTTTGAAGAAGTGTTTCCAGATTAGTTTTTATTATTATTTTTTATGATAATTAATTTTTCACGCATAGCTTAACTTAATGTTCATACAGTAACAAGATTTTTTTGTGCAAAATATTATTGATAAGTATTTAGCAGGGGGGGGGTTCCACCTACCCCGTAAACTTTTGCTATAAGGGGTAAGTGAATCTTCGATAATAATGGGAATTTTAAAATCAAAAGCAACTCTGATTAAATATTTGAACTAGTGCAATACAAGACAACTAGGATGATCTAGTAGGAATTGATAGTTCTGTTGCTAAAGCTGGTAATTATGTATTCTTCAAACTTGCATCAAAGTAAATAATAAGTTATTATATAGGTTTAATGTTGGAGGTTGATGATACAAACTAAAAAAAAATACTGTTGTAAGAACAAATAGAAATGTTGAGTGTTTTTTTAGCCTGGTGCAGATGATGTTGGAATATTTTTGAGGAGGAAGTCTAGTATGATGGTGGTTCTTCTTTAGCACACTTTAATCAGACGCAGCTATTTAGTTTCTACACTTCCTTTTTCAGCTCATAGTTTTGGTTCATTTACCAAAATCAACCTTAATCAACTGTATTACGTTTATTTAACACACCTTTATATGTTAAAAATAAAATATGTACCTATAGGCTTTTAATAAATTTCGCAGATGTAATTGTTTTGTTTTTCGTTTAAAAAATGTCTGTCATATAGATTTAAAAGACAGTAAATATCTCGTAAACAGATGCGTTTGCTAAAAAAAATAATTCATACTGTAAATTTATACTTTATCAAGAAAAACCTAATTACCCTTTTTGCTTGATTTAAATTGAAATAAAAGGGGATTGACCACTTACCCTTCATTATGGGGCAAGTGAGACACTCATCTGATTTTTTCTTTAAATACAATCGGTAAGAAAATTTAAAATATTATTTCAGAAAACAATGATGTACTTTAGTTCATTAATAGTGTCCAAATTAAAATAAGACTTTAAGTTTCTTTTTTTTGTTTCAAAACTTTTGTATAATGTTTAAAAAACAAACTGTTATCAAAAGGGGTCCCACTTACCCAAACCAACCGTAAATAAATAAATGAAAAAAAAATAACTAGATGAAATAGCTCGGATATTGAAAAAAAAAACAAGCTGTTGAGCGAATGAATTTTTTTAGAGCATTGGTACAGGTAGCAAATGGTTAGTAATAACCCCAAAACCAAATTTGGTTAACGTTTTGTGCGAAACAACTTAGTCTTCAGAAAGTTTTCTAACTTCTCTTAAAGTACAATTAAAAAAAAAAAGATACATTGAAGTGGGAAACCTAATAAAAATATTTGGGTAACTTGCTATTATTACGCAATTTAAATTAGCTCCTTTAACATTCTTTGTGTGAAAGTCTTACAAACCAAAAACCAGAGGAAAAAAAACTGTATATGTTAATAAAAAATGCGAAAAATATGGTGTCTTTTTGCATAGCAAAGGTCGATTTGAATTACGGAGGTTCGCATGCATTTCTCAGTCATTCCTAAGAGCATCACGTTTATAGGATACGATTATCACCAGCAAGGGATGGTGGGAGGGTTCAGACAATCTCCTTTTAACAGAAACCTGCACCCCTCACCTATTGATGGGAAAGTACTACAATAAAGCACGTAGAGAAGAAACAAAGTTACCTACGCTTAGAAGGGGTAGATATTTTCCCTCCAGAATCATCATCAAAGCTGCCGCTAGTGCAACTAAATTCCGTTCGTAAAGTTTGGGAGAAAGTGCATTAAAATTCCGAAATTGTCTTTCGTTAGCAACTTTGCAGACAGATGTGATCACGCAAAAAAGAGTCAATGTCTCCCTCCTGTTTATTGAGAATCGATCATTTATTAAATTTTTGATGTGGTTTTGACTGTTTTTTTGCTGAAAAACTTTCCTCTCTTGCCTGGGGGCTCTCGTTAGATTGATTCTAATGAAATCTTGTAGAAAAAAATATTTTTTCGCTGCTCAGTAATATTTCTATTTCATATCCGGCTTGAGACCTTTTCGTATGACTTGAGGCAATTGACGCGATAATACTAAACTCTCGAAGGAGTATTCGACAAAAATATATGAAATGACAGACAGGAGAGGGAATGTTTTTGTGGCCATCTCGGGATGTGCTAACAGTGCAATAAACACTGCCATTTGCAGTTAAAAATAAAGAGACTTTGCGTAGCCTATACTTAAAATAAATATTAACTCATAATCAAACGTAGATGGTTTATGTTTTTTTTCTGGTATTACATCAAGTGTTGTTCTTCTTTCACGAATTGGCTTCGTATCAACGCAACAGTTTAAAATTTTCTTAAGATTTTAGGAATAATAATCATTTAATTTGACTGATGCATCTAAAGTAACTTTTTTTTTTTAAAACCAATGATACCTTCGTACCTGCCATTTCTAGCTTAACCGGTGAAGGGTACCATGGTGGTTGAGGGGGAGGGAAAGAAACTGAAGGGAAAACTTGAAATACATATACATATCGCATATACGCACGTACCTATACACACACACATATATATATATATATATATATATATATATATACACACACATACATACATACACACACACACATACATACATATATATACACATATACATAAAAAACATATATATAAGGGGGAAAAGGCTTGAAAAAGTTAATAGGTTCAAAATGCTATATTGGGGCCAAGTAACTAGGAATTAATGAGAGAGAATACTGTTACATATATATCCTCGTATAAAATAAAAATATTAACAGAAAAGTAAATATACAAAAATACTTATAGTAAAAAGACTCTTGGTTAAAAGGTTGTATACATCCAAGTTGAAATGCCTGGTAACGGCCCACTGTAAACATGCCTAATAACAACATTTTTCAAAAAAGAGGGAGAAACGGCTTAGTGAAACCTAATACGCGTATTTGTTTCTTCCACCGATGTTTACTGAAGAGGGTGAGAAGAAAGGCCAAAAATTGGCTTTCATTTTGGAAATTAAGTATGTAAAACTGGAATAATATAATATAATAGTGACGAAAAGAGTTACAATAAAAGGCATATTATGTAAAAGAGCAAACCGGTTGTAGCAAGAGTGTTCGAGATACTAAGACGGGCTTTCTCTTTTTCTCCCTTTTCTTTGAAATATAATAGTAATGACAGTAATAAAGTAAAATATATACATTATATATACAAAGTTTTAAAAAATCGAAGTTAATAATAGGATACCCCAGCTAAAATGCTTGATAGCAAGCATTTTTGAGACACACAATCATGTAAAGCAATGAAGAGGAAACGTCTTAATGAGTTCAGCTTGAACAGAAACGCAAGTCCACATCCTTTACCAATACACACCTGGAAGAGTTGGAAACAGACTGGAAAATCAGCTAACTTCTTGGAACTCGTAGTTGCGGATGGTCAGTTCGCTAATTAAATTATGGATGGAATTTGAACCAGATGGGTGCGAAAGAGCTTGACGAATATTGTCGGGTATTGTGATACTATTGTTCATCTTTAGGTGAAATTGAGAGGTGAGAGGGTAGGAGTAAAGATAATGTTGTGGAGTACCTACGAGTCCACATGCACAGTTGGGAGATGGAATTATTTTGAAGCGAGAGAGGTATGCTGGAAAGGGCCCATGCCCAGTTACTAAGAGGGTGTCAGATCTGTTCTTGATCCTGGTTTTTAAAGAAGGGTTTGGGAAGATGGAATGTACCCTTCTGCCTGTTGTTTCACTTTGCCAACGTGTGTTCCAACTATCTTTTAGATGTTCTTGTAATTTTTGTTTTATGAAGGATTTTGGCACTGGCATGTTTAGAATAAGGGGGGTAGATGAGTCGTTTGCTGCTTGTTTGGCTAAGAAGTCTGCCGCTTCATTCCCCACCTGTCCTGCGTGACCCTTAATCCAACTTAATGAGATATCCTTCTGGCCTTTGAGTATTTTTTGAATTTTTCTTACTAGGGGATTTCGATGTATGGGATTCAGCAGTGCTTCCAAGGAGGAGAGACTATCAGAGTATAGAAATGCGGCAGAAGAAGGGTGATTTATTTGCAGGTACGACAAGCCTTGAAAAATAGCCATAAGCTCTGCCTGGAATACTGAGTTTGAAGGATTGAGTCTTGCGGACCAGTTTTGGATGCGGACCCCATCCCGTAGCACAGCATAGCCTGCTCCTACTCCACACTTTGTTTTGGAGCCATCCGTGTATATCTCCAGATTCTGCAGTGAGGGAGTTTTTCCCTTTAAGCATATCTTAGGAAGTGTACACTGGATGCTTGGATGGCTATCCCACTTCTTGGCAGTTTCTTCTAAGTCGCTAGGGCTGAAATTGTGGCCAGGAATTTGAATCGATTTGCTTGTGAGGGAAAGTTTTGACATTAGAGCTTTTGACTTGATCGTAAGGTCTATTGGAGGGATTCCAGCGATAACATGGAGTGCGGCGTGGGAGGTTGTGCAGTATGCTCCAGTCACTGTTAGGAGAAGAAGTCTTTGTATTGTTTGTATCTTCTTTAACGCTCTGCAGTGCATCCAATTCGTCCAGACAGCCGATCCGTATAGAATTGAAGATTCTACAACATTTAAATAGATCAGCTTCCGTTGTGATATGTTCATGCCCCAAGTAGGACCAGCAAGACGTTGTAGAAGTGCTTTCTTCCTCAGTGCTTTCGTTTTTAAAAATTCAGCGTGTGGCACAAAAGATAAATTTTTGTCAACGATGATTCCTAAGTATTTGACTTCGTCCGCACGTTTTATAAAAAAATTTCCAAATTTTAGACTAGGTTTTTTCACTAAATTCCTTGGTTTATTGAAGATAACTGCTCTTGTTTTGCCCTCCGATGCCTCTAAGCGATGTTCAGTCAGCCATATGTGGAGAATTTGAAGAGATTCTCTAGCTGAGTTTTGTAATTGAGCTGTTGTTGAACCGTGTACAACGAAAGCTAAGTCATCTGCAAAAGCCTGAACAAAAGTGTGATCCGGCCATGGTTTTGCAAGTAAAGATGTTATAACCAAATTCCATAGTTGTGGGCCACTGCAGGAGCCCTGCGGGCATCCCTTAAACTGTGAGGTAGAAAGGACTTCGTTTTGGGCTATCAAGGTAATTTTTCTATTATTCAGGAAGCTGCTGTAAAGATTATAGACGCCCTTTTCGCATCCAGTTGCTGCTAGAGAAGACGAAATATCTTGCCACTGTAAATTTTCAAAAGCTGATTTTATGTCTATGGAGATAAAAATGGTTAAGAAACCTGAATTTATCCTCTGGTCTATTTCTGTTAAAAGCGAATGAAGTGCATGCTCAGTTGAAATTCTTGGTGTGAATCCAAATTGAAGGGGATGTAAAAGATTGTTAACCGAAAGAAAGCTTTGAAGTCTGTTAACAATGAGCTTTTCCAGGATTTTTGACAGAGTTGGAAGTAGCACTATAGGACGATATGAATCAAATGACGTCAGCGGTTTGGAGTGTTTGTGAAAAAGAATTAAGACTCCTTCTTTAAGGCAAGTTGGAAAAAAACCCAGTCTGTAACACTTGTTCATGAAGTTTAAAAGAAAATTTGGGTGAACTTCGAAGAAATATTTCCAAATGTAGTTGTCCAATCCGTCTCTTCCGGGAGCTTTTTTCATTGAAACGTTTTTCATGACGAAGCTGAGTTCTGAGGAGGTAAAATCTGCATTTTCTACAGAGGAAGAGTAAGTGGAGACATGGTTATCAGTGGCTGTGGAAACATCTTGGGGATAAAAATGATGTAGGAGTTTAGTGTAAAACGTTTTAGCGTCGTCATCGGTTGCCGTTCTTTCGTAAAGAAGAGAAGGGTGCACAGTGTTTTCAAACGTAACTTTGTACGGCTTGGAATAAGTGGAGCTAGAGGCTGAGCAAAATTTTCTCCAGGAGGCTCTTTTGGCTGTTCGGATGTGTTTTTTATACAAGGCAAGTTCCCTCTTATAGGAAATGTAGAAGCTTTGACGAGTGTCTGTCGCTTGGCATCGTTGGTACCGTCGTCTTTTGGCGAGCAGTAGCTTCTTATGCATTGATAGGTTATGGTCCCACCAAGAAAGGGAAGGTTTGGGAGAGTGAAACTTTATTTTGAAGGACTGGAGTGCACATGATTGTAATATTCTAATAAATTCTTCAGTGAAAATTTCTAAAGAGGCACAGTCATTGATAGGTGGGAGATTGGTGAAAATAGAGGGTATTTGCGCTTTAATTTTTCGCTTGAATCTTTCTGGATTATACTTTGATTTAAAACGGATAAAGCGGTGGAATGTCAATGGTGCTGAGAGATTCAATTGAATGTACTTATGGTCGCTGAGTGATTCATCGGCCAGAACTTCCCAAGTAAGCGTCAACGGCAAATTCCTAATAAAAGTTATATCTGGCCAGCCTTCTGCTTTGTCTTTGGTGTAAGTGGGAGGAGCATTAGATGTATTAGCGATGCTTAGATTATGCGAAGAAATAAAATCTAAAAGTTCTCGGCCTCTAGAGTCTTCGTTCCTGTAACCCCAGACTCGGCTGTGCGCGTTTAAGTCTGCTGCTATAATAATTGGAGTAAGAGCTACTTTCTGTAGGAGATCACTCAGTGGGGTAAGTAACAATGAAATATTTTCATTAGGTGAAGCGTAAGCAGATATAATAGTAGTTGTCGAGTTATTAATGCTGAGTTTTAGGGCTACAAAGTCCATGCCAACTTGTGTGACAAAAGAGGAAGGCAATAAGGAGGGGAACACAATTGCTGCTTTAGAGCTGTCTGACACGATTTGCGTCCAACTCCCTGGAATGCCTGCCACTGCTCCGTGTAATGCATACGGTTCCTGAAGGGCGAATAGTCCTATGTCGTGCTCTTTTGCCAAAAACTCTAGAACTGACGTGGCTGCGTAGCTACGGTGCAAATTTATTTGTATAATTTTAAAGTTGTTTACAACAGAAGAGCAAACATCATTGGCCTGAGTAGATACTGAATACATAACTAAGCTGTAGAAAAAATATGAGAGGAGATGAAATGGGATATTGCCTAAGATTCGTGATTTTCGTGGGTTATCTTTCGGATTGTTTCAACTTTTTGCTTGTAAACTGAACAATTTGTATCATTAGCTGAGTGATCGGTGGGAAAATTGGCTTTGTAGACGCTGTTTGCCTTATGACAATTACTGCACGTCAGATGTTGACTATTGCAGTCACTGCCGTGATGGTTTTTTGCACAGTTTGGGCATGATGTTTTTCCCGTTTGACAGTTTTTTGCTATGTGGCCAAATTCTTGGCACTTGTAGCATCTTGTTATGCTCAGAAATTCTTTAATAGGGTGCATTTTCCAACCGAGACTCAAAGAACGAATTGAGATGAGCTTGTGAAACGCTGAAGGTTGACATTGAACGACCCAATTTATCTTTCCTTTACGTCCTGTTAGACGAAACTGAATTTCAAAGTCTTCGTTTCCAAGGTCATATTCCGTTTGAATTGCTCTTGTTAATTCTTCTTTCGAAGCCTCTGCGTGCACTCCGTAGACAATTATCCTGGGCAATCTCCGACTCTGGATCCGAGTAATTATTTTTTCAGCGAGATACTTGTTAGAGTTGAGGGAAGTTAAGAGCTTAGAGAGTTGCTCTTTGTTTGCAACGTCTACTGCTAGACCTCCATTCCTTATAAATCTGGTCCGTTTAATACTAAGGCCATATTCAGAAGGATCGTGATTGGACGTCAATAAATTCATAAGGTCATGTGAGCTGATTTTTTCCTCAGTTGGGTACAAAAGAGCTGTGTGCTTAGAATAGGCGGTTTCAGGTGAACTCCTCTGAAGGTATTCTGCATAGCTTGGCTCCTTAGAAATGACTTGGTGAGTATCACATGGAGCAATGGAACCGTGTATGGAGTTTACTATTGTAGGAAGATCGAAAGTTGACGTATTTGCGTCTTTGATAGCAGGAGTTTTGTCATTTGACAGTTTAAAGGTTTCTGTTGTCATCGTGGAGGCATCAGTATGCCCTTGTGAAGGATGTGACTTGTCGTACTTATCCATTCTCTTGCGTAGGACTTCTACAATGGAAGTAGCTATTTTTCTCAGATCTTCGGGGAAAAAGTTCTTTGTTCTTCTGCCTGCAGGCGCCCCCATCATCATCTGATGGAGACATTTCAGAAGTTGCAGTGAAGAGTGTTCCGCTGTAGGAAAAATCTAAGGAAGGCTTAGTGGAATCAGAGAAGAGCTCTGATAAAGCAATAGATTGGGTGGAAGTGTCTTGTAACATAGGGAGAACGTTTCTGGAGGAGGGTAAAATAGGTGATAAAGTTCGATTTAATTTTACCTTTCCTAAAGAAGTATAATTGGGCTTGATTGGGGTCAATTTGGGCATAGCGGAGAACAAATTTTATATCCAACAGAATATCACTGTTTTACTGTAGCGAGGGAGAAAACCGCAAAAATGGACACGAGTAAGGCTCTCTTCTTGCTGCTGCAGGGAAGCGCTGTCGACGTCAACAGTAGAGGGGTCGCAATGAAGGGGAGAATTCAACGATCCCTTATCTGATGAGTGAAGAGGGGAAGATTCGTTGCGATGCGCTTCGGGGGTGGTGGGGGATGAGAAAACGTTACTCTGCTGTAGCCTTAGGAAGGATAATGTTACGACTTCAGAAAACTTCCAAAAGGGTGGCGAAAACTAGCTGCAGCTGTGTGCGAAACTATGCTTGGAGACTGTAGGCTTAGCAAAGAGGAAACGCTGGCAAACCGTTTGCTTAGTTAGGCCTAGTTGCATGGAGAGTTTATGGCCTGTTAAGCTGGCCGAATTCAAAAATTTTCAAAAATTTTCTCACCAAAACGATGTATTCCTTCGAACGCCTCCAAAGATCTCAGAAACTTCACAGATTGCGGCACAAAATCGGTTAAATATAACAAAAAAGCAGGAGCTCTTCCGGTTCGCGTCTGCACTCGCTGGTGCCCTGAGTGGGAATATCTAAAGTAACTTATAAGTTAACATTACATTTAATCGTGTAAGATTTTCCTCCCTTTCGAGTCTTCCTTTCGGGTTAATACATAACAATTTCGTGGGACGTTTTAGAAAAGTGCTTCTTGATCACTTTTTTTTTCTTCTCGAAAATCCGCATGTAAAACATGCTTTAAATTACTTTTATTTGCCCTCTTTTCTTGACCTTTAATTTTATAGAGGTCATTAAAAGTCGTTTATGCAGCCAAATATGGAATTTTAAGACTTTAAGGCCAAAATTTATTCAAATAACGTTTATGGCTGCTAAATTTGCATTTTTCTACTGAACTACAAATGATACTAGTTTCAAATATTGGGTCATCTAGCTGTAGCGTAATAATTAAATGGCAAAAGTCCTAATTTCAAGATGAAAGGAGTTTTGGGGGACAAAAACACAAATTGAAAGATCTCAAAATTTAATCATTGGAAGCGCACTAATGAGAAGCTATAATTGCAATTATTATTATTATTATTATTCTGCCCTTCAGTTAAAATTTCCCGAAACTGAGAGAAATGACATTTCTTGACCCCTGTGAACCAATATTGGATGAAATTAAAATTAAAATTTCTTTATCCGTTTGCTATTCCATTTGAGCATTATGCATACGGTGCGCATTGTTACCGCAAACGCGGACTACTTTGGCCCTAGGGTCCTTCTTTGGCACAAATTGAGAAAAAATATACAGCGTTCTCTGTAAGCCTTTAGGAAGCAATTTTGAAATATAATTTGTCAGAATCGCTCAGAAAGCAGGCACAAGAGCTCAGTAATGTATACCAAGCAGTTTGATAGCTCTAGACAAGGAGCCATATTAGTGGTTACTTGGTCGTTGTGCTAATACGTGTTTTTATAACATATCAGACTTTTACATGTAGAAACAGTTCTATATCAGCTAAGATTTTGTTAAGTACTTATATATGAACACTATTCAATTGTGCGAAACCATAAAATCTATTCGTGTTAGCAAAAGGCGGGTTAACGAAGCGTATTGTGCACAAATTAGTGCTTAGATAATTTTCAATTTTAATAATTAAAAATAATAGAAACTATTGTTCTAAATCAACGGTATCTATATCTTTTATAAAGTTAAATTTTTTAAAGTTTTCAATTAAGTTTTTATATTTTTTCAAGAAGTCATTGATTACAAACTGTGGTTAATGCTGAGATGAGTTAAACGTATATGCAAAAAGTTTATGCTGGTTTGTGCTTAATTTCAAAACTCCGATACTACCCATCAAACTATCAAATTATTGTGCATGTCCGGCAGAAGTAAGTATTTAGTAGTAGTTGTAAGTATAGTAAGTAATGCTTTTATTATAGAAAATTCAGAAAGTACTTACTAAATTTCATAAATAATTACTTCAGCCAAACACGCCGATTCTCGATCACATGTGATTTAAAATCGGCTAAACTATTTTCTGCTTTCTTAAAAATATTGATTTGATTCTAACAAAATGATGAGTAAAAAAGTAATCCCATCTAGTACAACTACTGAGCCGCATCAACGTTTGGCTGGGTCTGATAGTATAATTTTTTAAAAAAAATTATAATGTTATAATTTTGTATAACTGTTATACATGTATACACGCTTTCTTTTAGTTTTCATGGATTTCGGCTACCTTGATAAACTTAATGAAATTATTTTCATTCTTCTATACGTAATTTACGTCATATTGTCGCTTTGGATTGTATTTGGGCAATAGAGCTTTTTTACCTGTTCTAGTTGCACCGAGGAGTTAAAAAATGCAAATAGAAGGAAGACGTTATGATCCGTGCACTCCTAATTCAGTTGGAAATGTTTTACTGGGCATGAAGATGTTCAAATTTTCAGGTAAAATATTTAAAATTTTAAAGACATTAAACTTTTAAGCCCCAATGTTTCCAAATAGGAACATCAATTTAAAAAAATAAATAAAAAAGGTTCGCTCTTGAGATTTAGAAAAAAATCTGTTTTTTATTTAAAGTAGACTTGATTTTTTTTAAAGAAAATTAGTTCTCCCTAATAATAGTAGTTGTAACCTACGAAAATTCGCAAAAACTTCTATTTCGATTTTAATGGAGATCAATGAACAGTTTTTGTAGAAAAAATTTACAAAGCCCAATATTTAGGAAATTTTCGAGTATTAATAAATAAGGATCATGTTAATTAACAAGCAAGACACAGAACAAATGCATCAAAAATATACTTTCTATAAGCTGTCAAACTTCTATGTTCCCTATCTGGAACATTGGCTCGTTTCAATATATATAATCGGGCATTTTTTGCTGCTTTATTAGTTCTATAACGTGAAAAGTAAGAGTCAAGTAACTGTTTTTTGTCACTATTGACGCCTATAAAAGCAAATTGATGACATTTTAATGTTCAAGTTGTTCAGATGTTCCTTTTTCTTCTCACTGCCTCATATGTGTGTGTGTATGCTTGAGATTAAAAAAAACTAAATAATATTTAAATACATATTTGGAATGATGAAAATCGGCGAATTAATTTATATGTTCCTAATACACTTTAAAAAAATTTTCATTAAAAGTGCTTTGTGATGAGAAAAATTTGCATACTTTTAAAAACCAATAGATTTTAATCGTGGACTAAATAGAGCAATATTTCTTTTTTAGATATTATATTTATTCATTTCTTGAAGAAGTAAATAATACAAATGACATTGTACATTAACCGATCAAAAACACTGATCAATTGAAAAAAAGACGTGTATCTATGATCTTATTTTTTAATTTTACGTTCCTTAATTACTTTTTATTTATACGGATATTTATCAAAAAGAAAAATTTATATATGATAAAACTGTTTTTAGATGCTTTTTTTTTTCGAGTATTTTTTTTTCTTCTGAAACTTCTGTAATTTAGATAGTTAAAAACACTAACACACGCACGCAAAAAACCAGTTTACCGCAAATATGAATGTTCACAAACAATTTTCTTTCACGTTTTAAAATCATTTCGGGAATTCTGAAACAAAGTTTTTTTTTTCGTTTCCTTTTTTTTCTTAAAACCCAATCCTGATAATGGAACAAATTTTATTTCTTAATTAAGAGTGCAGGAAATCGACATTTCTTTTTTTCACGTAAGATTTTTTAATATATTTTGTTTTAATTGCTTTCTCTATAATTGAAGGGGAATATTTAGTTTCTTTGCTTCCAGCTACTGAAAACAAAAGAGTTTAATCTTTTCCATAAGTTATTTAAATCTTTTCAAATTGTATGAAAATCGTGTGCCTCAAATAACTCATACAACCGTTGGTTTTCTTACAATACGTTTAGCATTTATTACATATTTGATTGCACTATTTAGGAACAAAAAATATAGACCTTTATTAAGAGCTTGTAGATAAATAATGCTACTTTTCACAATTATATTTTCAATGCATCATCTTAAAATATGAAAATTTAGGGGAGACCGGGGTTAAGTGTTACGATTTTTTTCAATATTTTTTTACGCTAACTATTTCAGTTATTTAGACCTCGTGAATCTTTAAGGTGCATCCAGATTGTTTAACATTCATAACATATTTTTTTTTAAAATGATTAGAAGCTATTACTCCAAAATATTTCATGTTTTTGAATAGATGTAGATTGTAACGACTTACCCCACCACGGGGCATGTTGTTTCAGTATATGGGGTTAGTTGTTACATGAGGTATATTTTAGTATTAAAATGAATTTTACCCATTTGTGGTTTATTCTGTTAATTTTTAAAAATTCTTAACCACATTAAAAATCAAAAACGTTTCGGCTTTACAAATTTACTTCATTAATGACTTATTATAATAAAATATCATCATCATTATCACAGTCCGCGCGTGCGCGCGAATTATAATTTCTACAAGCATATAATTTATCAAACTTAGCAGATCGGCCATGTGCCCATTTGTCACAATTAGGACATTGAAGCCATTTAGTTGGATTTTTGGATTCTGAATACGGTTTAGAGCACTCGGGGGGGGGGGGGGGGACAGAACCAGTCTTCATCATCTTCATTCGAAGGACGCAATGTTTTGACGAACCTTTTTGCTTTTTTTTTCCCCTTTGTGTTTGTTTATTTCTTCTCTGTTAGACACAATTTCCTTTTCACAGATTTTTGTTTACCAGTTTCGGCTTCCAAAAAATTTTTTACTGGTGTATTTGTTAAAGTGTCGCTGATCGATGGTTTCCGCTTGCGAAACGTCTTCACTTCTGCACTGCCTGCAACGTTGGAGAAAGGCCTATATACATTCGAATCATACATTTATTATTATTATCATTGTTGTAATTATTATTATTATTTATTAAACCATACATATTAAAAATAAATTAAATCATAGAATGAAAGATATCAGAATTATTATTATTATTACTATCGTCAAGCTACTACAGTATTTTATGTGAATTAAATCATGCAATAAAACGTATCACAAATACTTCTTACCACCACTAGCAATTTTCATCTTACTGCAGAATCTCTCTAGTGTCATGAAATTCACCGACCGCCTTTCGTAATGAACTACCTGCAATTACTTATTTAGCCACATCCAGATATGTTTCTTTAGGTATTTTGACCCTGTCCGTCTTGTTTTTATAGTCCCCCGCCATATCACATTTAAAAAGAAACCAAAATATTAAATTTAAACTTGCATGGAGCAAGTTGTTACTTGTAACAACTAACTCCAACAAAATTGTAACAACTTCACCCATATGACGCAACTTTAATTCTTGGCACATATTACTGGTATTATATCTTTGTACAAAACTTTTAAATATGTTAGTACTTACCTGAAAATGTAGGCTTTCACGTGGTATAGAAATAAATTCATTATCTGCAACGGCTTCGGCACAAATAGAAAAATAACAGCGGAAAGAAAAATTACTTCCAGACTCAAAATACCGTTTTCCTGGAGCACTCTCCCTGCTACTGATTGCAAGCACTCCAGTGATTGTCAGGGAATGCAGATGGGTGAGTGCTATATCTACTGCAAGGAAAGTCAGTTTCTTTTGGAGGTTAATTTTAAATTCGAATGGATCAACTTACCCCGTGTAACAACTAACCCCAGTCTCCCATATATTGTTCGTCTTTGACGATAGATCATGTTTTTTTTTTCTTTTCCTTGAACTTTTTAAAAAAGTTTAATATCACTTTGAATCATTTTTTGCTTCTGTAGCAATAATAATTATTATTTTGTGAGACATCTATTTTAGAAAATTTCAATTGCTTGATTATTTGTTTCTAACTTATTTATATGTAAGTAAAATTAACATAAAATGACTGTTTGTTATATTTTGAACCAACAAAGTTGCATTAACTGAATCGAGCAAAAGTGAGTTACTTTAAGGTTTACTTTGAGTGAACTAGGCCGGCTGGTTGTCAAATTTCTGTTAATTATATTTTAGAAGTCCTTGTTTCTACTATTAATAGCTTTGTGTGTTATAATTAAGAATGAAGGATGATTAGATTTTACTTATATATTCTTTTTTCTGTATCCCGAAGAAGAGAAATTGATTTAACTGCTAATATAAAAAGGAAACATAGTTTTGGGGAGAGTCTTAAGTCACCGAGTATTTTCGGGCAACGATCTGCAATTTCACGGGTTTTATCACTTCTCCGAAAAAAAATGTGTATTTGTGGAAAGTTTCGCGCTTCACCTTCAGTTTCATGAACGTAAACTTTTATCTGTTGTGTAAAAAATTTTATTTAGCAGTACAAAGATATACTCAGCAATTTTATCAGGTGATTCTTCTTCAGCTGAGTTATGACACTTCCAACTGACTTAGTCTCAAACAAGCGTGAAAGGCAGTCACTGGATAGTGTGGCCTTGCAAGACTTGCAGGTTAATAAGTTGTTCGTGCTTTTCTTTCAGTTATGCTTTATATTTGACCATATTTGCTTTAAGACCTTTACGAGGAAATCAGAAAGGTGCCAAGCTATTAATAAGCATACATACGTTTTCTTGGCGGTTCTTGATTTATTCTGGAACATTTTAGCCTTTTATCAGGATAGTTACGGAACGAGAAACTTTTATGTTTTTCACCTAGTATGTTACTGGCAGAAATTAGGCACATTAGCTGTTCATTGTTTTCCAAAAACGTTCTGATTTTTTTTTTTCAGTGTGCGGTTGGTGGATCAGCTTAACAGTGGCGGTATCTTACAGCCCGTTTGACTCCCTCATCGACACTTTCCGGCCCTGACACTCGACGGGAGTAAACAACAGAAAAGCAAGTACCTGTTAATTTAATCTTAATGGTTTTGCATCTTTTTGAAGATTCAAACTTGACGACATGAAGCAGAAAAAGTCAGATATTTTGGCCAGCGGAGCTCTAGCAGAGACAATTTCAAAGCTCTTAAAAACTGAAAAGTTGACTGTATTCTCTACCAAAGATTGAAATACAGGATGTTCTGGACTAGACTGACTAATTTCAAAAATTTATGACAGGAAAACGGATTGTTATAAAAACAAATTCTTGCAGAAAATGCAAATGATGGGCCGTATGTTTTTTCCCCAGAGTTCTAAATTTCAGTTCAAAAAGTTTTCAATAGATGGCGCAGCAGATAATAAGCCGTTAAGTCAAAAAAGAAAGATTGAAATTCACCAATTTTTTCTTCGATTGCGAAATGTGGTTGCAGACGGTGGTAGATATTTGAAATTATTGTTGTGCAATTTTGTTTATTAAAAACATTTTTCGAAAAACTGATGCAATTTTCTATCTGTCTTTGATTTACGGTCTTACAATCTACAGCGCCATCTATTGGAAAATATTTGAACTAAAACTTGCAACTCCGGATATAAAACTTACTGCCCCCCACATGAATTTTCTGAAAGAATTATTATTATTATTTTATCATTAACCGTTTTCTTGTTATACATTTTTGAAAACAGTCACTGTATTTCAAGGCATCCTGTATCAACACTGTTGAAATTGTAAAAGTAAGGAAATTTTACACACGCTCAATTGAATTAAAAATGTTATTAATGCGAAAGTGACAGAGGATTTCAATATAACTAAATAAATAGGAATATCTAACATATCAATTGACTTGTTTTACCCAATAAGACGATGATATCAAATAGCACCTTCCTTTTACTTTTTTTTTTTTTTTTTTTTGCCGTAGTAGGGGTGAAAACTTTTTATAATAGAATCCACTGATTTTGTTCCTGGAATATCGATTGCAAACTTGATATTGACGATTCAAGACAAATCTGTCCATCACTGGTTGGGTGCCAATAACTACTCGCAAGTCGTCTTTTTTTTCGGATATATCTTAATGTATAAGAATGTTCACTTTTTAAAATTTGTTAATTGAATATTTTTGTAAAGAAATTTTTGTTAAACTGACTTGTACGAAAGTCCTAATATAAGTTGTTTTTTTTTTTTTTTGCTTATGCTTTTTCGAAGTGATCTTCTACGAGAAAGTTAAATAACTAAATTCATTGAAATTAATAAAGATTAAAGAAGATCCATAAAATAGAGCAAAATCAATAAAGATCAATCAAATATTTAAGAAGTCTTTATTAATTTCACTAAAATTAATTTATAATGCTCTAAAACAGGTGAAGTTCAAGTTACAAGTAAATACATTTTTGTTTTTAAATGACAACTAGTTTTCATTAAAGGGAAAAAAAAAAGAAAAAACCTGACTTTTATGAGCTATTGTTAACGTGAATGTAGTTTTCCAGCAAAATCCAAGCTCTTTTTTGTTTCTTTGAGAAAAACTCTACGACTTCATTCCTGTTTTTTTTTTTTTTTTTTTTTCTACTGAGCCGAAGTATTTAATTGTTTACGGGTGAAAATAAATTGAATTGAGGTTGTTTTGAAGTAAATACTATATTTTCTTTTTTTCATATTTTGCTTTAAGTACTGTTTAATTAAGATATAGGTACGTAGAATCGTCTGCTTAGTGGTCTCCAATAAAGATATGGATTAATTCGGGTTTTAGGTAAACTTATTTTGTAGCACAGGTTTCCCTCTCCATCGCATTGAGACTGAAATATATTGACCAAGATTTATCAAACTCACTAATAAAAAACAATTAAAAAAAAACAATGATTGAGCTAGGTAATACTAAAAGTCGGACTAAAAATTTAAACCTAATAAAATACTAAAAACACTAAACTAATAAAATACTAAACTAATACTAAAAGTCTGATACATTAGCATCATTGGATTTTGAACTTTGAAGTTTGTTTTAACTGTCCCTTATTCTACTTTGAAAAATTATTATTGGTATTCATTCAGTCAAAAGAGAATGTCGTAGTGATAAAAACCAATAAGTGTGTTACAGTTTTTAAACACCTTTATTTTTTATTCCTTTAGTAGTGTTTAGACAGAGTCTGAGTTTTAAAGAGATTTGTTTTTAAGTTTAATTTTCCGAAGTTAGAGAAACAATTTCCTGGTTTTTCAAGCATTCCCGGGAGGTTTCATTTAACTGCTTGATGCATCAAGCATGAATTTAGATTGTGAGGAGATAACATTTTCGGGCTTATTGGCCGTGGTCTAATCCAGACGTTTCGGCTTGCTTTGCTGCAGCTATCATCAGTGGTTTGAGTTTGGTGAGACTGATTCATGGCTTCGGTGGCTCCGGTATTTAAGCAAACTGCTGCTGCGCTGCTGGTCCGGATTGGGAGGCGTTCTCAAGCCGCTGGTGGAATAAGGTTCCTGATTGGATGAGATTCAAGCCGCTGGGTGATACTGGTACCTAATTGGATGGGATTCACAAGCCGTGGTGGCTACCGGTTTCTGATTGGATGGGACCACAGTATGTTTTAGACTGTTGTGGCGAGCGGATCTACCGGAGCCACCGAAGCCACGAATCAGTCTCACCAAACTCAAACCACTGATGATGGCTGCAGCAATGCAAGCCGAAACGTCTGGAATTTCTATTCCAATTAGACCACGGCCAATAAGCCCGAAAATGTTATGTCCTCATATTGACGCCGGCCGTGAAAGCCTTAAACTGTATGAATTTAGATTGTTTATACGGTTTCTATGAGAATTTTTTACAATTGTACCATACTAGAATCCTGAATGATACATTTTTTTTATAAAAGGCTGCGTTGCAAGTTTAAGATGATAGAGGTTTTGTTTATCATTATCGTTTAAAATATTTTTAAAAAGTCCATTCTAGAAATGGGGAAAACTATACTAGGTTATAGTATCACCTTTATTGGTGGTCCCTAAATTTCCATATCAGAGGGACAAATTCAACCTGTTTCGTGTTTTAAGGCTAAACTATATCGCCATCCCAGTCATTGGATTCGTCAATTAAGGTTTTATTAAAAAAAAAAAACCATCCCATTACATGCATATCCAAATGTGGGAATACATTGAAGACAAAACATGTCATGCATCCTTTTTGAAAAAGTGTAAAATCAACTAAGTATACCGTACAGTGCGTACCCGTACAGATCTACCCATTGCGTATCTTTGACGTCATGCCGGAACGGTCTGTAAAATGAAGCAAAACGCATAGATACATTTTCTTATTGGTATAAGGAGCTTAACGTTTAATAAACATATTAAGTGCTATCATTTCTAAACAAAATGATAATGTCGAGAAAATATTGGTTATTAGAGTTTTTGGAAGGCTGTTATAAGCTCTGCAGTGTAAGGAGTCTCGAAGTGTTAAAATTTAGTAAAAATAATCAACAATGACATCTAACGTCAGCTTTAGATAGGTGAAGTTATGATTTGCACAGTAAAATATAAATACAATCGTATAATGTTCCAATAATAATGGAAAGGGTTTAGTAAAAATATTCCCGTAGAATGATGTAGACTGGTAGTATATCTCTATCACTTTCGCCGCAAACTGCTTTTGTGAACAAAACAATTGATTAAAACTTCACTTAATAAGTTTTTTATGGCATGGTTGTCGAGTGTGATTCAGCGTTTTCTACCACTAACGAACTAGAATTAATTATAATAATGTTAATATTCATACAGTCACTGTATATAAACCTGCTATATGCATTCAAATCAAATTTCGGAAATTGAATATATTATTTAATATTATAAAATTAATAGCTAAATATCCCAATTTCAAAAATATTTTAAGTTTATTTTATTTTAAAAGCAATGACGCTTTTATTTTTAATGTATTTTTTTCTCGCCAGTGTAAAGACCACCTATAACCTTGTAATACTAGAACGACATATGGTAAAAAGCTTCATAAACTCGACCGAAATAGTGAAAAAAGAAACTTAATAGCTGAATAAACGCAAACGCTTATTTTAAATGATTAATAGGGGAAAACCGCCTATTTAGGACCCCCTAAGAACAAGAGGCACGTGTCACTAAATGTGAAGCAAAACAAAAGAAAAAAATAGGGCATCTAAAGCCAAATTTAATTAGGAACCACCATAGGTACTTACATTTTCTGTAAATATGACGATAATTTAAAAAAAAATATATTTTTCACAAAGTTGCAAAAGTCCAATTTAGAAATATATACGCCTATATTGAACCATGCGCTTCATAAATTGAACCGTAACAGTAAATGATATTATAACTTGCATTTGAACTGCGCAAAACTACAGTCTTTTCACAGAATTTATAATAGATTTTCCTTTGCTTTGGGCTAACTTGGCACAGTGTTGATGAACCCACTAATGGCATTTCATACACTAAATCATGCTTTGCACTTCATCTGTATGGCAAATATTGCAATACCAGCTGTTTTGTGCGGTTTTTTGCTCTTTCTTTTGCGGCTTTTTCTGTTTTGTGCCCTTTTTCTGTGGCGATATTGTTAGAACGTTTTCCAAAGTAGGTTTCCTTCTTTGGCCTTCAATTTTTTATGCAAAGGTAGTAGGGTAGACCGACCAGTGAATGAACAGCTAAGCACAATTTCATTTTTTAAAAATCCTAGTAATTTTAAATTCTATACTATACAGATCGTAATAGTTAAAACATTTTAATTCATCTATGTAAATATCTCTAAAAAATCGCGGGAACTTAAATGATACCGCTTCCGACTTTTTTAGGTGTTTAAAGAAAAAATGGCACAACGACCCAGTGAATGAACACCTCGAACCAGTAAATGAACACAAATTGGTCCAGTGAATGAACATGATAAATTTTGATTCAAAAAGAAACTTTCTCTGAGATCTATCTATCTATCTATCTATCTATATTTATTTGTCCATCTATCTATTTATATAACTATCTATATATATATCTATCTATCTATATCTATTTTTCTATCTACACATCTATCGGTCTATCTCTATGTCTATTTACCTATTTATCAATGTACTTATCTATTTTCTATCTATCTATCTACTTATCTGTATCTAGCTATTTATATATTTATCTATCCATCTTTCTATATATATGTACTTATATATCGATCTATCTATCTACTTATCTATCTACTAATCTATATGCCTATCTACTTATCTATATATCCATCTACTTATCTGTCCACTTATCTATATATATATCTACTTATCTATATATCTATCTACTTATCTGCCCACTTATCTATATATATATATATCTACTTATCTTTATATCTATCTACTTATCTATCTATTTATCTGTCTATCTACTTAACTATCAACCTATTTATCTGTCTGTACATCTAAATATCTACCAATCTATTATCCTAATCAATTTATTTATCTCTCTATCTACCTGCTTTTTTACTTGTCTATCTATCTACCTATCTATCTAACTATCTCCTTATCAATATATCTACCTATCTATATCTATCGGTCTATCTACCTGTCTATATATCTACTATCCATCTCTATATCAGTTTCTCTACCTAGCTATCTATCTCTATATTAGTCTCTCTCTCTATCTACCTGTCTATCTATAAAGAGAGACAAATATATAGAAAGATAGATGTAGGTAGGTAGGTTGATATACAGATAGAGATATAGATAAATAAGAGATAAAACTCAGTAAAAAGTGCATTGTTTGCAAAGACAAAAATAAAGAAATTATAAAATATATAATGAAATACATAAATAAATAAGCATATAAAACTATCTGCATTACAAAAAAAGTACGAAAATGAAGATATCTCAAAGAAACTTCAAATTTCTTTTTAAATCAAAAGAAATTTTGCCATTGTCCATTCACTGGGTTTTCGCAATTTTTCGTACCCAGTGACTGAACACCCCTCTACCTGAAAATCTACGCATTCTGCATTGACTGAAACAATTTAAATCCTTAGCCTAAATATGTATACTTAATTTTTCTTTCGTAGAGTTAAAAAATAAAATTTATCTCATAAAAATAATACGTATCAAAATAATTGCTAGCATGAAACCAGTTTTATTATTTTGAAAGAGAGAAAGAACGATTCACGGCAGTAAAAATTTCAAATTTTTTCTAGGAAAAAATACGTATCCAAAGTAACCAATCAGGTGTCAGATAGCTTAGAATATCAATAAAGAACGCTTTTGTACGGAATTTATTCAGAAAAAAAAATTTGGAAGCTTATTTTTTTAAAATAAATGACGCGCTGTTCACTCACTGGTCGGTCTACCCTATGTGTACCACCTTAACAAAATCATCAATAGAATCGATGATCATAACTTGATTAGAACTTACCACTGATTCCTCGGAACTTGTATTAATTTTATCCGTGCATTGCTCTTGTGAATCTTAAACAACTGACAAAGAACATGTAGCATGTTTACTTTGGTAGTCTCATCTGAACTACAAACTTCTGACGCAGTTGCTGCAAAGTCGGTGTCATTAAACACAGGTCAAATTTCTGTACTAGCAGGTCAAACTTCTGTTCTGGAGAATTCATTCACAGAATATTTGTCACGCTTCCAGTTTGTCCATAAGAATCACCTATTAATTCTCTTATTTTATATTGGGTAATGGACCTCAATGTGGTTGTTCTTGCAACCAAGTTTTACAGGTCTGATTGAAATATGTGGACAGAAGCTTGAAAAAAGCCACGTTTAAGGGCTGTAAACGATGCTTAATGTGTGCTGGAAAAGGAAGTATTAGTACACCGTTATCGTTTGCCAAGTTTATAGCATAGCGCCATATCATCATTCCTACAAACAGCTAAGGCTCTTTCCATTATTTTTCCCTCCTAAGAACCACATTTTCCCTTTTAGACATCTTCTCAAACCAAGAATGATAGAAATTAACGCAGCTTGTAATTAATAAAGAAATCAGGAAAAAGGTTAACGAGGACAAATTTCAGTCAAATAAAAATTCTGAAAATAGAGGAATTTTTCTAACAAAACTGAAATTGAAGCTTTTGGCTAAAAGGAAAAGAAGAAAAAAAATGTATTTTATGAGATTGAAACTTCTAAGCAACTTACTTGATAAAAGCCAGTGTGAGTGCCTTGATAAGCCTTAATTTATATTTTAAGTAATCCTAAATGAGCATTTAAATGTCACCACTAAATTATTTTCCATAAAAAAATTGAAAAATTTGTTTGAATTTCATGTTCTTAAACTGAACTACCGGTCCTTGTAATAAATAAATTTAGCAGTCAACAAGTAACGTGAACAAGCACAATTTTTAGTCAAATTGAAAAACTATAGTTAAAAAAACTAAAATTGAAATTTATTGGATAAGCACCTAGTTTTATGAGTGGCAGCTTCTAGGAAGGGTGCTTGAGAAAACAGAAAGTCAAAATGAATTTCTTGAATTAGTGTTAAAATATGCGCAAAATAATCCTAACTACGTTGTTAACCCGTAACAAGGGAGGTGAAAAAAGTAGGGCGTAACAGGGGACGTGAGGTCTCAGAGACCGCTCTATTTATGATTTTTTTTTAAAAATCGTGTAATTAAGATACATTCCTGTAATTTCGCAAGATGTTCTTCGAATTCTTATTGGCATGGGGGGAAAATATTTTTAATTTTTGAGTCAAAATACGTCTTTTTCGAGGAAATTTTGCTAGTCTTAAGATTTTTCGAGAAAATCATATACTGCAGTAATTAATGAATCTATTATTTATTATTGATTTTATTTTAGTTGCTTAATATATTCAGAACATTTTAGTATCATAAAATTGATTTTATCATGTTACGAGAAAATTTTGACACCCCTTTAACTATTAGTATTTCGCGTCATATTTTGAGGAATAATTCAGCCTTCTTTGTCCCTAGAACATCATTACGTAATGTTTGTAAACATTTCAAACACATCTCAACCTCATCTAAAATATTTTGCATCTTTTCCGCATAACGCGGATGAGATAAATGAACTTATATCCGCGGATCTAACGTTAAGAGCCAGAACTACAGCCGAAAATTGTAACACTGAAGAGGAGGTGCGGTCTCACAGACCCCGATTCTACAGAATGCAATGAAATTTAAACCAGATGCACTTGCCTAAAGATACTGATAAGCAGGGGAGATGCTCAAGGTCACAAAACAAAAAGCTATTGGGTAAAACCATTCAATCGGACTGAAAATAAAATTGGGGTGATCAGATGAACTTTTGAGCGGTCTGTGAGATCTCCCCTGTTAAGGGTTAAGTTCCACTAACCACTTATTTTATAACGTGATTAGTAAAAAGGCTTGCTTGATTACATATTGTTAAATTGGACTACCGATCCGATATAGAAAAATGTTTTCGGTCCAATAAAGGAGAACACGCCATTTTTTATTATTTTATTTATTACTTATCAACAAGCTTCCCAATCGTGCATGTAAATACTTTGCTGTAATCCCCATTAAAAACTGTTGATAATACTATAAAAGCAATTTTCTCAGTTCAAAAATTTTAGTATTATTCTACTAGATGCAAGTTCCCAAAATAAGATCGAACACGTTTTCAACACAAATCACATCGTAACTCAACCTATAAAGATCAAAATGTGACGAAATTTCATTTTCAAAGGTTTCAGACACAAATCTCTGTATTTCCACCGGTAGAGTGTAGCACAAAACTCTACGCTAGATTTTAAGCCCTGGTCAAATTTAAGCAGTGGTCCAATGTAGGCGGTTTTCCCCTACCGTCTTTGCAATTTGATGAACTAATTCAGTTCACATAAATCGAAATTTGAATTTTGTTAACCTAGTGGCAGTGACAACGCTGTGTCAATACCAGTAAAGTTAGCCTGAAACAATACTTTTTTCATTTAAATTAATATTTCTCCGCAAGGAACTTAAAAGACAAATTATAATACAAATTTTTGCCATTACGGTTTTTAAATAGTTTTAATACAAGAATTTTTTAGAGTTTTTTCTCTTTTTTTCTAAATCAAAGTGTTTAATTTACATTGTATGGACTGCTACTTTACTTTTACACTAAACGAGTTTTGATCATTAAAACAGAAACAAAAAAAAGTTAAGCAGAATCGTCCTAATGAAGCACTTTTTTTGAGAGGCCAAAAAATAGTTTATTGCAAGTCTAGTAATAGTAAAAAAAAAGCAATGCGTCTTAACGAGAAGGCTAATTAACAACAGATTTCATTAAAAATGATGAGTTTTGTATAAAGACTATTTTTTTTGGAGGTTTATTCTTTTTGCACTCAATTAACGTTACGAACTTAACTGCGACACTCCTTCTAAAATATCTTGGATAATTATAGTTTGTATTCTTAAATAAAGAGTGTACTTTGTTTGTGTTAGTAAGATATGCTTATTTACCAATGACGTTACCACCAGTTTTTTTTTCACATAATATTTAATTGATATCGTTTAGATAGATTTTTACTAAGCGTTTTAATTTGGATTTTGTTCCTTTTATTTGCTTATCTTTTAGATGATACGATGCAAACACTTGGTATAGCAGTTTAAAATAATGTTTCACACAGAAAATTACTCAAGACATATTTTTATAAAATAATGCATTGCTACATACAAAAGTGATGTCATTGAGCAGCAACCGCCACACTGACGTATTTCATTACATCGCAGGCTTGTGCATTGATTGAACGCACGAGTATATTGAATTTCTCGGGTCAATAAGTTGTGCATTATTAGCTAGGAGGAGTTATATGTGCACTTACAGTAACCATAGATTGAGATACTACAGGAACCACAAGAAGAAACCTCATAATCTTAATGGTATTTTATATGAGCATGTATTTGTAGAATATATAATACAGTGGAGTGTTAATTCTTGGCTTTTTTTTAAAAGTTCCATTACAATTATTTAAATTTTTTTAATCATTTTCTTCATTTTGAAATACATGTATTTTTACATGCACAAAATGGAATTTGGTACGCTGTGTTTATAGCAAATATAGTATTGTCACAATGATTCCATCTCAAAGGATTTTACTGCGAAATTGATTCTGGAATCTTAAATACTCCAATATCGAGGATAGTGAGTTGAAGTATTTTTCAATGCTGTTTCTATATTAAATATCCAATTAATATATAACACGTTCTTAAAATATTAGGTCAATTTCGCTAATTTTTGTTTAAAAAATAGAACACTTCAACGTGTTAAAACCGATATTAAGACTCGGATACTGAAATGATGCATAAAAATTGATGATACTTGATAGAAATGTGTAACAGCTGAAATATTTCCACGATACCCAGTTCTTAAAATAAATTGTATCATTGTGATTGTTAAAAGTGAACCAATGACAAGCTCGTTATTCTGTTGGAATTCCGAATGAAAAAAGAACACGAAACAAGTACAATAAGGCGATATTAAAAAAGCCTTCTTCAGAAACCATGTAGTTCTTTCAAAAATAAATCAATATCATGATTCTAAAGCCATTAATCAATACCATCTAGTATTATTGTGAGCAGGATATAAAAAGAAATCTCATTTTTCAAAAACTTCTGCGGAAATTTCACTTTCTACAAAGAATAATTCTTTTGTCCTACCGCACTACACAGCTTTTTTAAAAAAAATCAAAATTCAAGTCATTGAAGCAAGTGCACATGTTGCTTTCTAAAAGTTCTTTCTTTTCTTCCGTCCAATAATAGGCACCTTATGAACTTATGAATAACAAACAATGAGGATTCTCTATGTGCGATCAATTTGACCCTACTAGAGGAAGAGTTGCGATAAAGACGGAAATTTAATAATTCATTGAACACATTTGACCCATTTTTCTCTTAAATATCGGAAAAAAGCTTGGTTAGTATAAAGCGAACTGCTATTGCGAAAATCCCTAATCGCAGTTCAGATGACTTTGCAATCTTTGTTATTTTATTTTGATTATTAAATGCAACTTGGTGTTTAATTTAGCAGATCTGTTATGATTTAGTGAAATATAGGTGTTTCACTTTTAAGAATAAATAAGATGAAATTTATTTTGCTCAACTATTCATGATGAAAATCGGAAAAAGAAAATACTAATAGATCATGCGATTGACCTTGAGCTGTATCATGTAAAACAAGACACTCTATTTAATTTCTCGTAACCATTGCCCATTAGTACATAGAAGAAGGAGAAAACAAGAGAACTAAGATACATGGGAGAAAAAATATATAATAAACAAACCTGCCGTAAAGTAGAGTTATTTTAAAAAGAACCTATAAAAAATGTTAATCAGAAATTTTCTGGAAAATGTGGAAAGGCTCATAGCATGTTTCAACCAACCAATATGAGATACATCATGAATCGGGAGAGCGTGCATCTCTTCACACATAGCAAGATAAAAGCATTATCATTTTTAAAATCAGTTTTCGCTCTGCACTAATATGGAGAAAATACAAAATTAACTATTGTCATTGAGTATAACTTTGACCCATAATGTCTCTATTTTGGAGTGTCTCACTCGTATTTTGACGATTTTCTCACTGTTATCCTAGTCTAGCATAGAGTTAGCCAACATTAACAAATAATTATTGTTAAATATATTTAAAATAAATTATTAGCCTGATTTTGACTTATCGTGTGTAAAATGTAATAATAAATGTGTGTGTACTTCTATTTTAAATTACATGTGTCATGCATGATAAGTATATAGACCGAAAAATAATGCCCAACCAATTTTTCCTTTTTGTCTCTTTCTGTAAAAAATTGCTATTTTATTTTATGCGAAAGGAAACATTTTAAACATAACGAAATTGGGTATAGCACAATTTTCGCAAAGCAATATTGAAGAAAGGTTATTGCAAATTTGTTTCTCCTTTGTGTATTAGCTTTCCTGAAACCTATAAGAGAAAATAAATGTATGTAATTCTCTTTCACCAAAAGGAGTACTTAGGAAAATTTTTCTTCTTCGAATTAAGATTTATAACGATATTGCATGGAATGGTAATACTCTTTAAAGATACCGTGGAAACTTTTAAGCCGTATTAAAGATTTAAAAAAGGGGAAGAAACCTTTTATACATTATTGAACAAAAACAAATGTATCCTAATTCTCCAGCGTAATATCCCCTGTAGTTTTGGAGAAAGGAAGAAAAATATTCAGCTAAAGTAGGAAGAAGTTAAAAGTTTTGTATTCTCTGCTATTGAGAATGGGCACTAAATTGCAAAATGTTCCGAAAATAAAATCTTAGTATATCTAACACTTGATTTTTTAAAAAAAATATCACATATACAGTTAATATTCCATTGAGTTGAAGTAATGATTGTTAATAAATACTCATGAAGCTATTTGTGTATCTAAATGACTAAAAAATACCTTTTCGTACTGCATGTTAAAAATAAGCTTTGTGTTCTCACATTTAGTTTTACCTAGCTTACATGCATTTTATTAATCACACATATTTTGAGAAGTATAATCTATTATTACGTATTCATTTCTAAGTGATGTTTCATATTGAAATAAAGGCATTTTGAACACATGCATGTTCTAATTTGGGTACAACTTAAGTCGACCATGGAGACTTTTTTTTTTGACTGTGCGGTAATGAAACTCTCATTATTCATGTTTTAAGATGAATAAAGTAATATTTGCATAATCGCTACGCATTTACAGACATAAAGCCTATTAGAAAAAATTCTTTAACTAACAAAAGGTGACGTTCATAAATGACATTATGAATCGTGTTTTAAAGGAAATTGTTGCTCACAGTGTTAACAATACACAAAATTTAAAGGGGTAGAGTAGCAGCAAAACGCGCATACATGTGTCATACAGCATTTGCTGCGTATTTTTTTCCCCTAAAGGTGCTACTTTCACGATAATCTTCGCTTCAACACTACACTATGTGGTTATAAGGTGTATCGCACAGCAACCTTAAGAGCACGCCTATTCAAAAAACGAGGATTACATTTCAAAATCGTATATCACCAAACCTGCCTTACACAGTTAAATCGAAAGATTTTAAGAGAAGTACAATGGACATGAAGTCGAAGTAAATGAAAGCGTAAAAGTAAGCGTAAGCGCGTTCTGCTGCAATTGTCTTTCAAAGCCTGACATGGACAAATGAAACATCATGGAAATGGATACAAAGAATCCAAGTCACAGCTGTCCGTCATATGTTGCTATTGTCAAAGAAGCCAATAGTTTTTGTGCTTGCACTAACAAGCACTAACTACACACGCGGTCCGACCGTAAGTCTTTGAAATCATTCACCTGCGCATCGTATAATCCTTTACCAATAACTTACTACATGTGCGGCCAGATCATAAGTCATTGAAATCAGTCACCTGTGTGTTGTATACACTCTTAATTCAAAAGAACGAAAAAATAACTCTTAAAAAGAGTGAAATCTATTGCGGGTGCATTCATTCTTTCTGAGTGCTAGCTTTATCGAAAAAAGACGCTTTACGAAAAAAACCAAGACTAAAACTTTTCCTTATTGGCGTGAAATTCGGAAACACTCTTTTGAAGAGCGAAAAATAAAAACATTCTTTAAAAGAAGGACTCAAAAGCATTTTTATTGGTTCGATTCTGTCACGTGATTTTGTTTAGAGAGAATCTTCTATACCTCCACGTTAGGCTTAACTAACGTTGGTCGCGAATACGAAGTGGATGTCGCTATTTGAATGTCTTCATTTAATGAATTAAAACGCTATTTGTTGCCGAATGAGGATTCTGAAGGAAATGCACAAAAACTGAATGGTAAGTGCGAAGAATTTTCTTTTTTATTAAAGCTTGTAACTGTTAATATTTCTTGAACTGCTATATCGTTACAAATCACCCACGTGCAATGTTACGGCGAACTTTTTGTAACTTTTTCTTCCAAATTAATGAAACTGTTATCAACAATTTTATTTCGGTCATCGAATAAAAAATATGACATTTGAAACAGTCGTTACCATCTTTGGTGTGTGTGTGTACTGTATATATATTTTAGGTAGGTGTTACAGACCCGACCATGCGCAAATCTATAGGTCGGATACCGAATCCGCTCCCGATGGTCGGAGCTCCAACCACTGCGTATATTTTAAATTAATCAAACATTGTTTTTGTGTATAATAAACTTTAAAGAGTATCATAAACTTTGTATAATACACTCATTCATATGTGTAACGGGCCATTCATTAATTCAGGGTCCTGAGGGGGAGGGGGGGGGGAATTCTCCACATACCCTTGCTTGGAGAGGGGGGGTTGGTGGATCCATTCTTACGTGATATTTTCCAACCCGATATTTTATATTAGAAATCCGCGGTCAAGTGGTTTGGCAAATATTATATTTCATTTGCTTCAGGAAGGTAAAAGTATGTATTATAGGATGAGCTGTTTTTTACTTGTGTTTCAAAGAATGAAACGTGTAAAATATAATAAAAGAATCGCACTGTGTTTTGCATGTGTTATTTTTAATTATTATCGCATCATATACAAAAATTATTTGTCGAAAAACATTCGGTCTAGATTCCTTACAGTAAACATTTCTTTACTCAAAAATGTTTTTGAAAAAATTTAAAAACAAAATGATAGTTAATTTAAGAACGATCCCAGTGATGTAATATTTGTTATTACTGTGAAGAAAAAAAAAAGAATCTTACGTAAGATGGAGGGGGGGGGGAGTCTTACATACCCTTACATAGGGGGAAGGGAAGGTCAAAAATTGCCAAAATTGTCCTTACGTAATTACTGAATGGCCTCGAAGAAACAAAATTGAATTCAAACGTATCTTGTCACAATTTATGAGTGACTTTTTAAATTAATTTGAACTGATGTAACTTTTAAAACATTATTAATGTTAAAAGGCATACCGAGAATATCAATATAGAGTTTCAAAATTTTAAATATTTTTATTTGGAACTGTGTGGGTTTTTTAGTTTTATTTCAATCTTTAGATTCGGAAATGTACGTAATATTGCACGTGGGTGATTTGTAACGATATACGAGTAGTTCAAGAAATATTACCAGTTAAAGTTTTAATAAAAAAGAAAATTCTTCGTACTTACCATACAGTTCTTGTGCATCCTCTTCTGAAACACTAAAAACATGTTTTTTTTTTTTTTTTTAAATTGAAAAACTATTTCTTTTTTCAAATGAAATAAGTTTTAAAAACAGTTTTAAATTCAAATACACAGCATAAGCACATGAAAACACGTTTAAAAAACAATTTCACCAAAGGAGAGAGAAATGATTTTACCTATTTTATTCTAAAAAAGGAGTGAAATAGCGGCTTTCCAAAACGGAAAGCAACCACTCATTTAGGATATTAATTTAGTCTTAAAAAGAGTGAAAAACACTTATCAAATGGGAGTGAAATTAGCTTATCCAAAAGGAGTGAAAATAACCGCTCCGCAAAAGGAATGAAATTCATTCCTATAAGGAAAGTGCGTTTTCGACACTGGAAAGGAGTGAAAATTTACTCAGTCTGAGTTAAAATCGCTGGAATTTTTTAAGAGAGTAGTTCTTAACGAATAACTGAATATAATAATCTTCTTATTTTTAAATACCCAGCGTTGCACACGATAGTAGATCAGCTACGTGTCGAAGAAATATCTCAAAACTCAACCTAGGGTTTTAAAAGAGTACCCTCAATGTTTAAAAATAATATCTAAAAATAATTATCGAAATTTTTAAAAGAAAAAATATGTCACTGTTATTAAATATATATATATATATATGTTCAGAAATAGGTTTGCGCGTTGCCTCGAAACCAAAAGTAACGCACATTATACCCCCAAGTACCCCCCAGTAGATATGGTACCAATGCTGAAAATCCATGGTTGCTACCTATTGTTGCTCGGTTAATTACTTCAGTATTTTCTGCACTTCTTGCTGGATTTAATCAGGAAGAAATTTCAAAACGTTTGTAGGATGTCTTTTCATCCATAATCTTATCTCTATTGCATTAAAAAAAATGTTCCCTGTAACCCCGAAATACGTGTATGCAATTTTCTGAAAACTAGTAAAATTTAACGTTGTAATGTTTTGTTTCACCTTTCTGAATAAAGATATTTCTTTATATTTTACATCAATATCTTATGTATATTTTATTTAAGATTAATACATTTCTTTTTACTTAAATTCTAATTTGCCTGGAGAAGCTCATTACAGCTTTGTTTAGTGTCTTACATTGTACTGTTAAAATGTTTTTTCGCTGTAAGTAAGTCCCTGATCCCTTTATTTTAAATATATAGATGTTGCGTAAAATATAAATAGAAAATAAAAGAGAGAAAACATTTGATTTACTTTAGGATAAAGTATTGAATCCCATCATACAATAGATGCCTCTCGTCCAAACCTTGTTAGATGGATAAGTCTTTCAATCAATATTCTCCCACTTTTTTGTAATTAACGAATTGCTTTACAGATATTTTAATCAAAATCGTTCTTGAAAACTGCATTTCGTTTTTTTCCTTGCCTTGTTACTAATTATTATTTCCTGTTATTTTTACGGGTGTGATAGTAGTTTAATCGGTAATTTCATCCTTCAAAAAACGCTACATTTTCGTGTACCGTTAAACAAAGTTCCATTTAATCAATAAATTTCTGCATAAAAAGCTGCTTTTTTAATCAAGAGTTAAGAACAGTTAATTGTTCGCTAGGGGAAAATTGCAGAAAATGATCAGTAAACTGGGGTAAAGTTGCGGGCATGCAGCTGTCAATACAGCATGTTTATGCTACAACAAGGAAACAAAGAGCTGGTGATTGAGAAGTTTAACTTTTTTTTTGCATCTATTGTAATCTTCTTCACTGACGCTATTATTTATGAAAAAAAAGCAGTGTTTATCGAACTGTGTTTTTTAAAAGTTAGTTTATATCATAAATATAACGTTTAAACGTAACGTCCTTTCGTTAATATTGGGAGCTTTTAGGCATTTAAATATTTCCTTATCAAAATAATAGTTCTGTTAAAAAAATCGTTTTAAATGTGTTTTTACTTTATTTACATAATTTGCCATTTAAATTTTAGATTTCTTTATTTTTAATATTGAAATAACATTCATTTCTTAAACACCACGGGAACGCTTTTTTAATTTTTTTTTTAATTTTAAATTTTTTTTTTTTTTACTTTAACTTGTGTGTGTACATTGGTAAAAAATTTTTTCCAACTTTACGAAAATGATAAATGTAAGAGATACTCCTAATTCTGGTCTCATTGTTTTTCATCGCAAAAGAATGGCATAAATGATGGATTGCCATGAAATCCACAAAAAGGAAACAAACGTAATGTTTTCCTATCGTAATTTTATACCGTAAAAGTTTGAACTTTTAGAACCATGATAAATTATACTCGCAAAGTCGGCACTTTCTTACTGTTTTGTTTTCTTCGTCATGAAAAGTAAAATTACAAAAAATCACCTCAAAGAAGGAGAAGATCTGAAAAACGACAGAAAGAAACTAAATTGTTGCTTTCTATTTCTATAACGTTTATTGCTTGAAGGTTTTGTGAGAAGAAGAATGAACCATTTACCAGCAATCTTATCCTTTTTAGAGCAGGTGGTCACCGCTTCAAAAACTTTTATTCTAATGTTAGAAAACTCTTCTAACATGAAAAATGGGGTTGCTATGAACTAAATTAAAACATTTCTTTGACAGCTGATCTTCAATAACAGTGTGAATGAGTTTTGAAAGGATGGGCGCACATTTAAAAGTAGTTGAATAGTCGGTCGACATTTATATATATATATATATATATATATATATATATATATATATATATATATATATATATATATATATATATATACACAATACATAAATGTCGGTCGACATTTATATATATATATATGTATACATACAATACATAAATGTCGACCGACTATCCAACTACTTTTAAATGTGCGCCCATCCTTTCAAAACTCATTCACACTGTTATTGAAGATCAGCTGTCAAAGAAAAGTTTTAATTTAGTTAATAGCAACCCCATTTTTCATGTTAGAAGAGATTTCTAACATTAGAATAAAAGTTTTTGAAGCGGTGACCACCTGCTCTAAAAAGGATAAGATTGCTGGTAAATGGTTCATTCTTCTTCTAACAAAACCTTCAAGCAATAATCGTTATAGAAATAGAAAGCAACAATTTAGTTTCTTTCTGTCTTTTTTCAGATCTTTTCCTTCTTTGAGGTGATTTTTTGTAATTTTACTTTTCATGACGAAGAAAACAAAACAGTAAGAAAGTGCCGACTTTGCGAGTATAATTTATCATGGTTCTAAAAGTTCAAACTTTTACGGTATAAAATTACGATAGGAAAACATTACGTTTGTATCCTTTTTGTGGATTTCATGGCAATCCATCATTTATGCTATTCTTTTGCGATGAAAAACAATGAGACCAGAATTAGGAGTATCTCTTACATTTATCATTTTCGTAAAGTTGGAATATATATATATATATATATATATATATATATATATATATATATATATATATATATATATATATATATATATATATATATATATATATATATATATATATATATAATTTATTTTTTAAGTGCATGCATCAAGTATAATAGTCAAAGAAGTTCACTGACATTAAAATGCAAAGAAAAAATACTACCTGTCAGAAGAAAAAAATAATTTAAAAGCATCACCTGTCCCCCCCCCTTTTTGAATAGAGTAAGGTGGCTTTGTGGAATAGAGTGGGGTGGAATGGGTAGTTTATTATTCTTTCGAGTTACAGAAAAGAAAATTAATTTAAAAAAAAAAACACTTATATTATTTACAATAGTTTGACTTTATTTTGGTTCAAGTATAAACTGAATGTAAACAGTCAGTTTAGTGGCAGCCTTCTTGTAAGTTATTACGTAAAATCAAAACTAACTGATATCGTTAAAACTTTGCTTTCAGGATTTTGTTTGTATTTAGATAGCAATCTATTGCTGTTATTTTCATTAAAGGAAGTATCTTTTGTCATTTAAAAAAATCAGAAAAGAAAATTTCTGTAGATTTTAAGAAATATGTTAAAATTTTTAAGTGGGGTAGAATGAGTATAATTTCAGGCTTAATGACATAGGATGTGGAATTAACATTTTTTCTCATTAAAAGTTATTCTCTGAAGTAAGTTGTTTATTTTATCAAAAGTTTTGTATTCTGAAATCCTCATGTTATGGAGTTGCTTATGGTTGCACTAAATCTGGTTGGATGGAAGACACAATCTTTAAAGAATAGTTCAAACTTTTAGCAAGGCATCTGAAAAGACATGCAAGCCAACTGACCTATGAAACTGTAAAGCATGCTATCGATAGTGAAATTATCATTTGCTTACCACCTAATACGTGTCATACCATGCAACCACTTGACAACGCCAGAGCTGACTAGATAAATTGAAAACCAGTCTGATTAAACTTCCATTCTAATAAGCTTATGTTGAAGTACAATATCTGCAGGAGATTGGGTGCTAGTTAAATACAGTATTAAGAAATTTAAACAGTATTTTATTGCTCAAGTTCTAGAACCTTTATATACTTGTGCTTAAGTTCTAAAAATTCTTAAGAAGTCTATGATGGGAAATTTTTTCACCTTTCCCAATAAAGTGAAGATGGAGATTTAAGAAAAATAGATCATCAAAACCTAAGTCAGCCAATCCTCAATAATCGTGGATATTATACCTTTAATTTCAGTTAAATTACAGACTAATAGATTTTTACCCTTATATATATATATATATATATATATATATATATATATATATATATATATATATATATATATATATATATATATATATATATATATATATATATATATGTTTGTGAAAAAATAATAAGTAAATTCATGTTTTCACTCTGAAATTTAATTTAAAACAACACTAACCATTTCACCCCTTCCTATGGGGTGTTATGGGTATAAAAACAGACTTTGAAGCAATAGCTTTTCACTAAATAATAAAATTATTTCAGTAATAATAACTATAGATATTTGAAGTGTATTTTTGAAACGTAAAAACTCAGTTAAGGTTTTTTGATTGTTGAATATCTAATTTGAATAGTTTTGTAATCATTTCAAAAATACATATTTTTATACCCATTCCACCCCATTTGACCCTATTCAAATTGTAGGGTCTAGTGGGGGAAAGTGGTCAATGGGGTAAAGTGGTCATACGTCAAATAAATGACTATAGCTTGGAAATAAATGTTCGAATGAATGTGAAAATTTTATTTTAGGTTCGGGAAGTTAAAAAATACATTTTGAATACAAAATTTCAAAAATTGGCAAAATTTTATTTGGTAAAAAAAAAATATTTTGTGCAAATATGAAAATTTTAAAAATCTAAACACCTCTTTTAACTTCTTTGGGAAATTTTGTTTGTTAGAATTATGAACAGATTGACGGCACATGAAGCTTCCTACTTGTCTTAAGATCGCTTACTCATTAACAGTTAGCTGAATTTTTTTAGATCCTTTTTTAGAACAATTTCAGTAAGATGGGGTAAAGTGGTCATAATATTAGGCTTAACGAACATTGTTCTTCTAATGTCACTTGATAGATATGTATAAGGCAGATATAAATAAAATATTAATTTCACTTAATATGCATTGTTTTTACCGTAAATGGGGTTAAATATACGAGTATATTCGTATTCATACGCATATACTCGTGTAGGCGCGTATATAAACGTATTCACATAAATGCACCAATAAATACATATATGGGTATCTGCGATCTGGATATTTTTTATCTATGCAGATATACATTCGACTAACACGTTTATACCTGCTTTTACTCGTTTGTATACGAACACTTATATACTCAGGTAGACACGTGAATACACGTACCTACTCGAGTAGACACTTAAATACAAGCATATGACATACAAGTATACAGGATGAGTTTAAGCTCTTGGTAAAATTTTTAAAAGGTGTTAGAGGGGACAATAAGAAGCAAGAATCACAAGGAACATATGGTCACAAACACAATGCTGACGCACTACATGCACGCAAAGCCAAAGACTAATGGATGCAAAACAGGTCACACCTCTTAGATTTTTGCTCAAGAGCTTGGATTCACTCTGTAGGCATACATGTATATAGAGCGTATATACTCGTGAATACATATATGTACTGGTGTATACACGTTAATGTACGTATATACGTCTTATCAGGTTTTTAATTGTGTTCACACGTATACATACGTATATACTCGTGCTTCCATATATACATGTATATACATGAGTAGACACGTACAAACACGCACTGGATGCATCCACGAATTAACTCGTGTATACCCGTATATACATTTATGTACACTTATGTATATACCCACATGTACACTTGTACATATATGCGTATATACGTCTACTATACATGTAACTACTCAGGTATGCACGGTATCTACTCATATATGAACGTGATTACTCATGTTTACACGACACGTATATACTCGTGAATACACACATATATTAGTGCATATACTTGTAACCATAAAAATAACTGAAATATACAAATATTAGGGTCATTTAATATGGTTTTGCATTTATTTTTAACTATGACCACCTTTACCCCATGCTATGACCACTTTCCCCCATCCGATGGGGTAAAGTAGTCATAAATACAAAGGGAAAAGACAGTGTTATAAAACTAATTAAATCAATATTTTTTTTCTAAACTTCAATGTACTGTGTTCTATAATAATGCAATGTTAAATAAAAACAAAAAAAGTTGAAGTGTTTAAATAATTTGTTGTATTTATTATCCACCAAAATTGAAAACCTACGATTTTATGACCACTTTACCCCACCAGACCCTATATTTTTTGCGAAAAAAATGTTGAAACTCATTTCGCGATGTTTTTCACAAATAGAATGTTGAGAACTCACAATAGAACAATGTTGATACCAATAACCATTTATGATATTAAAATACATTCTGAGAATGCAATGCAAGAACTTCAATGCAATGCATTTAAAACTAATATAATTAGCTATTATTTTTTTTAATCTTAAAATGTATTTCGAATATCTACAGCATGGGTATACACAGGATCGTTGCATAAATGTTGTGAACAACTTGCATGCAGAATTGGGGACACAATTACAATTTTGAACCACTTAACATTGTAGGGTAGCGAATTACTTTCTGTTGTGGCACTTCTCCTAATGAAGGCGAGAGTTTAAAAGCTCTAATACTGCATTTGTTTTTAACGGCACTCTGCAACTGCAGCTGGGGTAATACGATAGAGTGCCGTGGAATATGATTCAAGGTCACCCCTAATTTTATTCGCAGCACCATGGGAGTCTAATACGTTTGTGCCCTGCTTCAGTCAAATGTGTTATCAATCATGGCAGGTGCTTTAGAAGCTACTTTTTACAAAACAATAGCCTATAACACACACAAGGATGTCATAGGACGTCCACATTTACCTTATTGCCTTCCCTGGTTTCTTCGACCGCCTGATTTCTTATAGATCGAGCATATGTGGGACGGTAAGTCGGACAGCCTGAGAGTTTGTTCAAAATAATTGCATATTTACAAGTTGTGGCTGTGATACGGAATGACATAGGGCATCGTGCGAGACTATTATGCCTCACTGCTTTCCTGTATTGCCTTATATGTTCCAGCTAGAGAAGGCTGGGTACTGAAATCTCCATTTCTTTTTAATTTTTTCAGCAATAAATGGTAATTTACTTTTCTTTTACAATTACTTTCGTATACCAATGGTGCCCTTATGATATAAAAATTTCGTTTTATTCCGGCGTCATCTTCCGGGTGCGTCGATTTTCTAGTGCGTCAAGTGTAGTTCCAAAGATGGACTTTGACTCTAAAATTGGTGCTCAAGTTAACAACGAACTTAAAAATCTTTGTGGCTCACATTTGCTAAAATTTTCAACAACCAAGATCATCTGAAGAGCTAAGGAACATTGTTTGTTTAAAAATAGCCAACCGATTGCATAATTTTAAAGAGTTTAATACTGCTTTATTACAAAAAGGTTCGTGCTAAAATTCCTTGTTTTAATTCGTGAACGTGCTGTTGCATGAAACTGGAAAAAATATACTTTCTCGATTTTCGAATTCCTATTTAGTAAGAGAAATATTTCTATTTACGTATTTTACAGATAGAAGAAAGTTCTTGTTGTAATGTTCAGAACGTTATTCAGTCATTTAGCGCTTTCTACTCGTAGTTCGGATTTCTATGGAGCGTATTTGTAAGTTTAAATGTAGCCCATAACCTCAATTGGGTACTTTCAAAACTAAAAGGCTTGCTGCAAATTAGGGGTAGTTTAAACTTAAGCTTCAGCTTAAAACTTTATTCCTACCCTCTTTTTTTTAATTTTAACAACTCCCCGTGTATGCTTCTCAGTACAGTTGTCCGACAGCAGTCATAAAAATTGAAAAATTTAATACAAATATGATTTGGTGTTTATAGCTGTTCAATGTCGACTTTTCGAAAATTGAAATTTGTAGCTACATCTTTTTTTTTTTTTTTTTTTGCAACAAATCCCTTAAATTGTTTTTTCTTTTTATTTCATAGATCATGAATAAAATTCAATTACTAAATGTAAAAATCTAACTATATCGATTAGAAATTGCTTTTAATAGCACACATTTTAAATATTCTACCGAAACCCCAATAGTGAATGTTAGGCATAGTTATTTTTCCTATAAAATATTATGAGCAGTCATCCCTTCATTCTCTCCAACGAGTAACATGATAATAACTGGATGCAGAAGATACATCTTCGTTCTATCCGCAAGCCTTCATTAAATAATAACTTGCACAGTATTCAGCTCAAATGACGGCTTACTTTTCGATAATGCGACACCCTAGTAATGCTCTGTCACCCAAATAGCAGAATGCTGATAGAGCCCTAATGTTTCGGTACACTTTTCCTCTAACACGTAAGCTAAACTAATTGCCTCTAGTATAAGCTTTGGAAGACATTTTGGACTGTTTCGGTACGCATATCTAAAACTATATGCTAGATCAAATATTGTTAGGTGGTACTTTCACTTCATTAAGTAGCCTTATCTCTAATGGAATTTGCGTTTGAAATGAATAAATAGTCTTTACGAGAAGGGAGACATTATCAGTGTAAGTAAAAAATTACTTTAAAATTTTGACAAATGAAATATAAGTACTAAAATGTAATGCTAACTAAGCAATGTATATGATGTTAGCACATTATATGTAATTTATATTATCAATAATGTAAGTCTATTTAATTTAGGGAATATTACTTATGTTCAATCCAAAAAAAGGAAGAAATGAAATATACGTTTCAGAATAAGCCCTGCTTATTTTTTACCTAAAAAAAAATTAAAAATATCATGCAAAGTACAATGTTTATCAAATAAGGCAGAAAGCTTCAGTACTTTTACTGTTTACTATTTTTTAACCAAGATCAATACTTTGTTTTTAGAATGTTAGATTCAGAATGTTAAGTACAACGTCATATTCCTTTCGTGCAATCTGTAATTATATTTCTATTTAAAGCCTTAATTTTTGAAACATTAAAAGAAGTGCATCAAATAAGGCTAACCTAATATTGAGGGTCTAATATCTCGCTAAACGATTATTCAATAGTATTCGATCTTTTTATGTTCATTAAATGACTCAATCAAAAAACGAAAATAATCATTCCATGCGTTTTGGATAGGCAGCAGTTTAACAAAAACGGTATACTGACCTTATGAGAAACACTGGTCCCCAGTAAGGCCAACTCCAAAAAAACACCAAAAAATACAATCAAGCTTTAAAAAATTTAAAGTGTTCATTGTCGTTATAAAAAAAGTATATTAAACCAAATTTAATAAACTCAAAAACATTATAAAAATTCCAAATTTGCTCCAACTGAAAGGACTCTTCAACAGAAATTAATCCTCACATTCGGAGCGCAGATACGTAATTATATTTTGCTTTTTGGTTGCTCTCCGTTTCTGACCATATGGGCAGCATATGAAGCACATGGCCTTCACCTGATCCTTCGGTATCTTGATAAGGACACCAGTTTCCCAGTAATTCCAATAAAAGACTTTTTAGCTTCAGTTAACTTTTCTAAGGTTATCAATTGACAGAAAAGAAAATACTCAAATGAAAAACAGAAGTACAAAGTGACACTTCTGTTTTGAATAACTTTTTTTATTGGAGTAAACTATGGTGAACTATGAAAAAACAAAATTTACAGTAAAATTTGATCAGGCAATTTTGACAAGACTCTTGTAATAACCGTTGCTACATTTTTGTCTGTTGATAGCAAACTGTGTAGTATAAACTTTTATCCTTGGTTAGGCTTTCTCGCTTCGATAAAATAAGGATCTAACGAATTTTTGCTTTCATGCATAGGGAAATTTTGTATTGGCCTTATTCGGCGCACACACCTTATAATTTTTTCCCTTGGTTGCTCTCTTTCGCGCTTAATCGAAACATTGCAAAACGTAGTTCAAAGCAGCTTGTCAAAAAAAGTTGCTTTGTTTTATAATGCACGTTGTGCTTACGACTTTGTACTAGAAAACAATGTTTATAACATGAACGTACAGGAACGAGTCCTGTCGTTCATAGCTGAGATAACAAATATGCACTTCTCTCAAATTTGCAGATAATAATTTTGCGATATTCTGGAGAACCATACTGATCTAAATAATGCAACACACGTGGTATTTGTCCTTTTTCATCGTAAAATTAATATTATGTTCTTGCATTGTATCTTGCATAGTACACATAGTACATATCTTGCATAGTTTCGTATCTTGAAAAAAATATCGCTACAAAATAAATAAATTAATAAATAAATCAAAAATAAATAAATAAAAATTAATCATAAATAAACAAATAAAAATAAATAAATAATTTTCCATTAAATTGTTTCTAAAATTCTCGAAGAATATCAATAAAACGGAATAATGTGGTCTTTTCGTGTGACTGTTTGTCAGTTCTTGAGGGCACAGCTAGATTCGGACACTTTACTCCGTGATTTCATTTTTTTCTAAGTTTTTCGTTTGGTTTTGAACACACACAAATAAAAATTGCCAAAGGATACATTCAAATCCGAAATAAACTCTTATTTCACTTATTTCACGGACTTATTTCAGAAAGATTGCACCGAAAGCCACTTTTGATGTTTTGCATGTGAAAATAGGATGCATTCAAAATTTGTTATGTGCTTGCTACTTCAGACTACAAGGTAACTAAAGAAGGTAACTTGAAAGTTTCTATAGTTTCTTTAAACAGGTATAATATCTTTACATGGCAGCTTTCTCGGGAAAACTAATAATAATAATTAGGAGGCAATGGCTCAAAAAATACTATCCACCATCATTTTAGCTTCTATTCAATATAATAATATGGGGAAAAAATACTTCTCTTTGATCGCCTATGTCTGCCAGTCGGGTATGAGATCATAATTTTGTCAACAAACCCGTTATGAGAATAATGTCTAAAAGTTTTCCAGGACTGCCTTCTGGGCCCATGCTACTATCTGATTTTGTATCTTCATGAACACAAAAAATAATCTCATCGTCATCAACAAACTTTTGGTATTTTCCACCCTCCATTGTCATTGAAACACTGCGCAACAACACCCTTATGTAGCATGAATATTTTTGAGAAACTTTTCAAAAAATATACACTCTCTCAATGCTAACTGTCCACTAACTGACAGATTAACCTTTCCCGGCGACTTTATTAAAAAAGTGTTGATAAACTTTACTGTTCTATCTAGATAAATATCGATTAAAGTTTCTGAAATAATTATGGTGTATCAATGGGTGCTATGCATCAATATAACTCACCTTCTGCTACAAATGTTTAATTACTTTTTGGTTTGATGAAGAACTGGGTAAAACTAACATTCGGGTTTTACATGCTTTGTAAATATTTTTAAGCAACCGGATACTTCAGTCACCTTGTATTTGCTTATTTTCGTAACAATTGCATGATTTATTGTATTTATTTATTTATTTCTGCTATTGCATCACTATAAAAACATATTTTTTGTGTAAAAACATTTTAGCATATGCAGATTTTTCTCGCTATAAATTACGACAATTAAAGATCATCAAAAGATACATTTTTTCAAAACAATATATTGAACCATTTTTACTAAATTGTGCATCTTCAATTTTTAAAATATATTTGAAATTCACCACAAACTTACAAATCATAAATCAAGAATTTCATTCAGTATTTCGTTCAAAGTAGTAGTTTAAGAAAATCAGTCCGTTGAAGTTATTTTACTTCATTTATCACAGAAGCATTCTTTGTTTCTTTCGGAATGCTTTAATTTTGGGAGGGTTTTAATATCCTTATTTATCATTCAATGGTAATTGATGATAGGATCCATGCTGTCGTCAGTTCCAGCCAATTGAAAGGACCGGACAGACAAAAACTATTATAGCATCGTTTATCACGTGAGTTAATTATGGCTCAACATCAAAAAGAAAGAATAAAATAAGGTTCGACACAAAAACGAAAGAGTATAGGGAAAGTATTCGATGAAGTAAGCGCTTAAATTTCGATTACCAAGCTAGTTATCTGGATTGAACAAAAAATGGTTTGATTATCTTAAAGAAAGGCATTTATCGTGGAAGAGATTAATAGTATTGTGGTCTTGTCAAAATAACTTCGTTTTCTAACAACAAGATTGAGCTTTCGTTTGTTTAAAATGGAGTTCCTGTACTTAAAAAAAATAGAACCTTTAACAAAGAAAATATTGATTAACATTGTAATTGGAGATTTTCAGACTCATTCGGTACATTTTTCGAGAATTATCTGCTGTAAAACTAGGGAGATCATTGAACAAAATTAGCCCCATTATTTTTTACACACACACACACACACACACACACACACACATATATATATATATATATATATATATATATATATATATATATATATAAATATATATATTAAAGTGCGTCTTATAATGCACTTTTTGAAAAAATTGTGAATTTCTTATGGGGCACCCCTTTAATTGCTTCCTCTTGATGAAAAAACACCAACTTAAAAGTTTTATAGAATTTGAACAAAATTTAGAGGTTGCTACCAGCGATTAAAATTACGTTCATTATGAAAAAATAGAATAAAACTATATTCCCAATTTTCTATTGCAATATTTGACATCAACATGAAATTGGGTTGGTTAAGGTAGAAACATAACCCAAATACTTATTTCCTATACATACAAAAAAATAATAAGCATTTCATGGTTGCTATGCTGTGTAATAATGTCGAACAAAAATCATGAAAAATTTCCACTACACCATTCATATCTTCGGTTTACAATTTCAGTCTTTTACATTCACTAATATTGCAATTTTTCCCCTTTGTTTCTAGTAATGTGAAATATACAAGCTTTTTTCTGATTACTACTTATCATCCAAACTATTTGAAAATATCTCTTCAAAAAAACTTGATGAAAAGACCTTTATGGTGAAAAATCTGAATGTTAGTACTGAAATCCTCTATTTTTTTTCCTTTGGTTTTAGTTCTACAACATCTGCTGTTCAGTGCTTCATTGGAGGAGTTGTTGTTTCAGATTTCTTTAAGAAAGAGACCAATTTGGTCTTGGTCTGGTTGAAAGAGACAGTTTGTCTCATTAGAAATGACACGTAGATGTCAAATAAAATTACTTGAAGCAACAGTTTCCTTCTTGTAAGTGAAAATGCTATTTAACAACAAAATATCAATCTAGATAAATTTTATTGCAAATTCTTGTTCTTTAGAATCAGTCAAAGTACATTCAGTTACAACAGAGGCTAAAAAAAAAAATGCTTCAGCTACAGTTGATTCAGATTCTTCATAATTTTCTTTCTGCCGAAATTTCTTCTTTTCTCGCAAATTCTGTTGCCTTTTTAAATGGAGATTTATTTGTTACCAATTTCATCTTGTCCTCCTAGTTTTCTTTCAGTTAGAAATAATTTCTCGCCTGGAAGTGAAATCTTGCGTAAAGTATCATCAGCAAGAGCAAGGTCAAGCGAACAATCTAATGATGGATTCCAATAACTTTGTTTCCGATTATTGAAATAGAACTCTTTTAATTTTCTTTTTGAGTTCTAAACTGACAACTTGTGTTTCTTTGAGTTGCTAACCAACTGTTAGTTAAGAGGTTTATAGTTGATTGTAGCTACAGTTAATTAACATGATTTAATAAAATATGAAATAATTTCAAAGTCAATAACAATCTTATTTATTACTATACATTAATGACAAAAAGATAACATAAATAAATATTATAATAATCAATGCAAAAAAAAAAAGATTTCAAATTTTGCAACAATGGTAGCAACCTCTAAATTTCATTCAATTTTTATTTTTATGATATGTGATTTTTTTTTCATCCAAAGGAACAAAATGAGAGGGTGCCTCAGGAAAAAATAACATCTTCAAAAATAAGATGCACCCTAATATATATATATATATATATATATATATATATATATATATATATATATATATATATATATATATATATATTAGGATGGTCCTTATTTATATGGGAAATTTTTTTTTCGGAATTCAACAAGTGACGCCCCCTAGTTTTGTGACACTATAACTCGATCGGTCAATAATAACACGTGCCCCTAGGCCGTTGAACTTTAAACACTTTTGATAATTTTCCCACAAATCTTCGAGTTTTTACTTCAGACCCAGTACATCGTTTTTCCTAGGTTTTCAAAATATTTTTTACAGTGAGGTAGCTCTAAAATTAATCTTTTTAATTATTTTATCTAAAGATTTTACGTTGAATAAGAATGAAATAATGCTTTAGAAACTTTCTTTAATCGTACGCTTTTCTCAATGTATCTCGATAGTGTGTATTTTTTTCCGATAGTCTTGGACCGTCTGTAAAATAAAATGCTTTTTGACTCAAATTTGATAAATTAGTTGTAAAATTCTTCGATTAATTGTGTTCCTCTCTCAGTTGTATCATTCACAATTTTCAGTACTATTTTAACGATCGCTTTTCCCTTTAAATAGCTTCCTTCATTTTGCCGTGAATCAGAATCAAATAGGAAAAAATCTTTTAGTATTTGTAACTTATCAAAGAGTTTTATTGACTCGTAATTGATTCTATAAAGAGGAAGATCTTTACTAAGAAAGTATTCCAAATCACTACTGTTATCTGAAATTTGTTAAACAGTCATCAGACACGTCTTTCTTATTACAAGCATTTTTTGGACTAGTCTTTTCCTACCTTCAAAGTTAATTCCATCATCCAATACGGAAAAAGCTACTAGTTTATCCCCTAAATACCATAAGTGATTTATGAATTTTCCAATCATTGCTTCTGCTGCATGTTTGTCGTCATTGTGTACGCTGCTAGTGTTTCAGACATATTATATTATTCAAAGGAGCCTCGATTGAGTTGCTGCGAAAAGCCATATCTTCATACAGCATTTAATTGTAAAACAGCTTTGTAAAACAGCATTAAAGGGCTTTCTTTTCACGTAAGGTCAATTTAAATTGTTTCCTAAACATAAAAATTTTCAAACAAAAATTCCTTTTGTTACTCATGTGGCTCAGGTATAAGCTCCAGGTTGCCGAAAACATATTCTTGTAGTAGGAAATTTACCAGGAAATATTATTACAAGTTATGATAATTCTCTGTAATATGTCTAGGTCATTTGGATTTAAATTTACTGCTCCTACATAGACTGTAAATAAATGTACATCTTTATCCCTAATATGGCATTTGTCTAACAGTGATGAAAGGCGAGCAAATATCAGTAGTTGCCAAGCTTTTTTGCATTGTGGTAGACCAGCTGTAGAAAACAAAAGTTCAACAGGTTAGGATAGATACCCATTTCGGTTTCTGAATCTTGTGAATCGCAAGAATTTGATGAGATAATAAAGGACAATGTACTGAAATAGAAGAAAATTAATTTAAAGTATAGATTTCTACATTGTTCCGATCTGAATATTTTTTTTTAATTTATATTTTAGTTATGAAAAATACCATACATTTTTATGTTAGGAGTAATCGAGGATTTTTCGAAATTTATATTTTAAAAATTAAAAATTGCATAAGCATTTAGGTATGTTTATAACTAAAGAACAGCGAATTAAAATATAATTGCAATTACTCATATTTATAGCATTGAAACCTTGCGACTCTATCTGCCCCACCTATTACATACACAGGGAATTTTGTAAATCAACACCCCCAAAGCCTGGAGGAGGCAATTTGTTGTTGTCAAAGATCGTTCATTAATGGCCTAGATCATTCATTAATGGCCTATAGAATTCCTTGTGTCCATCTTGATGGGAAGAAACGTTCCCCTGCCGCTTGGTTGGAACAAGTGCAGAAGAGCGATACGCTTGACCCAAGGCCATTGGTGTACATTTATTCTCTATAACATGTTAAATTTTACAGAATGAAAGTGAGAGAATGGTCAGTCTGGAAGTAGCAGCACCTTTTGGGGTTCAAACTTACTTTAAATATAAAACGTTAGAATATTTTTACATAAAAATGAGAAAATCCGCAATTTTTTCTTCGAAACTCAAAAAAGGGGGCCCTAGGGGCACGTGTTAATATTCATGGAGTGACTTAAAATTTTGCAAGGAACATTTATTTGTACAATGGAACAAATTGAGGGGGCGTCGCGTAAAATATTTGCAACTTCAAAAATAAGGACCACCCTAATATATATATAAGAGTTGAAGTGGAACATGGAACTTACCATTATCTTGTCCAATCCACAACCGTAACCGAGTTATGGTAGATAGAAGGAAAATTATTAAAAAAAGTAAATTTCTGAGAAAAAGACCGATTTATGAGATTCCTGGAAAGCCACAAAACAGAATAAGTGCATATTTAGAAACTAAGATGAAATCCTATGAAATGACATTTTTTTTTAATCAAGCAAAATAGTCAAATTTTTTAGTGAGTTGCAGGAATCGTCAAGTACTCAAAGTTGAATTGGCACCAAGATATGTAAACGGAAATTTCAAAAACAATCGTTCGGGTTACAATTATTCAAATTTACCAAACACTACTCCACCCGAATAGCTTTTAAATGTTATCACACCAACTCATATTGGGGTTCAAGTTCGGCAGAAATTAAGTCTATGTTTGAAACATTAAAATTAGCATTCGTCAAAAAAAGATTTGTAAACGTATCACATGCTTTAAAGTACAAGATTCCAGTGAAATGATCTACCTCCATCGGTTTTTAGTACAAAACACAAATTTTATACATAATTAGGATAATACAAATATTACATTTTTGCTGTGTTAATAGTCAAAATATGGCCGGAATTTGGGGGAGTTCGTGCTGCCGCCATCTTGGATTCTTGGCACGTTTTTTTTTAGTTTTCTTTTCACACTACAAAAAAATATTCACTTGAGGGTAAAACTAGTTATTCATGAATTGAAAAGGATAAAATTACCATTAGAAAAGTTTTTTTGTAGGTGTAAGAGGTGCGCTAATATTTAATTTCAAAATCCGTGAATATTGAACCTAAGTCCGAGCTAAAACAAAAAATGATGCGTAGGCCTTTCTCAGAGCACAGAAAATAAACAAAATCGGGGAAATAGTCACTTTTCCATAAACTCCGATAAAAAAACATGTTTATTATTTTTTTTCTAGTCATTTTCTTATAATATTTTTTTTTTCAATTTAACTTATCTTTTAAGGTGAAAATAGTTAGCTGATAATGTGTTTCGCATTTTACAAGTAATTTCACTATATGGACCGTCTTTGAAACAGTGTGGGACAAATGTGGCTCAAAAGCTACAATTTTGAAACTGTAAAAATACATCTTATAAAAAATGCACATGAAATGTCAAGTTAAACGTAATAAAATCCCATCAAATGCACCAAACCAGAAAATTATGAAAATAAGTTTAATTATGGCCACCATTCTCTGACTTACCTTACATGTATTTTCTTTAATTTTTTTTAACTTTTATCGCTTACAAAGTTTCTTCATATTTTCAGAAACATCATAAAACTTTCTTTATTTCAGAAACAACTTTAAAAATAAATATATTGAATCCGGTGAAAGCTAATAATAAACAATCTTGATTATTGACTTTAAGCCTATTATACTTTTATTCCAATTATTATGGTTAGGAAAATATTCTCCAAACATTATGTATTTATTATAAACATATCGTTAAAAAAAAAAAACATTTTACTGAACTTAAAAACATTTTTAAACGTTTGGAATAATTTGCATAGAAACTACGCTCAGTTAAGAGTCCAAAACCCATTTCCTGAAGTCGCAATTTATAGGGTTTAAAATCCGTCCCATGGTAGATTACTACATAATCCGATTCCTGAGCTAATCATTAATGAAATTTAAGGTCGTATTGGGTCCAGCTAAATAACTTAGAGTTCATCACCAAATAACAGCACTTTCATCAGAATTAATACTGGGTTCGCAGTTAAATTCTTCATAAAGTTCAAATAGACTGTTTTAGATGGATATAAAACGACTTATCTTTCCCAAATGAAATGTGGTAGGGCAGTCGAAGTGGGACGGAAAGAAATTATTTTAGATCTTTATGCTTGGGCAACCAAAATCAATGCAGCAATAATTTCAAAAAGTTAGCTTATTGAAGAGATTTATTTTTCTTTTAAGAGTATATTGGGTATGCTTTTTAACTGATAGTGTATTTCTATGTTTCTTTTCATGATATGATTTTTCTTAAAATCTTCAATTTCAAGTAAGATGATTTTCTTAAATATTTTGTTACCAAGACATTTGGAAGAAAATGAAATTCGTAGTCAGGAGACCTATTACAAAGTAAAGATACATTTTTTTTTCATACAGAATGTTAACATAAATTAAATAGGAGTAAATTAGCTTATGAAAAGAAAAGTAATTGTTTTACTCTTGGAATTGTATTTAGAGAAGTAAATAAAATAGTATGTTTTTTATAAGTCAATTATATAATTCAGTTGACATTTTTTTCATTAAAGTGGAGATGATTAATTTAAAGTGCTTCTAAACTTAGTATGACTAATTAATTGAATTAAAAAAAACTGACGTAGTTAAAAAATGTGATTTTAATACTTTATCACACGTAAAAACTGGACACATGTTTTATGCAAAAAAATTTAGATTACAGTGAATCTTGAGCCATCTTTACGATAATTAAAACATTTAACAGATTGAGGTTAGGATTAAAAGAAACTAAAAAAAATTGAAATATATATATATATATATATATATATACTGTTTTAGATGGTATATATATATATATATATATATATATATATATATATATATATATATATATATATATATATATATATATATATATATATATATATATATACTGTTTTAGATGGTATATATATATATATATATATATATATATATATATATATATATATATATATATATATATATATATATATATACTGTTTTAGATGGTATATATATAGATATAGATATACACACACAATCTTCAAAGCAGCCGAGGCGGCTTTCGGCATTATCATCAGAGGCTTGTGTTTGTTGAGATCTAAACTTGCACATTAATCTATCTAGCATACGCTACTTATTATCTAATGTAACGCACTTGAAAGCACCTCGCCTCAGTTCCGCACTTCCGCGATATATTTGTTTCACTCTCCAAATATGAGCTGTTAAAATGTGATGCGTTATTATATATTATTTATAGCGCATGAAATTTGTTTTCTAAGTTTGAATGAGTGGACGTTTTTAGTAAAAGTACTTAAAATGTCTATACCGCATATAAAGTTATAAAGATTTTTGTGATAAAATGTATTTTTGGGAGTAGGTGTTACTCATTTTCCGTTGTCATTTGTGAAAAAAAGCAACTTAAATACTAATGTTGTAATTTAACAGGACGATTTAGTTCTGTATTATCATTCAATTATGCTGAATTCCAACTTAGTGTTTTTTTATTATTTTTACGTTTTATTCCAAACGCAAATAATCCTAAAGAGTTATTTTTAATTCCATATCAATTGATTTTAAACAACTCTACACGGGAGCACTTCATGAGATGAATAATGTCTAATCCTAAATAAGCAATTGTTATAGAATTTAAATATCTAATGCTTAATTCATGTTTAAATTAATCCCATTGTACTTTTGAAACGATGAACATAAAACTCAGACTTTGTACAATGATTTTGTTGAAGTTTATTGTATACAATTGTAAAGCATTTGAAGAGGGATTTTGCTATGCCTAGAAAAAAAGGTTGAGTACTTTTAAAAGCATACTGGTCGTATAGATGCCAGGTTTACAAGTACGAATTGTGAACTTCTTTTCATGAAAAAAATGTGTTAATTTCCGAAGTAGGAAAGACAGGGCTTTATTCAAAATATGACTTGTTATACATTTCCTTCTTCTTGCGGGCAATTTGAATACCAGACTAACAAAAATATTCCTCTTTTGTTGCAAACCGAGCCTGTTTTTCACATCTTCGTACGAACCGAAGCGCAGCCCAGTCAGCAAAGGACCCATAGATGCAAACAAATGGTAATCAGAAAAAGGCAAGATTGGTGCGGAGGCTGCATGGTGTAGAAGCAATCCCAACCGATTGCTTCCAACGTGTCGAGAGCCCATTTGTTGTGGAGCTTATAAGGTATGAAAGAAAATGACTTTGGTCATCTTTCGGCAATTTCGCCCCTTTTTTTTTAGCAGTACAGGGTTCAGTCTGGTCTATTGATGGTGGTATTTTTTAGTGTTAACGCTTTCCCAAGGGTTTAACAGCTTTAAATGGGCCACGTTCCCTTTGCTTTAACTAAAATATGTACAGACCTTTTAACTAAGATCCGAGGGTATTCCGGAATAGCAATAAAACTCTTATTGGAATAATGATAATTGATCTTTAAAGCTCTCGCTCTTCCAAAGAATAAAATTAATTTTGAAAAATTAATTTTGAAAAGTTTTACAATTAGAGAAACCAAAAACCTGCAACATTTACAAAAACATAGTTTATTTAAAAAGGTATTTCATACGCAAGGCCCCAGAGGAGCCACCGATTTACAATAAGTAGCTATTCATCAGTTAGATTTCTTAATCAAGATTCATTACATCCAGTCTTTATACAGGGACACTTCGAAGTTTTAAGACGAAGTCAGTATTTATTATTCTAAAGGTCTGACGGCCGTGGAAAGAGCTTTTGGTACTCCTGAGGTTGATAGAGCTGAGAATATGCTCCACGCATTATATGCGTGACTCAATAAAGTCGTGTATAGAACGACCGTACTGCCGAGCTAAGCACAAAAGCCGTAATCAAAATTAAGTTACCATCATCAAGTGATTATGCGTCACATATTTTACCTAAATAATACAATGCTTTACGGTCATTCGTGAATAAGATTTTTTTTTTTGTCTCAAAAAGTTGCATCTGTATCAAATGCATGGAGGCACACAACTTTAAACGCCACTTTCTCATTTTGAACTCAAATGCAGTTACGATTTTTGCGCTTAGCACGGCAGCATAACGTTTTAAAATTCGAGTTGGAATTCAGAAGGTTTTAGAAGAAAGGAAATGGATGAGCACTGGGCAGCACTCTCAACGAGTGAAAGAGTTATTGGATGTGACGAAAACCAATCATGAAATGTTTGGTCGGTTCCTCGCTGTTCTTCTCAGCATGTCTTCTTCCCCTTATCCTTGCGAGTTAAGAAGTTCATCATGAAATAAAATGTCTCCGACTTCACGACGCTAAGTTGATAGTCTCAAAACACGATTCATCTTCACGAGATTCACCAGAAAACCCCATGATGGTTCAATAATAAATATATATATATATATATAACTAACTAGCAATACATAGATATAACATAGTATAACATGTCTTTGCATACCTGAGGAGAAGGGGATTATTTGACTTATTTTCTTTGTTATCGAAATACGATGTCTTAAAGTCAGCCAATCTATTAAGAAAAGTTGCCAAATTTAGCTAGTTTCGGTGAATAATGGGAGACGTCTTTCACACGCTTTGCAGATGAATATTCTGTCACATGCAGACAGTGACGTCTCATGGTACCTTCCGTTTCTCGCCAAGTCTTTAAATTTGTTGACTTTCTTAAAAATTTCCGCAGTTTTTCAGACCTTATATCTTGATAACGGATAAATGAGACAAAATTAAGTACGCGTCAAAATTTGTTTTACAATCTCTTTCATTTGCCACATTTTTATGTATTTTTCCACTTTTAAATAATTTGTGTGTTTTCCTGACAAGCAATAAACAAACCTTGCAAGGTGCCTAAGAATGGAAGATCGCTTAATCAGAAGAAATGCCTCGGAGAATCAAAACGCTGATATGAGACTCTAGGATTAACCTCGCCACCATCGATGGTTTGTCTTTGCATGTTTTTTAAGGTTTAGAAGAAATCTAGTAAACAAACAAAGCTGAAGAAGACAAAGCTTAGAAATATTATTATTTCTCAATGTGTTGCTTCTCCCCTAAATGCATGGTGACTTATTCTTTATTGAAAAATAACCGCTGGAGCATATCTTTTATGTGACAAAAATCACCGTTCTATTTCTCGAGAAAACCATAAAAATGTGAAATTTTGAAAGTGTGCTAATATTTTTGATGATTTAGTGTATAGGTGAGGGGTATACATATGGCTCGTATGTTTTTAAGTCAGCAGAAAAGGAGTCGTGATGTAAAAAAAAATAGAGAACCTTTGGTATAATCCTTACATTAAGAAACCATTATGCATTCATCCGAAACTTAACTTTCAATTCTCATTTTAGATTCGAATATCGGGAAATAACTTATCAGTCTAGTTTATTATCGTAATAGTGGTAAAACACCATTGAATGTCAATTTTAACACAGCAACATAGTAGTGAAAGTTTATAGAATTCTGAAAGTGAGATACATTTATAGCTCTTTGATACCATCACTTGGAGATACTAAAGCGATAACACTCCTTGAAAGTTACTGACATTTTACCGAGTAGATGAATTAGTTTTTAGTTTGAAGACAACGCTTTCGCAGTATATTTATTCGCTTTATCTAAAGAGATTAAATAGCTTTCAATCCTTATAAAATGCCTTCTTACATTACCACCCACGCTTCCCAGTATCATCTCAAAAGTTTGATTATTGCCACTATGGCGCGTGTTTGGGATTCTTAGGACGCAAGTGCGTCTTCATTTTCCCCATTCTTCAAGTACTAAAAACGTGCTTAGGCTTCGATACTGGCTAACACTCCATAGGGAATGGAAAAAATCAACCTGAAAAGGGAGTTCCGGAAACTTTGTTGGCACTTCTCAAAATAAAGACAAAGACAGCCCGAGTGTGACAAAAAATTACTCCGGAAGCAAAACCCTTAAGAGCTTAAAGTAATAAATATGGTCATCATTAAAAACGACCAGTCAGAAATATATTAATAATAAGAAAAGTTTTACAGTGCCGTTATGGTCCAAAGTCTAGTTTGCGAACCTGTGTGCCCGGTGAACCTAAGTGTACATGATTATAAAAGATTCCTTTTCCTTTTTACGTTATGGATTGATCATTCAGCCAAATATAAAAGGAAAACAAAACATTGTGCTCATTTAAAAAGCATAAACGAAAAAAAAAGGAAGAAGCCAGATATTCAGCTTTTTAAAGTATATTGCTAACATTAAGTCTTTTCATTTAATTCGAGGAATATAAATCACTTCAGAAAGAAAATGTAAAAGTTAAAATTACTAGGGGTATGCTTTAATTGATTGAAAATATTTTTAAAATATGTGGTGATCAGAACATTACAATGGTGTTCAACATTTCAAACAATGAAACTTATATACAAAATTATTCTCACATAAGTTAGAAGGAAGAAATTGAACACAGAGAGAGAACATTAATTGGGATAAATTTATGGCAAATAATCCAAATACCATTTACTTCTATATATTACCTTTTTTTCCCTTTAATTTAATTGCGGGAAGAGACTGCCAATAATTGCAGGCATATTGGGTAAAGTAGCGTGCCATTAATTTTAACATCTATATTTTTTATAGTAAAACAATCTTCTTTTATAGAAAAAAAAGACTAAAATACAGATGGCCTTAGAGAACACCTTGATTTCTTACATATATATTCAGAAGAGACTCTAAACAAGCATTTACTCACCCCGTTTGAAATTTACAATTCGCTTTTAAATTAGTACTCAACATTTCAAGTAAACATACTTATATACAAAATTATTCTTATAGAAGTTAGAAGGAACACATATTGAACACAAAGAAAGAACAGTAATTACAAGAAATTTATGGCTAAGGATCCAAATACCACATACTAATTTTTTTCCTCGTCTTTCAATTAATTGCTGGAGTAAACTACAAGTAACTTCATTTACATTGGGTTAGATAGCATGCATATACTTAAAAATCTGTATTCTGTATAAGCAAAGAATCTTCTTCTGACGAAAGAAATACTCAAGTACAGCTGACCTTGGGGAACATCTTGATTTCTTACATATGTATTCAGAAGTGACTCTAAGCAAGCATTTACTCACGCCTTTTGTCATTTACCATTCGCTCGACCTAAAACTCTTTGTCTCAGTTGTCTTTCCATGCAGTCCTCCTATAAATGGCTAGTCTCTCTCGTCTACCTTTCTTACTCTTACTTAAAAAATCTTACTTAAAACTCAAAAAAATTTTAATTCCTCAAAAATTAACTCGAAATACATAATGCATTTACAGACTACTGTTAGATTAGGCGAGCTGATGTGTGCATCACATGACTTCCTTTTACTCCAATTTAATGACAATTGAATGCCTTGGAGTAAGCAAGGAAACACTAAATATTTTCACCCCTAGTTTCTTGCGAACTGAAGCAAAAAAAAAAAACGTTTTACACAGATTTATTTCCCCAGTATTGCCAATTTTAATGTGATTCAGTCGTTAACTCTTTAAATATCACCAACATTGGCCAAATTAAAACCAGATTTAAAATTTAAAAAAAAAAAAAATCGCCAAAATTTTTCGCTAACTTGGCGACAAAACTTGGCGGCCAAAGGTTTGGCAATATATTGCCAAATGTTTGACAAATTATAACGCCACTTGAGTTAGCATTGAAATTAACAATGATTTCAAATCAAAAAGGTGTAAAACACCCCCTTAGTAACATAAGAATGCAAGCAAAAGGGAAAGTGCGCAACTAGACCCCACTAGGAGTCTACGTAGCAAATATCACTTTTCTAGGACATACCGTTTTTGAGTTATGCGAGATACATACGTACATACACACATATCCATATAAGCACATACATACGAACATACAGACGTCACGACAAAACTCGTTTTAATTAACCCAAGGGTCGTCAAAATGGATATTTCGGGTGTCTATACGTTCCAAGGCATACATCCGCGTGTGGTCAGGTCGAAAGAATACTCAACATTCATTCGGGGGTGAGTAAAATGGAAATTAAGGTTGATTTTTGAATGAATTTTTTTTCGCGAATACAATACTTCCTTTTTTGTAAAAGGAAGTAAAAATAAAAAATAAAAATATATTTGTAAGTGAGAAATTCACTAATAAATATATACGTATTATATGAGGAATTGAACAACTTTTCAAAATTGAATTTATATTTGATGAATTAAAAACATATTTTTGAAGGAATATAAGGAAATATTTTTTTTTTTACTCAGTTGGATCTCCCACGAAATTTATTAAGTAGTACAATCAGCGTAGTAAACTTACTGACAATATATTTCGTCTATATTTTACGTATCTATTTAGAAGTGACTCTAAACAAGCATTTTCTCATGCTCTTTATCTTTAACCATTCCCCCGATGCTAAAATCTTACTCTTTGTTTGTTTTTATACTTTTAATTTTATCAAAATTTTATTTCGTTTAATATTTATTTTGGTCGCATTCTTTAATGCTTTGTATGCCAGGTAGGAAAAAGGGAGGCACATGTGAAATATTTTTTTTCAAACAACATTATCAGTTTCTCAGCGAAATTTGTCTTCATGATTAAATAGACTTTTCTTTCTGTAATGGAAGTTTTAAAGATTTCTTTTAAAAATTTCTCTTTACTTTATGGTATTTTTAAAAATGTCTTTAATTGTTCACATGTGCCCTTATAGAGGGGCGCAAGTGTGCAGGCATGAGACACAGACGAACACGATTGAAAATGCAAGACAAATATCATATTTTGAAGAAAACGAATTTAATGTGAAACATGTAGGGGAGGTTAGCCCTAAGCGGATAGGTTTCGGAAGAACGCTCAAAAATTGTAGTTCTCGGATTTTATCGCAACAATTTCAGTTTTATCTCCTTGCAGGGTTCTTGAACTTCAAAAAAAAAAGTGTTTTTGTGTTATTTCAAATCAAATATTTATTTATAATCAAACTTTACAAACATTTGAAAAACCCGTTTAACCCTACCAGGGAGCCCAAAGCAGGTAAGCTTAACTAATTGTGATTTGGTACATTTGCAAATCAAATATGAAGTTATAAAGGATTACAATAGTTGACTTGCTACCTGCCATTATAAAAAATATATATATAAACAAGTTATACTTATCCGATTTAAAGTCAGCACATTTGTTTATAAAACATTGAGAAATAAACGATTAAATAAGTAGATCAATTAATTGCCATCCTAAAAAATAACTTTTTAAAGTTATACTTGTCCTATTGAAATAGATCTAAGTCAGCACACGAGTCAAGAAATTTTAAAGAAATATATGATTAAATCCTATATTCGCTTTGCTCGAAGGCACGTTTTTTATTTCAGTAGTTATAACCTTAAATTTAAAAAATGAAACAAACGAAATGACTATCGTAGTTGTAGGGGAATGGTGTCAGAATAACGTAATATTATTGACAGCCAAAAAAAAAAAAAAAAAACTGGTGTTCAACTAATCACAAGTGAAAAAACAGTTTTTTTTTAAAAATGTATTTCTTTTTTTATTTAATTTTAAGCCTGTTTGCGCTATGCCGCTTCACTGCTGTTTCGCTGAGACTGATTAAAACTCGGGGATGTTCATGTAAACACGACATACGTATGCATCGCTGCTTACACACCATGAAGGGGGGGGGGCATACGAAGGCCTTTCCGCTTTGGACCAACCTCCCTACTATTATTTACTATAAATTTACGCAAAAGAGAAACAAAAAAATCATCGTTGAACTATTAAACTAGCATTAGCGTTAAAATACACGATCTACCTTTTTATTCACCCAATAGTAAATTCCTTGTCTTCTCTCTTTTTTTTTTTTTTTTTTTGAATATTTATATAACAACGGAATCCAACCTGATACGAATCTCATGTGGACATCAAGGTACACTTTCATAGAATTCTGAATGATGAAAGATTAAGGATTTTCTAATCTGGAAGCAAAAGTTTACAAAAACTTTACAAGCAACTTTTTTTTCTTTACATTTTTCATCATAATGCCTGCAGCAACTGGAATGTATAAATCTTCATTTTTTTCCCTTCGTCAAAGCAACGAATATAATCAAAACCTCTTTTCATTTGAAGCGAAACGAACTCTGTACGTTTGTTTTTATTCTTTCAGTAAAGCGAAGAAGCAAGGAATGAAAAACGAAAAAATGCAGAAGTCCAGCATAAAAGAAAGTGAAAACATTCTGAAACTCAGAAATATTTTGGGAAGATTGCAAAACATTTTTTTCTTCAATTTTCTTTTGTTGAAACCGCGTTTGATTTTTAAAGGCTGCTTGACTGTTCACCTATTAGTTTACAGATTTCGATTCTCTAGAATAATGATGTATATTGTGGTAAATCGAAATGTGTTTCTTTCTTTGTCCGAGATTGTCAGTTGGATACATTTATTGGTGATGTAACAGTCACTAGAAATATGTGTAATTAAAAAATAAATACTTTTTTTCATCAAACAACATGTTTGTAAAATTAAACCGTATTTTTGTAGGTTTAATTCACGTTCGTTTAGCTATGTGCCTTATAAAAATAAGTCAAAATATAATTCTATAACTAACTTATGTTTATCAGGTGTTTTATATTGGCATGAGAGCAAATTCGACAACCGTACATCTCAGTGGACTAAACATTTAAAAGCGTAATAGATGGCAACGGATTCTATTCTCATACTCACTGCGTGTATTATTTTCAGCTTATTATGTGCTATAAATCCATCGCTGTATGTTTTTTTTCTGCTGCTTTTCATTAGACATTGAAACACATATAAGAAAAAAGAGGTAGAGTCTACTATATGGAAGAAAAAGTTAAACTCGTTTCTCATCGCCGTTTGTGATTTGAATTGTCGCGGAACATCAAATATGCGGCCTTTGAGCGTGAACGAGATAGTTTAAAAGCATAATTTCAAAATTTTGAGTTAGTCTAATAGTTTCACACTTATCTCTTTTTTTTGGGGGGGGGGGGGGGGAGGGGGGTCCTTTTACAAGTAAATACAATTAAACTACTTTTGAAAACATCGTAATTACCTTGTGAAATATTAACAATTTGCCTAGCAAAAAAATACAGAAGTGACAAGCTTCTTCAACTATACCGAACAATTTTTAAACACTAGCCTTCTCACGAATTGTCAAGTGTTTATCAAGTAACAAATACAGGTTCTGCATACAGGAAACGCACAAACCATTAATCAAAATTCACGATTACTAATATACATTATCTGAAAATGTATTTTCAACAATAAAATAGCCCACACAGTTCATGTCAATAAATAGTTATGAATTTTGGTAGACCGGGATTTGGATATTTTAGAGAAATTAATTCGAGTATCAAAAAGAAGAAAAAAAACCTGGGTGAGCAGATTACTATGGAAAAAAAATTAAAAAAAAATATGTCCTTAAATTGCACATAAACTTCAAAAATTCAGGAAACTAATAAACAATTTAAAAAGGTGAACTTTCAATTTTTTTAATAATTTACAAAAATTTTAAATGTATGTTTAAGTGCAACTCAATTGCAATTTTTACGAACTTTCTTCATGTATTTTTGAAAATATTTATCATTTTACATTTTGTATCATTTATCAACTGTAATAATTTATGCAGTTAAACTTGTCTTAATATTTTTCTTTTTTTTTTGCCCATTGCAGTACATTTTTGCATAGTCCAGTTTTTCACTTTTCGGAACAACTTTCGTATGTACGCTACTTTTCACACAATTTAAAATACAGTAAGAATCTGTATCACTCCGTACCAAAGCATAAACTTTTTAAAAACATTTTTTATTAACAAAAAATAAAAGATAACTCCTCTTGCCTGTGTAAAATCTATCATGTACCGAAACTACGAACTAAATTTTTATTGCAAAAAAAAAAAAGACGAAGCACATTACCTTGACAGTTAAGCAATTCGCCCCTAATATTAAATGCCCTTCTTGAAGTAACGTCACCTCTAACTTGTTATAATTTACCAAAAATGCATAAAAATTTAAATTGTTAACAAACATAGATAAGAAGACAAAAGTCTCGGATCTTGTTAAGCCAGCTTATGAAAAGGCTATTCAAAGATTTCCTAAAGGCAGACCTAGGACCTACATGCAAACTGCAGAACAGAAGAATATGCTCTACTAGACCGGGATCTGAAGGGGGAAGGCATGCACGGAAAGGCTGACGCAATATTATTTCTGGTTATTGTTACAGGCATGATAGGAATTATGAAACCACATGTCGTAACCCCCCTGGGTGGTCCACAGCCCCGGGGGAGGGGGAAAGCAGTGGGAGGAACGTTTGCTAAAACACTCATAACTCGAAAACTATTTGAGATAAAAAATTGAAAAAAGTGGCAATCGATGCAACAAGACAAGGGCTTTAATAAAGCTAAACATGATTATAGTCCTATGTTTGTTGGTTTCTGAGTAAAATTATTTTTTTTTGCTAAGGAGCAAAAATTTTGAATAAAATACACTAACTTTTTTTTTCAAAGATAAGTGCTTCATAAAATTTTTTAAACTGTTTAGAGTATGAATGAAATCTGAAATATTGTTATTCAGTTTGTTTAGAATTACTTTATTGTCATCAACGTGTTAAAAAGAAATGGCAAGCTCAAATTAATAGAATTTGCGGTAATTCATAAAATGCAAAATGTCTTGAATACTTAACCTGAACCGCAGTAGAATTTGTTGCTCTTTTGTTTTATCGGTTTTATTTGGCTATATTCTCAAAACAATGTCTTAGTTAAGTAATTATTTATGTATTTAACGTGTTATATACTGCTTGCGATACGTCACATTGGCCCTTTTAAAAAAAATAAAACGTTCACGTACGAAAATATTACGGAAAAAGCAGTTCTACTTTTAACTGCATTTAAAGAATTTTTGAAAGATAATTCACTTACTTACGAAAACTTCAAATACTGATGTAAGTTAACTATTATGAAAAGATTGACGCCTTTTAGACTGCTAGATCTGAGAAAGTTAGAGCAAAGAGTGATGTAGGGCCATTCCACAAAAAAGTCAACCGCTTGTCCCGCACGTGATGGTTCATATATTTCATTAAAAAGTAATCATTTTAAAGGGTAATGACGAAATATTTTGCTCAAGATATCACACATAAGTTTGCAATTTGTTTAGCAGAAGAAAAAAAAATCGTTAATATTTTAAAATATTTTTTTAATGAAAAAAACCAGACATCTTGTGCGGGACAAAATTACCGTTTTCGGTTTAATGGCCCTGTAAATAGAATCGTACCTCTCCTTTTACTATTTAATCTTGTTAACAATGTAAGGGGATGCATATTTTACCCAGTAGATACAGCCTTCAAGAGTTAAAAATGGATTTCAGTCAAGAATATTTTTCTGTAAGAATAAAAGCAGGAAAATTTAATAGTTACCTCGGTTCATGTTTTGGAGCAGTCCTAAATTAACTCTTCTAAGGTACACTTTTAAGGTCTCATTTGAATTCATCAAATGGAAGTGCGTTGCAAAACTGGTGTTCATTGTATCATTTTAAATCTGGCATTTGTCGACCCCTACAAAAATTTTGAGGTAAATTCCAAGATCCTGCTGGTGAGGTTGACGAGTTTGTGCATTATGAGCAATAAAAAGAGAAGAAGAAAAAATTAAAGTGATCTCTAACTTATTACTAAGTTCATAAATGATCATGACAACTTTTTTGAAAATTTTACACCTGAGTTAAGAAGCACAGTGAGCAGTGTTTTTGCCACATAAGCAGCATCAAAATTTCAGTTAAATCTTAAACAAAATTTGAATAGTCTGCCTTCAATGATGCCTTCAATAACAACTGCAAAACAGTAAAAGGAAACCCAAAAGACTAACACTGGGAAACGTTAGCTCAAAAGTGATGTTAGTAAATCTGAAAAACATTCCTATACAATAAGCCCTACGCTAGGTTAGGCTCATCGGAAAGAAAATACTGAAGAAAAGCTCGAGGTCCGGTTTAATGAACGTAATTGAAAATGCGACTTCTTGCAGCAAAACTATGGAACAGATACCCATTTGAAGAATAAAGTTCAAATTATTGATGGAATGACTCTGTCCCAAACATTGCTCTCAAATGAAACAAAGATTTCGCAGATCTCCAAATGAAAAATAATATTTTCTCTCCGATAGTCAAACTACAAGAGTGGATCTTATATACTATCGGTACAGCAATATCGTTTCATAATTCAAAAATCAGAAGGTCAGGAAAGTCTCCTTTGCTCATAAAAATTCACAAGGTACCAAACTAAAGGTTTCATCGGATAGCCATTCTTGAAAATCAAAGAACCCTTTTCAAGTACATTTCAGAATATGTAATAAATAACATATCCGTTCCTGCAGGCAGAAAGTTTATGAAGTGTCTGGTAGCTCTGAAAACCGAAATGAATATATATATATATGTATATATTCTTTTTTTTAAAGCTGAGAGTCAAGTAATGAATTTCTTTGATAAGCTCCAGTCCAATCAGAAAGAAGCACGCAACAGAATCTATCTCCCTGCATATGATTCAGTGCAAAATAAGGAACAAAAATAAATAATAGTTTATAGACCAGACACTGAATTTGTACTGCCAATATCATACTGACCTTTGTTTAAGAACAAAGGTTGCCATTTCATGTGTTTAACTGCGGGTATTAGAAGAAGACAAAGAGCTTTAGGATGTCATCTAGGCAAGCTTCTTCAGGCTAGGATGGCTTCAGAAGCAGTTACAGAAAAAAAATATCTAAACATTTAAAAGCTTTTCATGCAGTTTCCGCCTGCGATTCAACAAGTAAAATAGGAACAAAAAAATGTGCTTTCACTTTACCAAAAGAGTCAGAAGTTGTTTTATATACACTAAAGCTATTTAAACAATATCTGAGTGATTCCGAATTTCAACTATTGGAAGTTGTATAGTTAAAAATTTGCAAGAAAAATGGTATTTCTTGCGACGGCAACCATTATATTAATTTATTATCATTTCCATCAGAAATACATAACACCGGCTCTCTACCATGCTCTTGCAATTCTTTCCGTTACCATGAGCTAAGAAGTATTGCTCAACTGTACTATTGGGTCAATTCTCCTGTACCTTTGCAGAGTCTTTAGTTGTAACCAAGTTTGGGTTTTTCTTGGATGAAAATAAAACAATAAAGCCACGCCTGATGATGCAGTTATCGTTAGCAAAAAGAGTTTAATTCCTACCTGCGTACGCAAGAAATGTAAGAAATCATCTTGTAAATGTTTTACTAATGATTTATCTTGCTGTGAATATTGCGCTTTTAAGACTAAGGAAAAAACCCATTAACTACAAAATTCTCAGAAGACAACGATTGAATAGAATAATTACAAGTCAACTAAAAAGCGCATGAATTAGCTTTCAGAATTCCTATTGTATTAATACTAAAAACTTAGTCACTTAGTGTATGAATATTCGAAAAATATTTTTAAATGTGAATTATTTAACTAATTTTGGTTATTTAGTGATTTTTTTTTTTTTTTAAATCTAGTTTATAGTTTCATATTTATAATTGTTTTGTTATAAGCTCAAAGAAGCTTCTCGTTTTTTTCATTTATTTAGTACATATAATATTTTTACATTATTATTCTTTGTTGTGTAAATTATATAAAACTCGCAATGTAAAACCATATTCTTTTGTGCAAATTAAAAATATAAACTAATAGAAATAAATTAAAATCATATTTGAATTGAAACTACTGTGGGTCTGTTTTCCTAATCCCTCTCAAATTTAAAGCAGTATAACAAAATTATTATAAAACAAAAGCGATAAATGCGCACTTTACATTTGGAATAAATTCGTAAACTGAAGAATGGAATGTTCGTCATACGGATAAGGCTATTTTTTCTCCTTAGCATGCGTCCACTTTATTCAACGTGCTAACTTAGGCGGTGCTTGCTATTTCTATTGCGCTTTGTAACACATTGGTAATAATTAAGTAGTTTCTAGCAAACTGGATAATAATTCCAATTTCATTGATTTTCAAAACGGTTAAATAATTTTAATAAACAACTTATCTTTGCGTATTTTATTCAATTTTTTTTCTTGTTTTCGAGAAAAGGAATTTTACTCATTAACCAACAAAGATAGGACTTGAAACATATAGATTTATCAAACGCTTGTTCTGCTGCATCTATTGCCACTTTTTTCAGTGTTTTACCTCCAACGGTTTGCGAGTTATGAGTGTTTTAGTAAGCGGCGTCCCCCACTGCTTTTTCCCTCCCCCGGGGATGTCGACCACCCAGAGGGGGGGGGGGGCGATGAAATGTGTTTTCATATTCACTTTAGTGCCTGTAAAAATAATCAGAAATAATATTGCTCCATACATGCTCAACCCCCCTTCAGATTCTGAACTAAACTGCAAAGCATGTTTGAACTTGCTACCGTCAATTTGTTTTTCAATGCGTTAACAATAGTTAGATAGTTTTAACAAACTGAATAATGGAATTTCAGATTTTATTGATACTCTAAACAGTTTAAAATATTTTATGAAGTACTTATCTTTGAAAAAAAAAAGTTTGTGTATTTTATTTAAATTTTTTTTTTGTTTGCGAAAAAAGGAAATTTACTCAGAAACAAACAAAAACAGGACAGTAAACTTATTCAGCCCTTACTTTGTTGCGTCGATTGCCTCTTTTTTCAGTGTTTCATCTCAAATAGCTCGCGAGTTATGAGTGTTTTAGCAAACGCGGCTCTCCCCACTGCTTTCCCCCCTCCCCTGGGGTTGTCGGCAACCCAGGAGGGCAACGACATATGGATTCATAATCACTATCGTGCCTGTAACAATAATCAGAAAGAATATTGCACAAGTCTTTTCATGCATGCTCAACCCCCTTCAGATCCCGGACTATACGTTCTGCTCACCAACACCACAGCTGTAACGCACACTTGGCCAAATGCCAAATCTAACAGGCTGATGTGTGCATCACTTCCTTTTACGCCAATTTACTGATAATAGTACCTTGGAGTAAGCAAAAAAACTTTAAATATTTTTACCCCAAGAACTGAAGCAAAAAAAAACGTCTTATACAGATTAGTTTTCCCGATATTGGACATTTTAATGTGATTCAATGGTTAACTCTCTAAATATCGCCAATAGTGGCCAAAATGACATTAGATGCAAACAAAATAATAATAACGCCATTTTGTCGCCAAATTGGCGAAAAAACTTGTCGACCAAAAGCTTGGCGATATATTGCCAAGTGTTTGCCAAATTATAACACCACTTGAGTTTGCAGTGAAATTAACAATGATTTCCCATAAAAAAGGTGTAAAAGACCCTTTTTGCAACATCCGAATGGAACCAAAAGGGGAGGGGCACAATTAGACCCAACCAGGAAATTTATACTTTCAAGGACATTCCCTTTACGAGTTATGCGAGATAAATACGCACGTACATACGAACATACAGACGTCACGAGAAAGCTCGCTGTAATTAATTCGGGGATAGTCAAAATGGATATTTCGGGTATTTATACGGTCTTAGGCATATATCCACGTGTGGTCGGGTAGAAAAAAAGTCAATATTTATTCGGGGGCGTCGAAATTAAAGCCGATTTTTAGGTAAAATTTTTTTCGCGAATACAATACTTCCTTTACTTCGTAAAAAGAAGTACGAAGGTAGCGTTTAAAGTGTCCGTAGCCACTAAGAACTTTAGTGAATTTGAAATTGCTCGGAGAAAGCGGCACTTTAAGCAATGTAAAACAGTAGGGAATAACCGCCTGGTCTACTGTGCAAAGACCTTTTTGGAGTTTTTTCAGGGTTTCCATCGCTTGTTATGGCCCCTTGTTCCTAATAAAACCAATTTACCATTTTTCGTTTACTTCTGACAAACGCATAATTTAAACTTAAATTTTCCCACTGAATGATCTTTTTTTTTTTTCTGTTATTAGTCAATCGATGAATGTATAAGAACTGGAGCCAATTGAATCATAAATGAGCAAGATATTAGGCCTTGAAACTTAGGTTGGCCTTTTTAGGTGCAGTTACCCGAAAATAATGTTATATATAGCACTTTTTTTTTTTTTTTTTTTTGTATTTTTATTTCTTAACAATCCTCATTTGCAAAGCGTTGCAAACTTTAGAACGTTAACGAAAAGAAAATTACTGAGATTGAGGTCTTTCAAATCCTAAATGCTGTGTAATTAGACCCATACTAGTTAATTAACATGCGGGACATAACATGTGCTGTTTCCAAGTCTTTACATATTCATAGATGTTTATGAAACTCCTGAAGCAAGACGAAAGGTATTAAATATCTATTCACCGGAGATTATGGATAGTTTGAACGGCGTCAGATGGGCACGATTGACCTCGAGGTATGACACGCGGGATTCTAACAGTGACAAGAAAATTCAGTTGGGAACTACCGTTTGTTAGATGAATGTCAGAATCCAAAGATTCAGCATAATTCTCGTCAGACGGTCAATGAATGTTGGCCTACGAAGGATAATATGCAGACCATTGAATCCAGATATTCCTTTTTATCAGTATTTCATCAGGCCTTCATGAAAAAAGGAAAACAAAGATGTATCTCGGCATGAAAATATGTTTAAAAAATTCCTTTTCACAGAAGTTATGAGTGGGTTTTGGTTACATAACATATTATGCTGTCGTTTTCCTTTATTTCAAACATCTACAAGTTAGTTAAATAAACATGACCTTAAACCTTTCATTATTTATGATAAATTCTTTCTCCCCATAGTATAACTCTGAACACAAACTTGATCCTACACATACACACACACACACACACACACACACACACACACACACATATATATATATATATATATATATATATATATATATATATATATATATATATATATATATATATATATATATATATATATATATATATATATATATATACCAGCTGACTCACGCAAATTATTCTGTGCTCAAAATTTTAAAATTTGCTACAAAAATATCGCTTAAAATCACCATATGAAAAAGTCAATATAATTAACAACAACTTAACAACTTACGAACTAATTCAGATAATGACTTAAAACTGCTTTCATAGTTATGTGTGTTTAATACGCGTATTTTTTTTCAAGAAGTTTTCTGTATTTCTTAAAGAGTCCTTAAATATTACACTTTCATTGGTTAACTAGGAATTAAGAAAATCCTAATGCAGTATATATTAAAAGACTAAAAGTTTAACAATTAGTACATTAATGCGAAACTTAGTTTTAAGTCTATGAGGGGCACCCAAAAATAACCGGAATATCATTGTAATAGGCGGCATTTGTGTACAAGCCAATTATGTCACTGGGAGTTGATAGAGCAACTCATTCCTTATTTAGTTCCAAATATGTTGTCGATTTGACTTGTTATCTTTATCTGCATTAATAATATTTGCTAACATTGTGTTTTTCTTTATATATATATATATATATATATATATATATATATATGTATACACTGTAAAAAAAACTGTAAATTTTGAAGAAGTTATCCGTATTTTTTACAGAAAAAAACTGTTCGTAGTAAAATACAGGATTTCTCTGTTTTTTTGAATCTGTAACCGGTTATAAGCGTTAACTGTTACCATCGCCTCACCGCGTACTTTGTTTTTCTTCGAAATTTCGCCCGCCTGTTTGGATTTTGGTTCTCGTGCTCGAGTTTTTTGATCTTATATTTATTTAAAGCAAGTAAGTCTTAAATCGTTTGCAACTTCCATTTCATTGCATCCTAATCAATATTTTATTATTATGTTTTTTTGTCATCTGTTACAGAGGCATATTCGGAAATTTACCTTTGTATACATGTATTTCGTAGTAGTATAGTAAATATTGAAATATATTTATAAAAGTATAGTTTCATTTTTTAATCTTCATAAAATAATAAATCAGCTTGAATAAATAATAAAAATACGGAAGATTTCTGTAAAATAAACTGGCGTCCTGGCTGACAGTTTTTTTTCCGTAAATTTTACAGATTTTTTTTACAGTGTATATATATATATATATATATATATATATATATATATATATATATATATATATATATATGAGAATATATATGCTTGAACTAGATGTCAAATCTTTGTTTAAAGGGAAAAAAATGCTTTTGTTATAGTTAGATTTACAACAAAAAAGTGAGTTGCCCATTATGTAGACTCAGTAGCGGATAGAATGCAAAGTTGGATTTCTAGAGTTTGAAATAAAATTTCTAAAGTGAAAAGGTAATATGCTTAATCAATCTATTTTTTCTGAAAAATTGACAAAATGTGTTAAGCTGCAGACATCCAGTTGGGTGGAGCGGAACTTTAAAACTACAACAAACGAACTGTTTGCATTTACTTTTCAGGATTTGAAAACATATGCTAGGCTTTCTTTTCTTTTTATAAGTACACTGATACTTACCTTTTTCTTCCTTCTTTTTAAAAATTAATTCAATTAATAAAACTCTTAATTTTATCATTGTAAGAAAATAAGCAAATAAGTTGATTTTTGTGCTTGTTATCTATTTGTTTTTTTTTTTTCTTGTAATTTTAGCAGTAAATTTAGTTTTATTTATAAAATATATTGTTCACAACTGTATTGGAGAATAAGTAACTGATCAAAAGCATCATAAATTTATTAAAGTTGTTTACCTTGTTTTTTTGCAAATGTCATATTGGAATTTAAAACAATGGTATTTTGTGTTCGCATTGTTGTAATGTAGTAAAGAAAATGAGAAGTAGTGTTAATTTTTGCAAACGTTATGTAGAAAACTAAAATCCATAAATAAATTGCGATCTAATGAAAAGTCTATGTATTTTGCCAGTGGGATCAAGTATCCCTCGTGAAGGGATCATGTATTCCTTGATGTGGGGATACATAATCCCGTTATAAAATTATCGAAAAAAATTATTTAACCATAACTATCTGTTTAATTTCAACTAAAAAAAATACTGTCTATAGAGGAAAAAATTACCTTTGTTGACGTACTTAAAAAAAAAAAAAAAAAAAAAAAAAAAACTGATAATTTGCAGCAGAGAAAACAATTGAACACTAAAGTGGAGATCAAGTATCCCCAGTCTCCCCTATATATCACCCCACATACTATTATAATCATGAACATTCCGTTTAAATTTCAGGTATTGTTTATTTTATGAAAAAATTAACAAATTAGAATATTACGACGTAATAGATAGAGCAAAGATAAATCATTTAAATAGTGCATATACTTGAGAAATACATTTCGATACGCAATCATTTTTTGTTACCTTTGCGGGTATACAGCAGAGCTAATCACAAAAGTCGTATCTGCACTTTTATCAAAATTTAGTTATTGCCACAAATTGGTTCTTTTTAACATATTTTAGCTACGTATAATGTTTTATGGTCATTTGTGAATGGGAGACATTTATTTTTGTTTCGTTCAAATGGAATATGAATCGAATATATGGATGCATAAAACTTTAAGTAGCAGTTTTTCATTTTGGGCTCAGCTGCAGATACGACTTTTGCGCTTATCACGGCAGTATAGCTCTAGTATAAACGTTGGCACTTAATGTTAAATAATAGGCTATTTTAACTTAAAATAGAAGGTAACGAAATTTTTTTTTCTAAATAGTGCACCCCATCTTCTGTTAACAAATGAATTGTAACAATTCCTAACGCACAAAAGCATCTGTGTTCTAATTCTGCGTCTAAATTAAAGCGCTTAATTAATAAATTATCTCTCTTTGAAAATCAGCTTCAATGATATTTGTCGTGTCTTTGTTCTAATGGAGTTCTATTATTTACAAACGGCGAAATTTGCTTAGCTTGAATCTTGCTGTCCTATTGAAATAGCATAATTGTAATTATGCTCTAGTTTTCCATTTGAAATTGTTTTAAAATCAGTAATAATTTAAATAAAATGAACGACACTTTCTATTTTTATCTAGTTATAACTCTTTGAGTTGTACATATGCTGAAGTCGTGCATGAATAAGGATATTTTCATAATGTGTACAGATAAGGGTGAAAACTTTGAACGGCTTTTTAGGTGATTGGTAGCAACGACGATAGGCAAATACATTACTCGAAACGCCTCCCCTTCCCTCACATTGTTTTTTTTTCTTTTCGAGCTATATGGCCCATGACATAAACTCTTGATTTATTCCCAATATGCATCCAGAATAATAATCGGAGCAATATAATTCTAAGTAATTTCAAAATACAGTACTAGTGGTGCCCTTACGCAATATGATTAATAATAATTTTATGTGGGTGGGCAATAAAAATGAATTGAGAAGAAAATGATTTTTCACATACGTAGGTTGATCAGTAAAGATTTATATGTTTTATAGCTAAATAAAAATGAAATCACCGAGAATAAATTATATGTGTGTAGTAATCTACATTTGCAATCGGAAAAATAGCGATACACATCCAACAAACCGAAAGCGGCAATTAAGTTTTGTTTTCACCTCAAAATCAGAAGTTGAAATATATGACGCGTTACAGAAAGATGATGGGAGTCTGTACATCCTTGTAGAACAGCTAGAAAATGGTTCATACTGTTTTAAGATGTGGAAAAATCAATTACCGAGGAAGATAAACTAGACGTTTTGCACCGGAAGAAAACATCAACCTCGTTGCTACGATACTGGGAAAATACCATCGAATCAAGTTAAGAAAGCTATCGCAATGATTAAAAAATTTTATTTTGTTTCACTCGAACTTTGTTTAAAGAAAAACTGCAAATCACACGTGCTTGTGCGCTTAGGAATCCAAGAGTAATTATGCTCAACAAAAAGGATGTGAGTGGGATGGTTTGTTTGGTGTATCCCATTCTCCATACAGTAAATTTAGCTCCTTGTGCATTCTTTCTGCTTTTAAATTCGAAGGAACGCCTCCAGGGACGGCATCTCTCGCTTTCAGCCAGTTGTGGAAGCCTCTTTGGCGATTTTGAAGGAGGTGTATAAAATGACTTCCAGAATGTCTTTGACACTTGAAAAAAAAGATACAAGTGTAATGCATGCAATGGGCACTATTTGGTAAAAGACCATCCATATGTGGAAGATTAGTACACATAATTTGTTTCCGTTATTTTAGAATTACTATCCGGTTAAAACCTTACTATTGGCTGTGATACGTTTTTACATTAACTGCGCTCAATAACAAAATCTTTACAAAAAATATTTACTGATCAACATTTTGTTATCGTATTTTTATTGTTTAGAAATGGATTTTTTTTTTGGAATAATACGGATAGGGGAGACCGGGGCAGGTTTTCTCGCGGGGCACGTTTTCGATTTGACTTTAACTCGTTAGCGCGCCGGTAGAGCGAAGCACCGACCAGACTATTTGAAAGGCAGCGCCACTAGACGACAACTACGAGAGTTTCAGATGGATGGCTGTTCATATCGTATATAAAAACAAACATATACGTCTTAAGTTAAGTTTTTGTCTGCTGTAATATTTCGAAAGAGCACATTTAGGAGCTACCAGTGATGTAATAATTCGTCCATAAAATTCTTTTTTGACCGTCTGCGTGAAGTTAAAGGAAAAACATGGCGACGGGGCACGTTTTCGAACACCAAGCGGGGCATATTTTCGCATCGAAAACGTGCCCCGTCGCATCAAAAATATGCACCGCCCCCTTCGATCGCTACTATTTATCGATGTTTATTACATTATTTACTCTTAAATGAAGCATAAAACCCATGAAAATGTAAGCTTCTTATTTGACAACTTCAATTTTTAAACAAAAACAGACAAAAAATGAATTACAATCTCAGTCATTCATGAGAGATACATGTTAAAACAAAATAGGCCTAAGTGTTTATAAAAATAGCATTAAACTGATCTGTTCACAGAATGACTTGATTATTATGACTTGATATTGATCTGTGTGCTGGGTTTTCAGATTTGTCATTGTACGACACTACAAAAAGAAGTCTGAAAGAGGCAAGTACACTATAGAGACTACGGTAGAAGCTGTCAACAAAGTAAAAGAAGGAAAAAGTATGAAAAGTGTAGCGGCAGAGTTCGGACTGTGCGACAGGACTTTGGAAAATTATTGTAGAAAGTTAACCTCTGAAAAGGTAACAGAAACTCCCAGACAGTTTTGAGCTCCTGCCTCATTAAGTGCGACTCCTGGCCCATCAAGTGCGGTTTTTGACTCATCAAGTGTGACTCCTGGCCCATCAAGTGTGCCTCCTGGTTCGTCATGTTCTACAACTACTGAAATTGTCTCACCGGCTTGTTTACTGTACATTTGTTTACTTCTTAGAATTGTACAGTATATCTAAGGCTAAAGAGATGTGAGTAAAGTGCACTCGTTGCAAAAGATGGGCCCACGAGTCTTGCATCAAAGTGAACCCTATGTTCTTTGTATGCGTTAATTGTGACAATGACGATGACGTTTAGTGTTTTTAACAGTCCTACATGTATTAAAATTATTAAGTAGCCAAGTTGGTAATGAATTTTTTTAAATATATATTTACTGAAAATCAATAAATAACCTACCTTGAAAATGTTTTGTTTGATTTCCTAAATTATAGTGATATAAATGCATGCGAAAACTTGCCCCTGTTTATTAATAAGGTATGTGAAAACTTGCCCCGGTCACGGGGCACATTTTCGTACGTGACATAACGACACTTAAAACAATTTTTCTGTAAAACAAAGCTTAATTAATTGATGTAAGTAATTCCACGTTGTAGCCAAGGTTTCTCTGAATGGTATAGTACAGTTTTTTCAAACTTAGGTGAATAAATAAAAAATATAAAAAATAAATTAAAAAAAGCGCGAAAACCTGCCCCGGTCTCCCCTACAGATTGTTTTTATCTTAAATACTCTTACGTACTAAGATAAAGTTGAAAAACTAATTAAAGTCAACAATTTCTAAAGCATTTTTTCTCCAGAGAAAGTATCCATTTCAATTTAAATAAAATTTTAGAGTGATTAATGGAATATCAATACGGATGTGACACAAAATCCTTTGCGAAAAAAAAACTATGAAGAATTTATTCCGTTAAAGATATCAGTTGTATAATTTAAAGAAATGTCTTTGCATTTTTACTTACGTAAATTCTGGATTTGAAACTGTGGTAAAGGCAAAAACATGCTTAGTCCTATTGCAATTTGAATTTGATTCCTTTTATACGCTGAAAATGTCAATTTCGTCTGGTTTATGAACTCACGGAATAGAATTTATGCGTCATTTTTTTCTTAATTAGTGGGGAAAAGTTTAATGAAAGAAAATTTACTTATGGGACGGAAATATAAAAATGTTGTCTAAGATTTGTTAGTGTGTAATTTAAGTATTTTTACATGCAAAGCTCACTTATTGTTTCTCGCATATCTTAGAAAATTTATCGGAAATTTAGCTTTTGGCTGAAACAATCTCAGCCTTTTGGGGGGGGGGCTAAAAAGCAGGAGCCCTAGGCCACGGCCTAGTTAGCACATTCAGCGGTCCGGCCCTGGATTATTCACAGGCTTAGAAGTGTTTGGAAATATAGTAGAACAGCTATAATCGACCGTTCTTTTGTACGTTAAAAAGAAGTGAAGTAAACATTATGCATAACATAATAAAAGAAATAAAATTAGGATAACCAAATTATAAAACAAATATCTGATGCAAATAATTTTAAAACTTTCTCAATATCCACATAAATTTAGAATAGGTTACTTTAGAAAAAATATTAGTTATTTTTTTTTAAAAATAAAAAGACTATGTTTAACTAATGAAATCAAGGACATTAAGATGTTATCAAACAAAACAAAGTTGATAAAAAGGTGTTAAATGATCAAAAGAAAAGTAGAGGGGTCTATACAATAGGATGTTTCTTTGACACATAATGTTCTACTAAAACATGAATATGAAATTGTAGAAGAAAACTGAAGTGTATTATGCGCCAATAGTATACTTGAATAATTTCTACATTGCATTTTCTCTCTCATGTCGCTAGTTGTTGTGATAGTTGTTGTAGTATGTAGTTGTTGTTGTGTGATAGTTGTAGTAGTTGCATAGTTGTAGTGATTTGCGATTGAGTTGCAGTTACAAAGGACTACTTTTAAACGGAAAAGAAAACAGAGTCAACCTAAAAAATAGAAGAAAATTAAGAAACACATTAAAAACATTTATAACTAAATAAGTGAGACATATAGATTTAAACTTAGGAAAGTGACGCGAGTATAGTTTGAAAAAATGACAGTAGCTGGTAAAATTTAATACGTAGAACGTCATATTGATCGATATGTATTTTCGGCCAGGGATTGCCGAAACGTGACGTTTATCGCGTTCAGTCATGGAAAAAAATGCTGAACCTGTGAGGAAACTGATTAAAACAAATTAAGTATTAATAATTTCACCAGGGAAACTATTCTACAAATCGTCGCCTCAAAGCAACAGTAAGATATCTAATCCTAGAAAAATAACACTAAGATATCTTACTGTTGCTCTGAGGCGACAAAATGTCAATGGTCGAATAATATGAAAAATTCCATATAATTTTATAAATTTTAAAATTTAATTACCATGTACTTTTTTTGCCGAAAGATGATTAAATATTATTTATTTTATTCTTGCTGCATCGCGTGAAGATGCACTGTCTATCTGGAAAATAGTTGCGTCAATTGACGCATGTTCCAAAATCAGACGTAGATAAAATTTTTAAAAATGATATAAAGTTTCTCGATAACGAGTAGAAAATAATTTAAATTTAGGCCCATTTATATTTTTTTAAATTCCAAAAGCAAATTTTTTTATGTGAAGTGTTCCTACGCAAGCTGTGGATTTGCAAAATGAACACATACACACCTACATACATAAATTTTATTAGATTAATATATATATTTCTTATTTTTTTCAAGTTAACTTTTGGAACTCATGTAGTTTTGTGGACATAGAGAAAGTTTTGTCTGTAGATTCAATTGGTAAATAAAATTCTTAATGTTTGCGTTATACGTTATATTTGCTCAAGTATAGTTTATTTAATAAAAATATTCATCTTAGCAGATTTAAAGTCAAAGCAGCCTCTGCTCCTGCTGCTGAGATTAAAACCAACATATGACATTAAGTTGCTGTCAAATATTTTGATAAAAGCTCTGGTGTTAACTTTACAGTTAAAAATTCATCATACTCCTTAATTATTCTTGTTTGTGTAGAAACATTTATAGAGGCAATATTATTTCTCAGGTTACTTCAATTAAAAGACCAAATAAAACGCCGAGAATAAAATTAAAGCTTAGAATAAAATGGAATTTTTCAAATAGCATTAATTTTAAAAACGTTTTTATCATTTTCATTAAAAGGCGGATTATAAATATACTTTAAAAAAATTTTGCCTGGCAATAATAACTTTTGAGATAGTTGTCTTGAGAAAAAAAAATGTGTAATATCCTTATATACGGGATTTTGGTTGTCAAATGTCTTTTGTTTTATATTTTAGATTCCTACTTTGGCTTATATCTGTTCATGCATGGTTAGATGTCATTTTAAGCCAACTTCTATGAAGGTCAAATACGTTGTCGTAACTAATTTTATGTATCAAACAATTTTAACTCAGCAAATAATCATTTGTGTGTTTTTCTAAAAAGACTTAGGAATTTGTACCGCAAACCAATTTAGCGAAATCGGAAGAATATAATCTCAAATCAAGAATTTTGATTTATTTTCTTTTTTAAATGTTATACAATACCGTTTATACAATTTTCAGTCCATCACAGTATTTGTGCACAAGGAAAAGTGTACCGAAGGTATACATTTACATTTGCTGTAGACTTTACTTTGAAGCGATATTTTTACGTTTCTTATATACATTTCCATATATTGCGGATAAAAGTTTTCATAAGTAAAAAACACGCAGAAAAACTCTTTGATTATTTGAACTTTATGCCCTTAACTATGCCTTTTTTTGAACTTTTTTCCTTGTAAGCATCGGTATTTTTTTTTTAATTATACAAGTTTATTTTAATCTTTGAAATTACTGCTTCGTATATTTAAACCTTTACTGATATAAAATTATTTACTTTATGTAACGTCTTGAAGAGTTAAAATCATTTATTAATTCTGTAAAAAAATTCCATGCTAGTTAAACAAGTTTGTTATTCTTTTTTTACAGTAAGTGTTTAATCAATTTTAAATTAATCATCAAATTGTTTTTTTAATTTAAATTTGCTTCAATTTATACAATTTAAAAAGCGCCCATTTAAGCACATTTTGAAGTATTACTGCTTAATGTATCAAAGTTACAATTAGATGATTTATTAGAATATTATTTTTAAAAATTTTAGAAAGGAAACAAAAAATGCTTCCATCGTAAAAAAAAGGGGGTTGGATAATTCTTCTGATTTAGTTGCCCGGTTTTGGGTAAGGTATTGGAACGCCACTAAGTGCTCGTAAATCAGCTTTAATTAGCGGGCAGTTCCGATTAAATGACAACAGCCTTTGACTCTGATGCAGCCTCGAGGAATCAATGGCAAGAAACTGCTGTTGAAAACAAACGGTCTCGGCCTTTCGGTGAATGTTGGTGATATTTATACTGTCATCTATTTCGCTCCACGATGAGAACGGCCGTTATAAATGTGCGCCTTTCCAATATTGACCAAAAAGCTGTTGTTTCTAGATTACAGCAGGAAATGAGAAGCGACTCCGATTGGACAATATTTCACGGTGAAGTTTTTCATCGACCGGATAATTTGCGAGAAAGATATTGCCTAGGTTTTCTGTCGTGAGGACTGTGATTCCAATTGCCTCTTCTGCACTGAAGATGAGGTTAGGGGAGCTGCACTCAGTTCCCCTTTCGGTGATTAAAAGGGAAAGGGCCGCAGAATCTCTCTTCTACGCCCTGAAGCAGAAAAGTAGTTGCTCATCATGTCGGTTTGCGCAGAAACAAATGGAGAAGGTGAATAACATTTCCGCTGACTTTAATTTAGGCTCTGGTTGGAATAAGGGAGTTTGGAATTAAATGCGACGTGCGCTGAGACGCAGAGTTCAGTTTCGTTGTACGGTCGTGTATCATGGTTAGTTTTGATTGAAATGTTTCTAATTTACCCGATGGAGAGTATTTCGATGCATATCATGATCTATAAAAAATACAGTGATCGCTATAAGCTCGATTGGACTTTGTATCAAAAAGATGTGAGGAGTAAAAATGCCCCAAAATATTACTTTATGCTTCGAATTCAAATGAATAAATTTGTTCATAAGTCGTTACACATTTTAAAAAAATGCTTCAAAAAGTAATTTAAACTTGTCTATTACAAATGAGTGCTACATGTAATTATTTTACGTAATGAAATTTCAATAGTATGGAAACATCCAAAACATCATGCTCTAGACGGTACTGCTGGCAAACAAAAGAGTTGGAATTTATGAAATCGTAATGAAAAGATTTAAGAATGTATACACTCAATCCTGTTTTCGTGCTTTTTTTTTTTTTTTTCTGCGGTATGTGAAAGCATCAATCAGATTGGAACTATCAATTGACGAAATTATTTTTAACGAATGGCGAGGTAGTATCTTCAAATGACGACAGGGGAACTCCGAAGGGAAGTCACTGTGACCTCCCAAAAAATTCCTTATTTGGGAAATGTTGTCTGGCTATTCGGCAAAATTATCGTCTCTTGTTTTATTTTGATTTCGTTTAAAGAAGCAATTCCTAGTTATTTCGTAAGATTTTGGGTTATTTCTACAAGAGACTTTTTTATGCGGACCCTATCCACCGCATTTTTTTAAACACTGTGTTGCGAATACTATTTTTTAAAGCTACAAGTGAGGTTTGAACGATTTTTTATGCGGTCCCTATCCACCGCACAAAAACAGGTTTGGGTTACGGCTAACACCTAAATTCAAGTTCTGTCTCATTAAAAAAAGTTTCCAGTAAAAATGACAATGAATAACACTTGATGACTCTTTCGAAGATAACATTTAACATACAACAATTTAAGTTTATACTAAACAACATTCTTAAAAAGCATGCTGCTGTTTAAAATTGCTGCACTGGACATTTCATTTTTCATCTATTTTTTAAGCGTTACACCTACAGAAACTACTCACTAAAGATGCTATTAAATCAATCTTACTTGAAAATCCTACTATCTTATGGATACTAAAAATATATTTCTCGTTTTTGGAATTCGCAAAGGTAGGGCTTTTTTTTTAATGGATTGAGCTTGAAATGCCTATTTCTTTCAACCTTATAATGAACAACTTCTACTACTACTTGAAGAATAAGGCATTTTTAGATTTTTTATCAATGTTTTGGACATTCGATAGCAATTATTTGTTGTTTTTTCTTTTAAAGTCTGATATTGATCAGTAAATTAAACTGAAAAATATTTTTCTCCTCATTTGAACAGACGTTTATAACTACTGAATATATTTTAGGTGTTTTTTTTTTTTTTAATCATGCATTTCAGGGTCATAACAAACTACCATGTTAAGAATACGAACAATGTTTTAAATAAAATTGAGATGATCAACTATTTATTCAAACTTTCAATATTTGAGGCATATAAGTCCTGGGAAGCTGTTGCTATTTGTTTTTTATTTCGATTTATGCAGATTAAACGTTACAAAACTACTTTCGCAGATGGAAATAAAATCAAGTTTATATGATAGTAATAAATTCAACGAGGAGTTTTATAAGAAAATAAATTAATAAATAATTAAAACGAGAGAAAAACAACAACATAAAAATAAGGAAATAACATTAATAATAAAGAAACAAAAATTACCTTTCCAGATTGGCTACTCTTTCGTACATATTTTGCTTAATATTTGCATATATTGCATTTTTAAATGCTCTAAAAACTGCAAAAGCTTTCCCAGTATAAAGATTTATAACTATAAAGTAAAAGAAACGCTAAACTTTCCTTAGTGATATTACTTTTGAGGCTCCTGTACTATTTTGCTGTTCAGACAGATAGCATTACTTCTTTTAAAATTGTTTTCTCCGCAACTGGAACATATTCTGCAAAACTAGAACGAAGAATGCTACTAACTGGTTCATTTTTAGAAAAGCAAGTCAGGAAAAAAATTCACCACGAAAAGTCATATTTCAACAAAGAGGAAAAAACACATATCGTTAGAAGAAAGAAGTGATTTCCTACTTTCTGTGCCAGGAAAAGAATAAATAAAAACAAAAAAAGGGGGGAAAAAGGCGAACAACTTTAATTTAATCAAAATGTATCTTTCAAATTTTTCCAAACTCAAACACCGAGTTCGTAGAGAATCTATTTTCAGCCGGTTACTCTTTATTTTTTAATTTTATTTCAGAAATGTGTTTTACATAAAAATTAATATAGCTTGGAAATCGTTCTTTTTTTTTCTTATTCAAAAATGTGTCCTTTTTTATTTTGCAGTATTTTCTCTAAGCATTGGTGTAAAATATTAGAAACATATTTGTTTTTACATTATTAATTCTATTCATTATTTACGCTGAAGTGGCTTTTGTAAAAGTGCGGATATTTTTTTGTTTAAGCAAAAGTACAAAATAGCAATTTAAAAAATGAAAATATATATATAAGTTCAGTGATAGATTTTATTATGATTTTTTTTCATTATTATAAACAAAGTGGTGTTTCAAGTGTCCAAACCAACACATTAATTCTTAATGTAACAACAGATGTGCGAATACAAAATTTGAACCTAAGCAGCGATAAATGCAACAACTGTGGAGTGCTTTGCTTTCACTGAAACTACTGCGAAGGGGGGAGGGGGCTAAGAATACTTTTTTTTTTTCATCTTTGCACGACTAATACGTGGAAATTTTGGTTTTAAGTACGGAAATCCATGATAATTTTGATCTATATATTCCTTACAGTTTTTCGAAGGGCCATATTTAATACGTAGTGCAAAGGAATTATTGAGTAATTTTACTGCACTCAGATGTGTAGGAGCTTGTGTCACAAGTATATCTACGTTGTGTGATACAGTTTTTATGAAAGGTATTAAATTGGGTAGGCTTATGTGGATTTAGATAAATTATAGCTCGTTAATTCTGTGCAGTGCAAAAAATAAGTTCTATAATGATTATGTGTCTCACGCCAAACTATAGCTACAATATCGTGTTTGTGTCAATGTGCGAAGCAGTTCACACAATCAGTGTTATTGTGGTCTGCACCCTCTCAAACTTGACAGAAAAAATACCAACTTATATCAGCTCACAAAAATCTTTGCCGTCTTGCCCTCAAAAGCTTTAAAAAACCAGAAATACAAAACAAGTTATTTGCTCTTTTTCTTTTTTTAAGACATATTTATTAAATTTATTAGTACTATTGTATGATAATACGAAAGCAAAAATGACATCTCAAAAAATTATGATGGAGCACATTAGATGATTTAAAATTTCCGGGACTAGTTTCAATTCGGAAATGATTACGGATTAAAAATGCGGCTGCAATGCTACAAAAAACTCTGAAAATTATTCAATCCATGCATCATCTATTACAAAATTTGGCACTAATGCGGTTGACTACGATGTCGCTCCTATAGTAAAAGAAAACTAGACCGTCTAGGAACGTATTTTGTGCCTTCCTGACAGGATTATTTACGGGAATTTTCTGATGTAGTTATTACGTGATATAAAAAACTTACGTCAAGAAAATAACTTAAAACCTTTTATTGTAAAAAAAACCGGATGCGGGAAAAGTTCTTGAATGGGTATTTGAAATCAGTGTCAAAAAACAATGCTGAGGAATCGGAGTCGGAATCGCAATGATAAGGTAAAGGAGTTGAAATCAAAGTCAGGAGTAGAAGGCTTAAAATTCCAAAAGTCGGAGTTGGAGTCTGAGTAGGTCATTTTCCAACTAACTCCGCCACTATACCAGTGCTTGCGGAGACGGCGTCGGAGTCAGACTGGTTTTGGAGAAAAAAAAGACGGGATCGAAGTCGAAGGCTCTGAAATTCCCTGAGTCGGCCATTTGCGCTCCGATTTTGGAGCCCTGTCAAAAATTCCTCTTGGAACGTGTCATGTGCCAAAATATTTGTCTCAAATATGGTTTTCCTAACTAACGAACAAACTACTTACGCAATTAGTTTTACACAGACTTTCTCAATTTCAAGACAAAAAACAAATATGTTTTATATTCTCCATTTTTAAAAAGAATTTCCGCATGACTTTCTATAAAATATAGTACAGTCGAACTCGCTTATAACAAGAGAGAGAAGGGACCACGACATTTGCACGTTATAACCGAGTGCTCGTAAAAACGGATTTGTGAAAAACTCAGTAAAATTCTTACATACTTGCTTTGCTCGTTTTCAGTTTATCCACAATGCCAACAAATTTATTTAATTCCTTTAGACTGTCTTATATTCTCTCTCTAGCGTTTTTTATGTCTTTCGAGGATTATTCATTGATGAAAACATCATTTTCACTCCTGGCTTCAAAAAATGTTTGAAGCTCTTCTGCATATCAAAATACATTCAGTATGTTAATGGTAGTTTAGCTTCCAATTCTTCACAATGTTTGCTATCGCTGTCGCTTTTATTGATTTTTTTCATTAGAATTAGCTTGAATTTGACCTAAAATATAGTAATCAGAAATGTACTTTTTCAATGCTTATCTAATTACAAATTAAAAATACCGTCATCACTTATTTTAAGGATTTATGACTCATAATTTTGCTTGAAAACAATGAAAAATTTATGAATCCCAAAAATATTGCTCTTTGGAAGCGGGGTTTGTTCGCTAAAAGCGAGTTTTGCTCCCATAGACTTAACATTTTACCATCGAAATTTTTCTAATTTCCTAGTTAAAACTAAATTATCGTTAAATCAGGGCTCTTTATAAGCGAGTTCGACTATATACAATTTACATGGGTTAAATTTAATGAAACTCTGTAGTTCTGAACCACCTTAAAATGTCGTTTTCCTCAAAAGTTATCATTATTGCATCATTCTGTAACCATAGTACTGTTTTATATACCAGTAAAGGACAACTTGTTTACTTCATGCCTTAAAATTTTCTTGCTGACAAGTCTACTTAAATTTTAAATTTCGTACCCAGTTCTCTGGAACTAGTGACGGATATTAAAAATAAGCATGCTAACACTAAAAATTAAAAACGCTAATATAGCAATACGAATTGTAAAACCACTTTTTGCAATACACATAAAGTAAAGCATATAGATATAAAATTGAAGTTTTTGCCCTAAAAACAAGTCTTCCGAAGAAAAACTTAATTAAAGAAACAAAATCAGTAATACTGAAGACACTTAAAAGCTTGAACTAATATTTTTAGTTCTTATTCAGTCCTTTCGTGTGAAATTTTTCTGTTCTTTAGTTTTTTTTAAAGTAGACTAGCAAATATTCGTCCACATCTCTACCAAATAGTATATTCGAAAAAACAACAGATGGTCAAAATTCTTACAAAATTAAATCTTCAGTTTTTGAATTTTAGTTTAATTTCTAACATATCTCTATCAGGAAGTGTATGTCTGCAACTAGTGTATTTTCTAAAGCAAAGATTGAGCATATGCACATAGTATATTTTATTTTAAATCGTATATACGCATAAATGCAAGGTATATCCAAACCCATGTCTGTTATTTCTTATTATTTATTAAATATTCTTGAAAAAATGTTGTTTTTGTTTCATAAATAATTTTTCTCTTAAACAAGTTATTATACTTGTGAAATTTAAAATTATTCCGAAAATGTGCGCAACAACTCACAATTTACTACCTGAAATTCATTTCGAAAACTATTTTCCTGCATATTCTTTATATTGAGAAATGAAAATGACTGTTAAAATTCTTATTCTAAAAGTAATTTTGATGCCCAAATGCCTCGCGCTGAAGAGATACAAGCGAGAAAATCCATTTCCTTTTGTATTTCGCATAATGGAATTCCGAATGGCGACAGTAAAGCAATCATAGTTTCGCGAATAAAGTTCAGCTACTGAATTTGAGATATTTTTATTAAAAAATTGTGCGTACCGATTTGATTTAAATGATATATACATTAAAATAAGCATATATTTTACGAACGCTTTAGAATAATCTTGTAATCTCGAGTTATTGCTTGTTTTCTCAAAATATTAATATATGGATGATTTTATTTACATAATGGGAAATAAAGAAATCGTATTTTAATTGTAGAAAATTTTATCCGGTGAATTTACGTTGTTTTTGTATGCAAGCAGCGAAGGGAATGGAATATAATTAAGAGTACTTATGTCATAAGGTTATCAGAGGTTTCTTTTTTGGATACAGGCTGTTGAAAGTTTCTTGTACGTTTGTTGATAGGTTTTTTATTTATTTATTTATTTTTTTTTAAATTTTTGTAAACAACTGTATTGATTTTTTTCTTCTTTGAGGAAACAGTCTTCAATAACTCTTCAGTTTTGATCGTTTTATTAATTTCCTGTTTACAATTGCACAATGGTATTATTAACATTTATTTTTGGTTGCAAAGGACTGTAAAATTTTAGCATAATGCAAAAATAATCGGTGTTTTATCTCTTTTTGTGCGCTTAGAATTTTTAGGCTTGAGGACAGTTAGAAAATACACATCATAAAAGCTTTTCTCAGGAAAAACTATACACAGATTATAACTGGACAGCGTAGAATCATAGTGGCGTCAGTCAACAGTTTTACAAATTAGGGTACGCCTGGATTTGAATTTATCTTTTAAGTGTATATATTTAGCCGATAAAACACTGAAATATACTACTGTAGGAAGGTAAAGCGCAGTATCTGCAAATTTTTAATACGTTTCATTTTTTTCATCTATTGTACTTTACCATTAGTGTATAAGTTTGCTTATATGGTTTCTGCTACGAAGAAAAGTCAAATTAAAAAAAAAAAAAAAATCCTTATTGTTAGTATAGAATTCAAAACGCGTCACTTCAAATATCTCAAAAACTATTTTCTTCAGATACTGTGTTTTACCTTCCGATGGAGGTATATTGCTCACCAGGATTGAACAAAAATGGTCCAATAACCGATACCACAGTGGTGTAAGTCAATTTTTATTACCGCTTATTGGAAAAGACACAAGATATTTCCCCTCGAAGGATCGTTACATATACATAACAGTTAGGTAACACCTATACATAACAGTTCTTGCAGAATTTTGACTTTCTTTTCTACACCGATTGTAAATAAAGTAGTGGAATAAGTCATTTAAAGTTACTTTGAAATAACTCAAAAATTACTTTTCATAAAAGTTAATGCATAATAAGAAGAAATACCTATGTTGAAATACAGAGCCTTCCCTTGAAGCTACAATTTAAGCAGTCCTTTTTTTTTTTTTTTTGCATACGTTATTACAAAACTTCAATCACTCAAAATTATGCATGGATGACTTGCATCATTTTCATTTCAACCATGACAATTAAACTAGTAAGAACTATTCACGAAATGCTAATGAAATACATTTAAGTATTTTTCATTTCGTACTTTTAAAACAGAAAGGTAATTCGCACCCTTTAGTCGTAACTCTTTTCTAGAGGAAGCTTAAAAATGTAATAGACATACAGTAAGATTTCGTAGATTTTTCCGTAATCAGAGGGGAGGGTGGCGTAAGTGGAGCGTAGGGTACATTGGGACAGAGTCGCACTTAACCCCTCTTTAAATATCACCAACAGTGGCCAAATTGAAACACATTTAAAAAAAAAAAAAAATCCGCCAAATGTGTCGCCAAGTTGGCGACAAAATTTGGCGACCAAAAGACTGGCGATATATCGCCAAGTGTCCGCCAAATTATTACACCACTTTAGTTAACATCGAAATTAATTATTCCCCCCCCCAAAAAAATGACAAAAGATCCCTTTAGAAACACCCGAATGCAACCAAAAGGGAAGGTGCACAACTAGACCCTACTAGGAGTCTACGTACCAAATTTCAACTTTCTAGGACTTACCGTTCTTAAGTTATGCGACATACATATGCACATCCGCACATACGCACATACATACGTACATACAGACGTCACGAGAAAATTCGTTGTAATTAACTCGGGAATCGCCATTATGGATATTTCGCGTGTCTATATGTTCTTAGGAACTTATCCACGTGTGGTCGAATAAAAAAAAAAAAAAACAAACAAACTCAATATTCATTCGGGAGTGAGTAAAATGGAAATTAAGGTCGATTTTTGAGTGAAATTTTTTTCGCGAATTCAATACTTCCTTTTTTGTAAAAGGAAGTAAAAGGTAAATGCATTTTGGAAAATCAAAATTTAAACTTACAATAACGTAATGAATGAGTCAATGAACATAGACTTATTGAGGTTTTATGTAAAATACATTTCAAACAACATTTGCGTAGATCTAAATAGTGCCTTTAAAAACTTATTTATACTATGGTTGAATTATCATAAAAATTGTGTTGAATGCTTTAAATTAATTGGTTCATTAAGAAGATATTATTCAGAGTTGTTGTGTCTCCATACATGTAATAAGATGAAATTATCAAAACGTACAACTTGCGAAGGTAAAATCAACAGCAACAAAGAAACTTTCTTGATATTTTTTTCTAGTTTAAAATTATTTTTTGTCTATCCTTTACGTTATATTCTTCCCATTTTAAAACACTCATTACGTTTCCTTGAACGTTATGTATTTTAATGCCGAAAACATAATTTTGAAAGTAACCTTTCAGCTCTCAATTGAAACTATTATTAGTTCTTGTCATTTAAAACTGTTTTCATGTCTTTTGCATACTATGTATACTCAACCTGTATTAAATAATATTATTAATATGTTGTCATTACATGGACACTTTGTATGTGCCTATCTCAATGTCCTACTGTTTCTCATGCCCAGTTCCACTGTGCCTCCCAATGGGGCCCAGTTATGGCACGTTGACTACCTTTAGAAAATAATTTATTTTCAAAAAAAAAAAAAAAAAGAAACATAATATATGATTATTTAAAAAAAATAAAGTAAAAGCTAAATGGTGTTAATGTAATGTCACGTACATATTTTTCCTTTAGAAAAATGAAGTTAATTATTATAAAACATATGAAAATTGTCACACTGTGTCCTCTTCCTCCTAATTGAAATAGAATGAATTATATCATCTCTACTAATATCATTTCAGGAAAAAAGAAAACTGAAATTCCTTCATTTCCGCGTTTTCGCATCGTTTCACAGTAGTCCGCACCAACTACATATGAGGCACAGAAAAGCAAATGGGTGTAAGGGCCAAAATTTAAAATTTGGAGGTAACCAGTACAAATAGTGGGTAAACATCTCTTTTGTTTTAGTGCAAGAGATTGTAGGGTAGACCGGGGCACGTTTACTCATGGGGGCACGTTTACTCATGGGGGCACGTTTACTCATGGGGGCACGTTTACTCATGGAGGCACGTTTACGCAGTGCCCTTTTTGCCTCCTTTTACGGAGTAAAGGAAGTATTGTACTCGCGAAAAAAAAAAATCACTCAAAAATCGGCCTTAATTTCCATTTTGCTCGCCCCTGAATAAATATTAAGTTTTTTTTTTTTTTTTTTTCAAACCGACCACACGTGGATATTTGCCTGAGAACGTATAAACACCAGATATATTCATTTTGAGGATCCCCGATTTAATTACCAAGAGTTTTCTCGTGACGTCCGTATGTACGTATGTATGTGCGCATGTGGGTATTTGTGTATGCGCGTATGTACCTTTGCTTAACTCAAAAACAATATGCCTTAGAAAGTTGAAATTTGGTACGTAGACTCCTAGCGGGGTCCAGTTGTGCACCTCGCCTTTTGGTTTCGTTCGGTTGTTCCAAAGGGGTCTTTTACACCTTTTTGCGGGAACATCCTTGTTAATTTCGAAGAAAACTCAAGTGGTGTTATAATTTGGCAACACACTTGGCGATATATCACCAAGCATTTAGTCGTCAAGTTTTGTCGTGAACTTGGTGACAAATTTAGCCTTTAAAAAAAAATCTGGTTTCAATTTGGCCATGTTTAGAGAGTTATCCATTGAATCACATTAAAATTGCCAATATTGGGAAAATTTATCTGTATAAAACATTTTCTTTGCTTCGGTTCGCAACAAACTTGGAGGGAAAATATTTAAAGTGTTTCTTTGCTTACTTCGAGGCACTATTTTCATTAATTTCGAGTAAAAGGATATCATGTGATGCATACATCAGCTCGTTTCAAAACGAATTATAACTGGAGAGTCAACATTCATAACGCATTCATGCTACTCCCTAGCAAATATTCTTACTTGTTTTTGAGCTTTAGTCGAGCTTCGGTCCAGCATGCAGAAAGAATCATCTGTTTTCTACCAAGTTGAGTAAATTTTGTGCTGAACGTTTTGAAGCTTATCGTAAATGACTAATGCTTAGTTAATAAAAAAAACAAATACATAAAAATTAGCAGAATTTTATTCATTTTCCAAAATTGTATTTGTATGAACTGAAATGTTACAAAAAATTTTGCACGTTAAAAATATATCCAAACTTGGTAACAGGGCAAGTTTACGCGTTGAACGTCGGATCACCTTTACAATACTTTTCTTACTGTGTCTTACTTTAACGTGTCCCTGACTCTTTCTTCGCTCCTAACTGTGTCAAATATTTTTAGTCTTTTCCGGCTATTTAGTTTTGAAAATTACCATTCAATTTTCAATTAAGTTACACATTCGTATCAAATAGCTTACAATCATATAGTTCTGTCTTCATGCCCCTTCAGCTTCAACTTTATACACTATTCACTCTGTATTCAATTTGCTTGATTTTAGCGATGGTAAGACATTATATTCAAAACACTAACAGAACTACGTTAGGTGTCAAAATAAATATACGTAAACGTGTCCCGTTTCCGGAGCAAGTTTACGGAACCAACTTGGACTCAAAAATAATTTTTTAACGGTTAAAAACACAAGTTGAGCAACAACTGAATATTCTGACTCCATTAACTGCTTCTTAAAACCACAATGTCTAAAATTTCCTAAGTCACAACATAAAAATTAGAAAAATAACTGAAAAAATTCGCGTAAACGTGCCCCGGTATCGCCAACTAGTAGTTCTGGTTGGTGCTGCTATACAGCATCCCAAAGAAAATCTTCAATGAAAGGTTACCTGGGACCGGAACTTTAAACATGTTTTTCTCAAAACCTGAAAATACCCACTTACATCCCTTTGCTTCTAACTATCTCTTATAGCTGATGGGGATTTTTCTGAAACGATACAAATTCATCACACACAATGCGAATAGATATCACTAAATTCGATTTTTTCAGTGAAATCGATGAGTTTGGAGTTATTTCATTTAATTATTTGTTTGTCATTTTAAAAACTATCGTAAAGAGTCACTTAAAAATATCGCTAAAATATAACTTTCTTTTTTTCCTGTGAAAGTAAGTTTTTTTTTTCTTGAGGAATGCATGATATGCATTCAATCGGTTTTAGTAGTATTCTTATTTAAAAAAAAGGTCATCGCATAAAACTCAGATCATTAATTAAGCATTAACAATCAGAAGAAAAGTGCATCTTATATGCGAAAAAACATGTTTGATTTTGCTATTTGCATAGATAAAACATGAAGTTCAGCAACAGACCAAATCTTAGGTGAAGAAAAAGTTTTTAACGGTATGGAGCCATCGTTAAACGCATCACTTAAAATCGATAATTCAGTTTCAAACAGTATCCCTGTATCTTAATGACTATCTCGCCATATGTTACCTTAGCTATATAATGTTATATATTGAGTCTATAACTGTCAAATGCTTCTTATAACAAACTACCCACCTTATTGTGATTTTTTTCTTAGTGAAAGAAACAAAAATGTTTGAAACTGAGAGAAAAAAAATTGTTCTTATTATTATACTTTTATGTTATTATCTCAAATAGTGTTGTTCAAGTAGAATAAAATTGCGATACGTTTCTGGTAATTTGTAAAAAAAAAAATTGATGTGATGTTATTGAAGTAAAATGGTTGATATTTAAGAGAAAAAAAACATTTAAAAAACATTCTCATGTATTTAAATACAACATGTAAATTAACAGGGTTTTGTGAGGAATTTGTTACCTACGCATGTACTTAAAATCAAGATTATTTACTTTTATACTGTTTTTTTCAACCGATACTGTATAATTTCGATTCGTCTTTGCAAATACTCTTCACGTGCAACGTATATCCTAAACACGTTTTTCAAAATAAGATTTTTTTTCTGGAATTTTTTTTTTCATACCACATCGCTTGCTAAAATATTCCAAAATTAATTCATGTATACTGCAATTTCATCATCGTTTAGTAAGAAAGAGCGTTTTAAAATCATCTTTCATACGATTCGTCTGTTCCGAGAACTAAAAAGATACCTGAACAAGCGATAGTGAATGGACAACAAGAGTTGAAACACTCATCTCTGATTGGTTAGCTCTACAGACCAGCGTCTGGCGGCGCTGGAATCGTTTGCTTTCTCACCCTGAAACGTAGTAGTTGCAAGATTTAGAAGTGCGTTCTGGTTTACTCTCCCCGAAGCTTTCAGCTAAGTCGCCACGGTATTGTTACTTCGCGAAATAAAACTTTTTTAAAATCAGCTAATGAATTCCAATAAGTGAATTAAGTCTTTAAATTAGTCACGTAGAGTGACTTGAAAACCTTAAATATGATTTTTCAAATAAATTATTTTCTTTGACAATATTTACCTCGTTGAAGTAAAGTTGATTTCTTAGCTGTTTCCGACAACTCTCGCGGAGGATTTGAGTTATTAACTTGGCCCGATTTTAAAGTTATAAAAGAACGATTAATCTTTTCCGGGGGCTCTTTGGAAAATGACTCTTTGAAAGAACGCTCTATAAAAAAAAGAACTATTTTTATTCGCTGAAGTTAAGTGACTCGTTTTATGCTGAAAACAGTTTAACTTTCTGAAACTTTTTCTTCGAGTTTCTAGGAAAGAAATATTTACTTGACTTTGTTTACTTTATCAATGGCTCATATTGCTGAAATGTATTTTTGACGAATATGACATCGCTTTATAAAACTTTTTGTTTAGTTTAATTTGACATGAGAAAGAGCAACAAAACTTTATCGGTGCAAAGAATGAAACAAAAAGTCGGATTTTTATCATTATTATGCCACATCCTGTACTTCCAAGGTAAGAATCTAATTTTTTTTATTGTTTTAATCTAATGTGTTGGTTTAGCATTCCTATTAGGATTTTTTGGATTTTTTTAAAAAAACAAACCACTTGAACACTTTGAAAAACCAAACTATAGAAATCTGGTAAATAAACACTAGGGTTTTTTTTATGTGTAAATGTATATCAAAAGACAAGTGTAAGGACATTTTTATAAAGCATGCTTTAGAAAGATATATATGAAATCTCGAGCCTTCTCTTTCAAAATGTGTGCAAGAGGCACAGGTTGGGGGTTTTTGGGCTCAGAACCCGTGGATTGAACACTTCGTCGATCTTAAAAACAGCATTTTACATGCATGAAAAAACTATTTACCCCCTCCCCAAAATTATGTGTTCTGGCTGCACTAGTTGAAATGCATGTATTTCAACCAAGTTGTGTCTAAACAGTTCAAAGCTGGATGAAGCTGGTTTTCTTTTTCAAGTACTATGATCTAAGTCGCAATTCAGTTCCGCGGTTGAGTAAAAAAGTCTTGAGAGTCTTTGAGTAGATAGGTGCATATTTGCGGTGTTTTTCACGAACTTTGTATAAACGTTCCAATCTAGCATAATAAAATTTGGAGTATTTTTTTTTCCCACAAGGCTTAAAAACCGCTTAAAGTAGACTGCAGAAAATTACTATATTAAGTGAGGAAAAAATCATTTCATTCATCAGGTCTAAACCCTTTTTAAATGTACGGTTCATGGATCGTCCTGAATGTTGTCACTAACGTCAAAAAAGTTTTTATTTATTTTTTTTTTTAATCTTTTATTAGTAAGACCGGTCTACAAAAAAATAGAAACTGCTTTTAAAAGATTTTTCTAAAATTTTGCTCAAGGATAAAGTACACATAAGAATATTTGGATTCATTCCCAAGTTTAGCAGGCGTACAATGACATTTTGTAATCATTTATGTTTATGGACAAAGTAAAAAGGCACACACATGCTTTTTTTTAAAAAATATTTATGTAAAATAAGTATCACACGTGGACGTTTTAGTACTGTAGGATGTGCATAAAAGGGGTAAAATACAATATTTGCTTGTCTCTCATTTGCGTTTGCAAGATACGCGTCTTAAGACTTTTAAATATAGAGAGTGCGTTTCCATTTAGCTATATTTCTGCTATACCAAATTTTGATTGTACATATCAATTGTTTGCTTCTTTTAATTTTGCAAGTTATGAAGGGTTAACTTTCACGACCATCACCTAAGTTTCGGGGTAAAGGGTACATGCCTCGGAAAAGTTAAAACTAGCTGTATATACAGTTTCTTTCTACCTAACTGTTAAAAAGTGCCCAAGATAAGATATATGCAATGGTTTTCCTGAAAACTCGATCTTGAATATACTTCAAACACTTAAGAGGTTGCTAGTAAACTGCCCACATTCAAGTTTTAACAGAAGAAGAGAAGCTGCAAAATTACATACTTCGTATTCCAGTAAATATTAATAATTTTAAGAGATGCTCATTGACTCCAGATGTTTCAATGGCATTATTCCATTTCGTACACTCGTTGATTCCTAAGACGATAAATCAAATTTATTAATAAATGTCGACAATCGACTACTCGCTAAACTGATATTGCGAATTTCCATTTAGAAACAGAAATTTTAAAAATATAAATACTTGATGTTTTAAAGTGCCGCGTTTCTAGGTGAACACAAATGGTGCCAGATGATTTCAGCCTTTTGACTATAATGATATTTATAGGCAGTACGCCCGGTCATGTCACCCGTTGTCTTTATTAAAGGATTTACTTGATCGAAATCGTTTTTAGCAAGTGGTTTCCAACCAACGTTCCACGGGCAATATGAGGCCCCTAGAACTGATGCATGTGTCAAGTTAATATGTTTGATAATACTAATCTAAATTCTTCACTATTTCTCAAACATATATCGCACTTTTAAAATTTGTTTTTTCTTTCGTTTTCAGGTTATATAAATAAATGTTAATATACCTTGTGTAAAGAGCATTTTTCCCAAATGTATCAAAAAATATATGCATGACAAAGTAAAACACCCGTGAAAACTTTCCACACGTGATTTTGAATTTACTGCCTGGCCACTCTCAATGAGATCCATGATGTGTATTAAAACTGATTTCCAGAAACAGTTTTTTAACACCTAAGGCAGTGAGAAGCAAAATGATGTAAGTGTTAAAATTTAAAAAATGGAGATAATACAGAGATAATAATTTAAAATACGGAGAATCACTCACCTGTTTTGGAGCAAGAGATGATAGTAGTAGCTATGTTGGGTGCTCTTCTACAGCATGATTTAGAAAAAAACAAAATTGATGAAGGCCTACCTAGGATCTGACTACCAAACGGCACGACCTTGAGGGTCACTGATCTGGACGAAATTCTGGATTTAGGTCAATATCCACTAGATATGAACCCAGGTAAAGCTGTTTGACAGTATAGGCCATTTGGGGGTCGGCCTTAATGGGGGTCAAATTTTTTTAGTTTAGCTCCAGAAAATAAGAGGTTTTTCCTTTGAAATTAAACTTTTTTTTACGCTTTTAATGATATTGTATTACAGTATCGCGCAACTGAATGCATTCACAGTACAGATTAAATTTCAGTGTCCCTTCGTTTCACTAACAAGAGACTAGACAGATGCTAGGAGAGCAAATACTGTGCCAAAGTTTCGAATTCCAAAGAAAATGTTATTGCAGTTCTGGAACCAATCAAGCAAATTTAAACTGTCCTTGCAGTCAAACTATTCACCTGGGCTCATACCTACTAATAATTGATCTAAATCCAGAAATTTTTCCCGATTCTTGACTCTCAATTTTTTGCCGTCTGAACCACACTGATCTGCAAGACTCGAGAACTGCAATGGCGTTGTAATTGGAATTTTTGGGACAATATCTCCCCTCCCAAGACATTTGGCATCTCTTGTCAGTACAACGAAGGGGGGTGGGGATTTATTCTATGTTATTAATGTATTTAATTGGCTCATACTGCAATGATATTTTTTGAGTTACTTTCTAGACTCAAAGATAACTTTGAACCCACGTTGTAGCCGAACTAGGGCCTATGTAGCCAAATCGCTCTACCTATGTTCATATCTAGTACAAACTGACCTAAATCCAGAATTTCGTCCAGATCTGTGACCCTAAAATTCGTGCCGTTTGGTAGTGAGCTTTAAACGCGTTTTATTCGAAACTTTAAAAAATTCTCTTGCATCACTTTGCTTCGTACTGCTTCACCTGTACTAAACGAATCAAAAATGTGGTTACAACTAACGAATGGCTTACAAAAAAATAAAAAAAAATTCGATCTAGGAAACAAATCAAATTGGGAAAAAAAGCCAGATGAATTGCATTTTCACAAAATTCCTACATCGGGAAATTTGATAGAGCCTAAAATAGCAAGGCTCAAACGAAAAGTTTAGAGACAGGACCAGCTACATCCATGAACTTTCATGTTTTTTTCTTTCGGGATTCGATACTTCTTGCTCAAAACTTTCAAACTACAAAAACTATTTGGAATGATTCTCTCTCATTCAGGTCGGAAACCGCGGTCCAAAACTAATTTTGTTTTAAAACCAGCTTAATCAATCTTTTTACAAAACGACCACTGAAAAACACACGGACAACATTAACATTACTATAATGAGTCGCTTAACGCACGAATTTGAAAGCTTATTCAAGGTCCAATGTTGAGATACCGTGTAAATGTAACTGCTATTTCAAAGGAAACGGAAAAAAGTATCATAATTATTTAAAAACTAGCTGAGTCCAAATCATTTTTATCAGTAAATAGATAGAAAATGTTGCTAACTTGAGAAAGAAAAATAAATAAGTACATTGATGGATATTCAAAGAAAGAGAGTTTTGGAAAAATAACTGAAATATAAATTATCTACGGTCATTTCACTTGTTATTTTAGTGGAATTTAGTTATTGTATTGCACTATGGTTATTCTGAAAAAATCCCTCCCTCCCGACCAAAATTTTTTGACACAGAAAGAAAAATCTGCATTTTCATTTTTATTTGTTTTGTGTTTATTCGAAATTTTGTGAAACAAAAAGGACAATGCGTTAATTCTACTACAAGAGGAAGGGAGTGAATAATCAATTCTCGTTTTTGTCACGGAATAGGTGCACTGGTTAAAACCGCTTAACCGCCGAACTATTGACGGAAGATCAAATTTGAGTAATTTTTTGAAATTATGTCTATTTATGTCTAGTAAATACAGAAATAAAATAAAATTTCTAGAAAAAAAATGTTTACTATGTTTTTCAGTGTGTTCCATTTTTGGAACATTGGCGTTTTGCATGATTTTTTTTTTCAGAGAATTTTTTTAAACTAAGAGGTTTTGAATGCGCTTTTTATTTTAGCATACTTTATTACGGAAAAAATAATATTTTAAATTGCATTTATGTACATACCAGAATTCAGAAAATCCAAGACAGAAATATCTAATGCCCATGATATGAAAGGAAGCATTTTGCTGGTGAAGTCGTTTGTCGCAATGGAAACATTTCTTAGTCGTATTTTTTTCCATACCGCACAACGTCTTTGGGATGCAGATACAATATAATGTCCGTCAGACATTCTTGATTGTTTATGTAAATGACAACGAGGCCCTGGATGACTTTCCACTCGTACTTTTCTTCTTAGGAGGTGAGTTGTTATTTCTCTTCGGAACTCTAAATGCTTCATCTTGAATTCGTGTAACTCACAATGAAGTAACCAGCTAGCTACAACTGAAATATTCAGAGCATTACTAAAAAGATTCCACCACCATTTTTTACTCCTCAAATGAGGTCTGTAGCTCCCTAAAAGTTTATCCAAGACGTCCACACCCACCAATTCGTCATTGTATCTCTTGATAAGATGAGGTTGTTGCACATCTATCTTGATTTCTGCGCATTTGAGTAACGTTTTACAGATGCAAGTGGCTCATGTGTATAGCAATTAGATGCTACTGTAACCACTGCATTATCATTCCAGTTGCACATGTACACTGATCCATCAGATCGAAAGTCAAAATTTCCTCAATCTTCTTTAGAAAGGGCTTTTTTTCATTTCAGTGGACAATGGCCAGTTCGGTTTTCACGAATTGTTCCTGTTGCTCGTACACCCTTTTTTTATAGCTGAGAAATTAAGTCATATGATGTAAAAGAGTTATCAAAGTATACTTCATGCTTAGACGTGTCAGTCAAAACTGATAATAGATCATTTACAACTCTGGATCCTAATTGCACATCAGGGGATCCTTCTTTTTTGCCTGAATAAATCTCCATGGAATATGGGTATCCACTTGAAGAGCACAGTATCCAAATTTCTTAGCCGAATCTTATTGGTTTTTCTCTAATAAACATTTTACATGAATGCCGACCGTAGTAGGAAACCATAGATTCATCTATGCTCAATTTTTAATGAAACACAACAAATTGTTGAAGGTTTTTACACAATTCTTTGTAAATAGGGTATACTTTTCCAAGTTTGTCATTTTGTTTTAATTCATGGTTGTCCATCAAATGAAAGTTGTTTTTTATTTTTCGAAAACGATTTCGAGGCATAACTGTTGGTACAATTGGCACAGATGTATCTTCTGCACTGCTCCAATACATATCTTCAGAAGAAACGGAATGGTACCCACTCAATAGCAGGAAACCAAAAAATTGTAGGATTTCATCTCTGTCAACATCTATTGATTCTCCTTTTTGCAATGCGTACAAGTTTGTCATATTTGCTAAGTGTTCAACATACTGCAAAGGTAAAATTTAAAAAAAATAAATCAATTGGAGATAAATCCACTATATTCGGAAATGCATGTCGAAGCGGTTCAATACTTTCTGACGAAATCAGTTTCTGAAAATTAGCTTTCTTCTCCCAAGTTAAATCCATTTTCATTCCTTTTCTACTTTTATTTCCTCATAATTCCAACTTTTTCTTTTTTTCCGTTTTCATTCGCTTTTTACTTTTATTATCTAATGATTTTAGACTTTGTTCTTCCTCTGATTTTTTTTTGTTAAATTTTCACGAGAGTTGGCGGAAAAAATTACCTGGTTCATCAGGGGGTGGTTGACATATATCTACATTTGACAAATCCGAATCTGACAATGTCTCTAAATAAGCCACAGCTTGTTCTACAGTAAGAAATCTTGTAGACATTTTTTAACATTTATGAACAGTTGGTATACGTCAAACAGAATTTTGTTTTGCTCGAAAACAAAGCTAGCGAATTATTGAACTGCATTTAAAATATGAAGAATAAAACACTCACTAATATAATTTTTTATTATCACGTGACAATGCAGCTGTCCGAGCAGGTGTGGATTCGGAGCCATATAGTCTGTCAAACAGTAGACTGTTATCATTTTCTTTGCTAACGAAACGTCATATCCTTTCAAAATATAAACTCACTTGGTTTTGCCAACATCTACATCAGAGTATATTCCAAATGAGAAGAAAAAAGAAACACATATTACGAAAAATGAAGTTTCCCCTTTGAAGTCGAACGATTTACTTCTTGGAAATTTGACTCCCTAAAAGCGCCAATGTTCCAAAATTGGAACATGCTATTTTGAAGGGGTACACCTTTTGGAAATATCATTGTACATTTCTACAAGCATTTTAAAATCATACATTGAAGTATTTTTCACAACTATAATAAATATCATCACATTTTCTGAAAAAGCCAATTGTTGGTAAATTTTATAAGAAAAAGTTTCAAAAAGCTAAAAAAACACTCATCTTTGAAAAATCGCAATAAATAATTGAAAATATATAAACAATCAAGCAGGAAATCAAAAAATACTTTGAAATAAGACTTAACTGTGATAACAAAAACTTGTTTGTTTTAACGTTATTTCTTGGGAAAATTTTCAGTTGAATATGATGTTCCATTTTTGGAACATTGGCGGGTAAACGGTTTTAATTGAAGTATGGTATCATTCCATACCCCAGCGGCAATATCCTACGGTAACAACTCTAATTGATAGATAAGAAAGGGCATGCACTTTCAGATTGCTAAATCATTTGGCACTGAGCTTAAAATGTTCAAAACAATTATTTCTGTATTTTCAGAGACGGACTAACGTCGAAAAATAAGTCCAAAAGTTGCGATTTTCCGTTTATTCATGCATTCTATGTAGAATTCTATTCCGCATCCAGTCATGTGAACGTAATTCTAAAAACGAAATACTTTGTACTTTTTTACCAGTTTTAAAAGAGCGCGCATCCTATCCTTTGCATGCGCTAGACAAACGTTTTCCGTCTGTCCTGTAAAGCCCTGGTTTCCTAGGAGTGAATCGCCGATCTTCGACGTCGCTCCTCGCCGTGATGCTGGAATCAAAGTCAAGTGGATTCCGACGTGGCCATTCACGACGTCGATTTAGCTCGGGCGAGCATGCGCAGAATAATCAAGGTTTTTCTCACGGTGAGGAGCGACGCCGACGATCGGCTTGCTCGCTCCTAGGAAACCAAGGCTGATGAAGCGATAATGTGACCCCTCTGTCGGTCCAGGGGCATGAGTAAAATACGTGAATTCTTCCCATACATTTTTTTTTTTTTTGGCATAACTTGCTATGTAAATCAAGTGCCCTATCTTTCTATCAATGCCTAGCTACCTCCGTGCGCTTCCGACTAATTGACAACGAACATTTAGCATCAGAAAAAAAGTGTAAAATGCTTTTGAAACCTACTCACTAGGGCGTGATAAGACTTTCAAAACCATCATTAGTCTGGCTCTGAGGTACAGATTCAACAGAAGTTAGTCCAAAATGGTTTCCTTTTTTGCGTGTTGTTCTAAACGGAACTTTTTTTCTGACTTACTTGATACAACTTTTGCTTGCTTTTCCTTTTATTAAGGTTAAAAAAAAATAAACAATGAAACATTAGATTCTAAACCTGATCCAATACTTCAGTTTGCTTTTTCTTGTTTGCGGAAACAGTCATTTATTTTTGTTTTAAGTAGCACCGTAAAACAGCCAATAAATCAACTACTAGTTAATTTTAAAGAAAACTTACTTCTTTATAACATTGATTTATTGTGTTAAGAACTTTACAAATTTATTTCGTAATTTCAAAAACAAAGCTCCTTTGGATATTCCTTATTTCTCATACCGGGAATATTCCCTTTAAGTTCTTCAAAATAACGATTAAAGTCACTTCAATCAGTCACTCTCTTCATACTATTATATCAAGCTGTGTTTTCTGTCTGCAAACTAATGCATTTTATAGTAGTAATCGATAGTGGTGGTAATATGAAAATTAGATGATACATAAAGGAAGATGTTTAATCGAACTACGATTCATCCCCAAAGATTGCGACCCGGAGAATATTTATTTCAATTTCATTCTGTTAGCAAAATACATTTTAATCTCGATTCGACATACATTGCTTTCCGTAACTTGTGAACTCCCCTAAATAGGATTAAAAACTCTTCATTTAGATGATGTCTAAAGATAATTTATACGAAACGCTTTTGAGAATATCTCGAAACGATTTGCTTTACTGCAACTGCATCCTTTGATGCATCACTTGATTCTCACTGCTGCATATCCGGCCCTTTAAGTGCTGATATAATAAAAAGATACTTAGCAGGAGACGTATATGGCTTCGCGCTTTTGAGGCTGGAGTTCGTGGGTTCGATTCCCACCGGTGTCCTTGGTGTTGCTTCCTCTCTAATGTGCTGTTAATCTTTCTTGTGTTGTCTTATCTGTAAATATATAATGAAGACCAACATCTAGATACATTGGCACCACTCTGTCCGTAGTGTTGATTAACAACGTACGCGAAAAAAAAAAAAACATCGTGAAGCAAGTTTTTTTTACGAATTAATTATTTGCCACCGTGTCCTCGTTATCGAAATAAATGAAGTCCTAAAGTCTAATGAAAGTTTAAGAAAAGTCGCCAAATTTAACAAAATTTGATTTGAGATCTGCAATAGAAAACATCTTACACTCACTTTGTTGATGCGTGTCCTGCATATGCAGAAGGTAAAATCGCTTGGCACTTTCAATTTCCCTCAGACCCTTTGTTGCTTTTCTCAAAATCTCAGGAAGCTTTAAGACCTTACATCTCGTTAATAATTCATAATAGGGAACGATGTTAAAAAAAAAAAAAATTGCGTTAAGAAAATGCTCAATATGCGCTTTTGATTGCTATTTATGGGCATTTTTTTCATCATTACACTATTTGTGTGGTCATCTGGTTAATTTAAAAATCGTGCGCGAAAGAGAACGTTTATATACGTTCTGCTAAAATATATTGTTCAAATATGGCCTTCCAAAGACTTTTATTTTTTTTATTCGTCCTTAAGGTTCATGACATATTATTCAATGAGTATTCTTTTCCTAATTTTGTTACCCCCATATTCTTTTCTCCAATCTTAAATAAATAAAATAATTTAATAACTACCCGCATTTATTTCCCAATTCCTTAGAACTTTCGTTTTAGAGAATTGCTTATGAACTGCTTACGTTACAAATTGTTAAACGATTTGAATGAATTTTAAATACGAAGTAGCTACAAATGATTTATTTTTATATGGCTGTACATTTATGCTCAGATTCACTGATGACACTAATATTTAAGAAACGATGTACGAAACTAGCTCATAGTTTAAAGGTGTGTATCTAAAATGAAATTTAATGCTGTTCTTTCTTTTCTTTTTATCCATTCATTAAAATATCTCTAAATAGGTTTACCAAAGACTAGCTAAATTTTAGTTTTTTCTATTTCTAAAGCTGAAGTTTTGAGCATAGGGTGAAATAATTTGATTTTTAGAACATGAATGATAAGTGCTTTAACCGAATTCCGATTTTTGTGCAAGAACAGGATATTTAAAATAATTTATCTTTCATGGTCTGCAGAAAATAAATCAAGAGATGATTCCTTTTTCTTTAGGCACTATTTTTTTACTTCTAAACTGGCATTGAGGGCAATATTTTACTTTGGTTTCAGTTTCTTACTAGAGATTTAGAGATTGAAGTTTTAACGTTTTTGTTAATTTCTTTTGTTAAAGAAAATTTTTAAACAGTGTTGAACTTATTCTAAATCAGTGACCTAACGGTTTTTGAATTTAAAAAAAAATAGAGCATTTCATGCAGCATATTTAAGTAAGGTTAAAAATCATTCCTTTCCTGCTTTTTAACGTAAGTGACAAAATAATGGTAACCGAAAAAATGTATCTCTTGTGCGCTCTGCAAACATTAGGAAATTAAAGTTGGATTTTTAATGATTTTTGTTTTTATAAAAATAATACTAATACTGTACCGTATTTGACATACATATATATTTAAAGCAATATTATGTGCAAAACGTTTGCATGTAAAATAGGGGATGTAAGACACCATACCCCATCAGTTAAGGAATAATGTTTTATGTGAGTAGTGACGTTTAAAAACTAGTCCTATCTATTAAATCTATTATTAGTCTTATCGATTTTAACAAATTTTACAGTAATTGAAGAAAAAAAAAAAGGATTGAAAGTACGAAGTTTTGTTACTGCGCCTCGAATATGACGAGTTTTGTTTTGGTGTCTGAATATATTATAGAGTTTTGTACCGGCAATCAGTTCTCTATGCATATTTTTCTATTACTTATAGTCAATATTGAATTGAATGGGTGCCATCTCAAAAACTATTAAAGGGCCTTTCTAAAGTAAAATTTAGTTAAATATTGATAAGAAGAGTTTTTAAACGACACGACTCATATACACGTCAAAGAAACTGACCAACGTTCGTGTTTGATTCCAATTTTATTCAAATGTTGCCGTAGAACAAATTTCTTCATTGCTACATAAATCACCATGGTGGTAAAAAAAGCGCATTTTCATGTAAAAAGAGGAAACACCACATTGTTTGGCATTTCATTAGAAAAAAAACTGACTTTACTTGAGACTAATTTGTTTGTTTATTTTTTTATATTTGTGTTAGATAATTTCTTTATTTTTCTACGAGCATTAATTTGAAACTTTGACAATTTCTTGCCAAATTATGCATTTACAACTCTTTTTGTCTTGCATTAGGAAGTGTTTATAGAATGTTTTATTCAAAACCTAAAAGTTTTCAGTTGCGTTTTTTACGTGTTATCAATATTACAACATTATTAGACAAATTCTCTTCAAATGTAACAGAGCAATTTTAGTTTATAAATATTTTTGTCAGTTTGACTTTCATGGCATTCAAACACTAAAGTGCTTTTTTAGTTTTTTATTTGAAAAACACTCGAAACATTTTGCTCTAGAGCTCAAATCTATAATAATACTACAAAGAGAAAGGGCGAATTTTTGTTTGTTTATATGTTCTAGGCAATCTCCGGAACCACTGCACCTATTTTAAAATTTCCTTCACTACATGAAAAGTGCTTTCTTACTGAGTGACATAGGCTACAATTAGAAAAATATCCGATAAATAGTTCTTTTTTTATTCCAATTTAGGCCAAAATTTCACAAATTCCCGAATATAAGAGTGAAAAATTACTTGCACATATTAATATTATATGTCGTTGAAATGGGTAGAATTTTTTGCGTTATAAACAATTTGTTTCAATGCTCTAACTTAATTACGACGGGAGTAATTTGCGTGTTTAGCTCCAACTTTTTTAGGCTTAGCTGAAATTTAGGCATTACCTTCTTCATTAAATCTATCAATAAAAAGTGAAGGAATTGCCCCACAGTTTTCTTTTTGACACCATTGGAAAAAGCGACATTTTTTACTCCAGATCTCTCTCGACCTGTGGTCGCAAAACTTAGCTTCTATCTTCAAAGGAAAAAAAGTTACAAGAGTTTTGAAATCAAGTTCGAAAAATGTCATTTTGATTCAGGTTGTGAACCATTTTATTTTCGCGTTTCGATGGCTACGCTTTTCAAATCCATTGTTTCTTTCCTTATTTTGTATTTAATTTTTTAACTTATTTTATTTCGTGTTTCCATGGTTACGCTTTTAAAATCCATCTTTCACATTTTAATTTCTTAAAAGTAATTTAATATCTGTCGTCATTGCTTGAAAGTGTAATTTTGCATGGTGTTTTTTTTTTTTTTTTGCTTTTATTTAAGTCTGAGTGTTGAATATATGTCACTTGACACAATTTTTATTCTCAAGGTAGACCAGGCAAAGCCGGTCAACGCAGCTCTTAATATATGGGGATTTGAAAGCTACTGTTAATTCGATTTTATACTTTTTTGTTTGTTTGGCGAAACATTTATTATTGCCAAAGAAAAAACATCCGCTTTATTTGCAAAAGGGCTGGGTTCCTGTAGCGTGGTCGTTTGGCGCGTTAGGCGCTGAGCAGTTCAGTCGAGGATTATTATTTTTAAGCATCCGTAAATGTAATTCTTTTTTTTTTTTTTTTGGTGATTTGTTTTGAAAGAAAATAATCTTTTGATTTGTTTTTATCCGAGTGAAATGTACGACTTTTACTTTTTTTTCTGACTATGATTTTTCAATGGTCCACGGAATGTTTTTTTTTCTTTAGACGGATGCATTATGATAGCGTGGTTGCTAGGCGAGTTTGGCGATAAACAATAGAGTTGCGGAACTATTTTTTACATTTGAAAGATATTATTTGATGTCTTTTGTTTATTTGGCGAAATATTTTAATTTGCAGTAAAAACCGCTTCACTCGCTAAATAGAGTTTTAAAGCAACTGTATATCTAATTTAATAATTTGAAGAAAAGTTTTAAATTCCAAAGAAACTTTAATAGTTTCTTTTTTTGAAAAGGTGTGTGCGCATTTTATACAAAGAAAAATGATCATTTCACATCAGAGGGGAGGGAGCGTCAATTTTTTTTATTCAACTGACTTCCATTAAACCTTTAGCACGGGCCTCGCTGTGCGGGTACTGCTAGTCCATCATAAAAACAGATACCCAAAAAATAATCATTTTTAATTTTCGAGATCTCAAAACATAATGACAAGCGCTTTATACACATGCACCAAATCAAGATAATATCTATTATGCAGCTCTAGTATCAGTGTCATTAACGAACTGCAAAGTAGATGCAATAAAATCTAATTATATCGAAATAATGAGAAAATTCGATTAATTTATGCTATATTGTTACGGAAAAGGAAAAACTATCCCTGATCTTTCAAATGTTTCCGCTCCAGAAATTCCTTTTCCCCTTTTTATTTTCTTACACAGAATATGTCGATATCTCGAAGTCACGAACGTGTTACAATCATATTTTTGTTTCTCGGTTCCTTTTACACTGGATAGGGCTAGTTGCAAGAGGGAAAAGTGTCACGCCGAATCGCAAACTTATACTTCTTTGAAAACAAACACATCAGAATAACTCAGGAGACAAGCTGCGGATAAGAGAACCACGCAGTACAAATTTAATAATACGATATTTTTTCTTGATACGCGAAACAAGTCAAAACTTTGGACAGGCAAATTTTTCGAAGCAAAATATTGTTTTATTATGTTCAATAATAGTTCACAGCTAACTTCTGCTTTCAAATATTTCTCGCATAAAATATTCTGGAGTGTTGTCTGAGGAAGAAAACTACTTTCGGAAATAAGATAAAGGTCCAAAGAGTGAGTAAAGTGGTCAGTTACAATCTGACATAGCTCTGAAAAATCAGCGAAATAATTTTGAAAATATGATCGATACCTTTAAATGTATTTTTTAACCATTTCATTACATGTTTATATATACTAGCAAATATACTCGGGTTAACATTTGTATGGGGAAATAACTTTGCACAGCGCTAACTGTGAAAATAATTCATATAGGCTATCCGACTAGTAATAAAAACTCAAAGACATTTTTTTTTTCAGAAATTGTAATATATCTGAAATTTGTAGCATTTAGCACAGAACATTTAACGCAATTTAATCAATATATCATATATTCATTTGGTTTATCACGAAGTTTTAAAACTATTGTTGTAGAAAAATAATTTAAATAAAGATTAAATGAAACTTGATTATTTATTAAAGCAAAACTTTGTGCATCTTATGTTAAATGAAAGTATTGAAAGATATATGAAACTCTTTACATTTCTACGACACCATTTAACTAACAAGGTTACTTCTGCTTTGTTTATTTTTCTTTTCCTTTTGAAATTAACTTTTGACGATTGAAGGATCAAACCTTCATTTATATATGCATTATTGCATATGGGCATTTTACACATTTGTTGCGTTATGGTTTCGTAAGGTTTCGAATTGAATTCAAAAGCTGCATGTTTTAATCATAAAACTAAATTAAATTGTATCTCCGCATTTTGAGATAAGGGCTCCTTCAAGTATACGTTTCGATTCAAAACCTTTGTATTAATTAGCGTAAAGTGAGAAGAAAAGAAAAGGGAAACGCTGCTGACTTATAAATTGAATAACTCCAAAATTACTGTTACATCTGAATTTTTATATCAGCTCTTCTGTCAGAAAAATTTTCATAGCTCATATATTTTTAAATTTTTTTCAGAAAATCGTTTTTGACTTGTAACATTTTGAAGAGCGCTAAGTATTAATTGTTACAGACAGCGAGAAATACAATTTTCCGTATCGAAGCACGATGCAATTTTTATGTACAAATAAAACCTCTCTTTTTAAACTATTTAAGTATTTTAACTTTTTCCGTTTAATTTTAAAAATAAATTTCTTTCATAAATTTTGATCATAAATGCTCTTGAATAGAAGCGTTATGCAATTTTGCAAAATATATAAATAGTAAGATAGCTTTCTGGTCAAAATAATTTTCCATACAGTAATGCATTTATTTATGATTTTTAATCACATGTTTTGGTCGATAAAACAAAATCCATTGATTTGCTTTTCATTTGGTTACTTTTATTATTGAGCAATCAAGAAGATTTCTTATTGTTCTCACTTTAGCCTCAAACGTTGTAAAAAGGGAAATTTTTCTTTTTGCTTTATTTTTATTGTCAAAAAATAATCACACTAGCTTTATTTTTATTTAAAAATTCGTCAAAAATTCTGCTAAATTGTATAACATAAAAAAGCTAAAATTCTGTCAAGAACTTCTGTGACTAAAAAGTAACAAAAAAAAAAAAAAAAAAAAAAACAATAGACTTTATTACAAGATAACTACGACGCCATTGAAGCAAAACGGTACACTTTCAACTTTAATGTATTTTCATCATAAAACTATCCAATAATATATGCTAACTCAAAACATTGACAGAATATTATTAGATAAGTGTATTTAAACAAGATACGTCAGTTTGCTCTACAAATAGTTACATAAAGGACTTGGATAATTCTACTGCACCATTTATTCTTGGCTTCTGGCACGTTGGTTAAAATTATTTTGGTGTCTAAAGAAGCCAAAATGTTCAATCATGCAGTAAAAGATTCACAAAGAATGCTTTTTTTGAGATTCTTGCCAATTTGGCATGTTCTAAATATAAAAAAATAACATGGGTTATAAAGACAAAATCCACCTTACTTAACTTTTATTAAGATTTTTTTTACCATCATTAATATTGCTTAAATCAAATTAATAAGTTTTAACACCAAACGGTAATAAATATAAACAAGGGTTATCCCCAAAGAAATTAGAGCTGCAATCAAAATTTAAACTATTTGCAAACAATCAATGCTGCAGATGATACATTTTAGTTGGTTTGTAGAATGCTTTTAAAACTTAAGAAAATACTTTTTGATATTTTAAACGAATAAAAAGTATCAAAAGATAAACTGAAATTTGTGTTACATAATTACTTTTAGAAAAGAAGTGAACACGTTGCTGCAATTTTTGGTTGCAAAAACCTTTAATTTGACGGAAAGGAATTTAAGTTCTATTATTATTATTATTTTGTATTTTCTGCTATACTTACAACCTAAATGTGTTCTTTAAAATTGAGGAAAAATCCTAATGAATACAGGTGTACTGCACAATTTACGAAATGGGTGAATAGTATAATAGCTTTCTGAGGAAAGCTACTTTTAGAGATATCGACTAATCTCGATAAAATGATTAATGGGTTGCATCTTTTGTACTAATTTTTCTTTTGCTGGAGATACCACAATTACGGACGTAACAAATCAGTTGTTATTTCTCGACGGATTTTGGTATTTTGACCCGAAGAAATTTTTTAACTAAAACTAATTTTACCACGGATAATGTTTAAAAGATGAGTGGTAACTTTCTTAGCAACTTGCTTTAAACTAAATTTTTGAAATTTAACCACACAAATTATTACATTAAAGGTTAATATAGTAAAACTGTTCTTTTTTTCTTTTCAGTAGTACGAAGACTGATTTCCTTATGACTTTTTTCCCTAATTTGGAGTTTTAATTAGATAGCCTAAAAGTTTTATTAGTTACCATAAAAGTATATTATAAAGCTGCAGCGTTCAACACTCTCAAAGTTAAAAAGCAAGGTGGTTGTAGTTTAACTTTTTTAGAGATACAACCATCGAGATGAAATACTTTTTTAATTATTTGCACAATAACAATTGTACTAAAAAAGCGGTTTCTAAGATCTTGAACTTTTTATTTTACTACTAAGAAGAATTTGCATTTCATGAAAACATCGATGGATGAAAGTCTTAGAAAATACCCACGGGATAACATATACCAGACATCAACAATGCGTTAAGGTACAATTCACATTTAAATGACAAATGTTATGTAAAGTATTGAAACATCACCACTACATTTCGTAAAGGCTTGATGTCTTCACAACTTTGCTTCAAAGCTTACTTACATTGGTCCTTGTGTCAATATGACTGTGCTTATTAACTTGCATATTAGGTATTACATAGTATAATTTGCATAGTGTGCTACAATACTTTTCGAGCTTCACGGCTACTGAATACAGAGTTAGAAGTGGTGCATATATCGCATACATAACTATTCTTCTTCATAAAACCAAATGGATAGCGTTATATTATCAGTTTTGATAGTAAGGTTTATTTTTAAAATATAACAATGATAATAAATTGTCAACAGTAAACACGTAATATAAATATTAACATGGCACTGAACTACAAGAGAGATGTTTTATTAATAGACAGTTCAATATACCTTATGATGCAATGCTGGTTTTCCAATATTTTTTTTCCCGTTAAACGGAAGAGTTTCTACCTAATTAAACTTAACCTATAGCTAACCATAAATGATGTTTAGAAATTACCTACATACTTTGGTACAACATATACAGTGTGTGCATTAAGTGACCAATTTTGAACGTAAATAAGAACAATGCGGTTTGAATTAAAGAGGCACCGCGCCGTTTGCAGCACTTTTATAAAAAAAGCCGATCAATTTTAAGATTCATTACGTGCAAATAGTTCAAACCATCTTCAATAGAGAGAACTAGCAGATAACGAATTAAAAAACAATACTCTCAATCTATCCACCATTTACAGCAATAAATGCGTCTCAGTCTAAATAGCGTCACATGCGTAATGCATGTGACATCAATCTCCTCTATAGTAGACGTGATTTTACTGCCCAAAAAAGAAAGAAAAAAAACAGTATTTTGACCAAAATACTATCATGTGTATGCGAAAATTTTGTTATGGAAGTGTGCTACGTTTATGCTCCAAAAGGCGGCTATAATGCGAGTATTGTTATTTATTTTGGCTGCCAGATCCCTCTGGTGGTGATATTTTAGACAACATAAACGCAATGTATTGTTTTATTTGTTTATTTAAGAAGAAAATTAAATTGAATGTGTAAGAATTTTTATAAACTCAAATGTGAACATTTTTGTTTAAGTAAAGCATATGATCTGATTATACTACAATAGATTACGGATCTTATTAGTCAGCAATGGGTGAGGCAAGATTTCCCGCTGCTATATAGTGTGTGTAAGCATATATAATCATAAACCTTTGTGGGTCCAAAATGTTTTTTTGAGCGGTCGTCATTAAGTTTGCTTACTGGAAAATTAGTAGAAATGCATAACACACAAATAAAATCATCATTTGAAAAAAAAAATTACATGACCCATTTATGTATTTGTTTTCTTTTATAAACGCTTGTTCTAAAAAGAAAGTTTTCTCATTCAAATTTTGAAAAAAAATGACTAAGATGGCTTAACGACGATTATCTTTTTATGAGTGGCTTGCCTGTAAAAATTAGTAAAGATTTGAATGCAGCTTTCGATGGATTTTCCTCCTTTTGTAACTTTATCAGTTAAAACTTTAATTCATGGTGCTTCTTCCATTATTTTTCTGAAGATTAGAGCTGAGAAATTATTTTTCTGGAGGATATCTGTTTCCTACCTTTCAGACCTTATCTTTGGTAAATTGTATTTAAACACATTTATCTAATTTTGAAAATACCTCTTTCTAACAAATCAGAATTTCTTTCTTTCCTTTTTTCCTTTTTGATCTCTCTAAAGCGCTTTCGCAAAAGAAAAAAAAAAGCCAAAATAAAATAAATGGATGCTTTATAGTTCTCAACAGTATTTACTTTTTGTATATTCATTTAAAATTATGCATAACCAAATTTCATTTCGGAATTTTAGCTTTAAAATGCAAAATCTATATATTTCATAGAATAGGAGATATTTTAAAAAATAGAGCATGTTGTATAATTAATCTGAATGCATATGTTGAAAAGCATGGAAAATGATTTTAACTGATCTTATTAACTAACGTGTTGTGCCGTGCTTTGTTAAATAAGTAACAGTTAAAAAAAATCTCTGCACAACTCAGTGTGAAAACAACTCAGAAACGTTTTTTGAAAACAATAAGCAGAGCTTATGTGCCCAATTTGTGCTAGTAACATATCTCGCAAAAAACAGGATCATTTTCCGCTAAAAAGTCGGTAATCTTTCTGAAAATATCATTGAAATTTTCTGAACAATTCAGAAATATCCAGTGTTAAAGCCAGTCATGTCTCGAAAGTTTCAAGAAAAGTGAGGTAGGTTTAATGTAATTGATTAGAACCTTCCTGATTTACCGAAAGAGCTTCAGAACCGTTAAAGCAATCGTGGCCAAAGCTACGGGAGAATTGCAAGTAAAATCCAGGCACATCCTTTGCCTGCAAGTCTTGCCTTGCTAAGCTACAGCTATCCAGTGACTTATTCGCTCTCAATAGGAGCTTAGTCAATCTTCACGGACCATTATCGGACTAAAGCTTATACATGAAGTAAACACGCTTCAAGAAGTCCTAGAGGAAAAGATCAAGGCTTGCCATACGGACAAAGCATGTATTCGTTATGTCAAATATTATAAAGAAAACCGTTGTCACCTATCCAGAAGAAGTTCAAAACAGAAGTTGTCATGTCAAATGTGCAAAAATACCCCCCTCCCACCGAAGTCTTACACTGGAGGCGGGTAGGTGATGGCATCGCAGTAAACCGCAAACAGGGGCTGGTGAGTGAAGGATGTTGTGTTTCATCATTCACCATTATACAACGTAATTTTTTTTCTTTTTGAATAAGGCAATTTTGAAAAATATGCTGTTATACACTAGAGGACCTCTTCCACTTTTCTCTTCGGTCGCTAAATCCCCGTTTGCTGCCTGTGACTGGTGAAGATTATTTTCGTGGTGTTTTTATCTGGCCTCTCAAGGTTTTGAGAGGTGAGACATAGCGAAATGACTTTCCCTGGATGTCCTGCATTTAACGGTACCAGTAATTGCTGGTAGACAGTGACAATCTAGAGGAAATAGGGTTACAAACACACACGCACACACAGAGATCGACAAACACGTGTTTTAATAGCATGGATTGAATTAAAAAAAATAGTTGCTTAAACACGATATATATAATACATTATATATATATATTAAGTAGAGGGTGTATGACAAGGTGTTTAGTTTTACAAGAAGCTATTACCATAAGTCTATACCAGTCTTCAAAGTTGAATGAAATTGAAAAACATTTAGAATTATATTTTGCATAAAACAATTAATTTATGAATGTGCAGAACTTTGAAAATACTGAATATTAGGAAATAGAATGTCCAAACTAATTCGAATGAAAGTATTAAGCATAATCTCTTTAGATGGTACTTTTAGGGAAAAGAGTTTTGCGATTATGACGGGAGCTAAATTCAAACGTATGTAATGAAGTGTATATTTATTTGTTCCTCTAGGGAAAAGTGGACTTTTTTGTCGTTCCAACAAGATTATAGTATTTATCTGAGCTTCCTTAGCGATAAACCTTTCATTTGAATTTATTTTGAAAGGCTTACGGTTTTATTCGCCTGGTTTTAATTGTTTTCGATACGCATATTGGTTTGGCATGATGTAAGCTGATAACGGCAGTAAGTTTAACTTATATTTGGAAAATTTGTTTTTATTTTTTATGTTTCACATTTTCAATGTCACTTAGGGTTTTGCTTCAGAAGTTTCGTCAAGTAGATTAAGCAATTATTTTGTAGTAATTAACGTTTAGTGCTCCAAATTAAGCCACCCCAAGGTTCATGGCCATCTCATTCAGTTTTGATTCAATTGCCTCCAGCATTTGCACATCCAATTCATAAATTAAGAGAAAAAATAGCTTTCGATGAAAACATTAGATTAAATTACGTTTGTTAACAGCTTTGATAAAGAACGGTGATTTGGCTTTGTTAGGAAAATGATGCCTCAATAAGGGCAACTCTGGACATGAATTACCTCATGCAGGATTAAAGGCAAAACAAAAAAAAAAACCAAAAAAATATTGATTTTTTTTATGCCAATAGAAAAAAAAAAATACTAACCATATTTGATAAGCTCAAAAACAGTCAAAAACTTCAGGTTTCTTTTTAATTTAAAGACAAAAGGATACTAGCCACATTCGAAAATTCGAAAACTGATTACTCGTTCTTTCTGTTTTTCGTCACCCCTCCTTACGATTCGTGCACAGATGTACAACATATGCAGCACAGGATCATATTCGTCACTTGATTGCCGGGTGTCCTAATAAAGTGAAACATTGTGTTACATGGTTTAGTCTACATGGCTTAATTTGGGGGTCTCACCTTAGATATAAATTGTTTTACAAAACGTTGAAGTATATTTAAATATCGCGATGCCAAAGTAAATATTTTAGCAATTTAAAATATTTCTTTTTTTGTATTTGTTTTCTTGATACAAATTTGTTTGGTCTATTCCTGTCCCAGGACTTCCAGGTATGACCTGATTTGCGGTAGTTTTACTGAACGTTTTAACTAAACAAAAGTAGTGATGTTTAACATGTAATTGAAATATTTAAAAAAACGTAAGCGAATTTAATTATTTAACGTGACAATTCAAGCGTGCACTGTTCAAAAAGAAAAAAAAAATAACGAAAGATCTTGCCACAATCAAATGTAGATTTTGCAAAAAAATATAAATAAACGAGCTGCTGTGTGCATCACATGACTTCTTTTTACTCCAATTGAATGTAATTTTCTCATTATCGGCAGTTTTAATATGATTCAATAGTTTACTCTCTAAATATCACCTACAGTGGCTAAATTGAAACCAGATAAAAAAAAGTGGCCAAATTTGTCGCTAAGTTGGCGACAAAACTTGGCGACCAAAAGACTGGCGATATATTGCCAAGTATCCGCCAAATTATAACACCACTTGAGTTTACGTCGAAATTTAACAATGATTTCCCACAAAAAGGGGCAAAAGACCCCCTTTGGAGCATACGAATGCAACCAAAAAAAAGGTGCACAACTAGACCCCACTAGGAGTCTACGTACCAAATTTCAACTTTCTAGGACATTCTGTTCTTGAGTTATGCGACATACATGCACACATACGCACATACAGACGTCATGAGAAAACTTGTTGTAATTAACTCGGGGATCGTCAAAATGGATATTTCGGGTGTCTGTACGTTCCTAGGCACATATCCACGTGTGGTCGGGTTGAAAAAAAACCTCTACATTCATTTGCTGGTGAGCAAAATGGAAATTAAGGCCGATTTTTGGGTAAAATTTTTTTCGCGAATACAATACTTCCTTTTTTGTAAAAGGAAATAAAAATAGTCATTTTCAACAGCTCATTAAGTTAGTGATAAATATCAGAATTTAATTGTGGGAAGTCTACTGTATGAACATTTTGACAGTTTAACTTTTTTAACTAATATTTTTTTTTTGAACATTTGTTTGAAATTAATATCTTTTAAACTATTAGATAAGGTATTTCATTTTTTGATTTTATATATATATATATATATATATATATATATATATATATATATATATATATATATATATATATATATATATATCTGTGTGGGTGTGAGAGTGAGTGTAAAATCAACAATTTAAGCAGAACATTATATCGCACCTAGTCAACAGGTATACATGGCTAAAAGACTGATATATTCAGAGGCCTGTAACAAGCAAAGCATAATTTATTAATTTGATTAATTGGATAAGCTTTAAAATGATGCTGATTTATAGAGTTATTTTAAATTTACTGAACTGTGATGTTCATTTCCAGTATGTAAGCATATTTGTTTAGAATACAGAAACATCATACTCCAATGCTTTAACTTGACTTATGCATACGAATCAAAATCTAACCATGCAAATTATGACAAAATACTAGATATTGTGGTATTTAAATGACATTATATGAGAGCAGCAATTTCGAATTAAATTACGATTCACTGACTTACAATTGTATAATGATCGCGGTTCTCCACATTCGCTGAGTTGCAATGTGTCATTGACCTCCGCAAATATAAGTTAACTTTAAACATCAATTTTACTACTGAATACCCAGTTAATAACATTATAAAGAGAACTTAGTTTGATTGCTTGCGGTTTTAGACAATGCAACACTATCATGCACTTAAGATATGTTTCAAGTCAATAGTTTGAAAACTAATAGAAAAGTTCGACTAATAGAAAAAATCAATTGATTATTATTTATATAAAAACAGAATATCTTGGGAAATATTACCTACGGCAGAATCAAATATCACAGAAAAATTGCAGACACACACATACATACGTATATATATATATATATATATATATATATATATATATATATATATATATATATATATATATATATATATATATATATATATATATATATATATATATATATAATTTACACACACACACAGGGTGTGTCACAATTCCCTTCGGGATTTGGAAAGCTTATAAGAGGAACCATATTACCAATGCAGAAACGTTGTATTTACTGTTGAAAGAAAATGTACAAGTTTTGCTTTCCAAATGCTCGATACCTGTTGAAATGCAGCAGATAGCATGTCTAAAATCTAATTCTTATTTCAGACCCTGTAAGATGTCACTACCATTGGTCGTTTTCCTTTTGAGCTAGATATGGCTTCGCAAACTATCTAAATTTTTGTGGATTTACGTCAAAGGTCATATATCCTGCCCCATGTGTCACGTGATTTACAAGATGTAAGTTAGGAGCTAAAATTTACAAGATTTACGCAACAACCTCATTTTGCAGCCATTGATGGAGACATGTTACAGCGAGTGAAACGAGAATTTTTTACTTGATATATGATGCATTACGAACGAATCAAATATCGGACGATTGGAAAGCAAAAATAGTGCAGTTTTTTTCTCCCGTAAAAGTGAACCTGTATTGGTAATATTTTTGTTCCAATAAGCCTTCTGAATCCCGTAGATAATTGTGACACACCTGTATATATTGCTCATTTCCATTTTTAGTCGAAAGAGACATTCTTGCACACATATTTGCACATTATTCTGAGAGTATACTTTTGGGATTATAATATTTACCTAATTGATTACAACAAACCATTATTTATCATTTTATGAAGTACTATTTTCTAAAATATTTTCTATTTAAAACAAATGATTTGTATGGGTTGTTAGGGTTACTGTACACCCGCAACACATACATATCATTAGTTTTTATGCGCAATCATCGTTTTCAGGAAACTGATACTGTATATTGTGATGTATATATTTCCTTATTTTGAAATAAATATCAAATTTTTTCAACTCATTTTTAAATCAGTAAAAAATAGATAATTTAATAGTCGACATTGACGGATAAAAACGTTTTGCTAAATTAACATTAAAATTTGGCAATGTCAACTTTGAATCTTAATTGACTCGGAAAATATTCGTCTAACAATTAGATTATTCTTCTTTCCAAACTGGAGACCGTAGAAAACATTAATGGCTTTAAAATGGTCTAATGGTCTTAAGATTTGAAGCATATGGCATTAAAATATCATCAGCTATAGAGTAAGAAATGCTAATTTAATTAAGCTTTGATGAAACAGCTTTATTACTTTTTAAAACGAATTTCGAAAATTGTGCTCTACAATCTTTTTCATAAGCAAAAATAAAACCACATAATTAAAAGTTACGTATTTACTTGCTTTCCTAATTTTATTTCATTTTTGAGCTATCTAGAATGCTTTTTCAGTGAAGACAGTTTTTCTTTTGACTGGAAGTACCGTAATCCTTGCACGGTTTGGTAGAGTAGAGGAATTCAAGATTTGAAATGCATATTTTTAAAAATTTTGTTTAACTAAGTTTTTAAATGCCCAAACTGCATTTTTTTCTTTTTGCTTTCGTTTTTACGATTTTCTGCTCTTATTTTTGTAACCAAAAGTTAGGTCTTGTATAAATGTTTCAACGATTTTTTTTAAATAAATTTTCAAAACATGTATATTCTGATGTTGAATTCGCAACGGAAACACCATCCACTTAACCTTGGGAACCGGGAGAAAAAATGTGTTTTCTTGTCTGCAAGCAGTATCTAGCAACCTAATAAAGCCTAGCAGCCTAGAAAAATATGTAACCGTCAGTAAAAGAAGCAACCCAACAAAATTTATATATATATATATATATATATATATATATATATATATATATATATATATATATATATATATATATATATATATATATATATATATATATATATATATATATATATATATATATATTAGGGTGGTCCTTATTTATATGGGAAAAAAAAATTCGGAATTCAACAAGTGACGCCCCCTAGTTTTGTGACACTATAATTAAAAGTAACGAGTGCAAAATTTGAACTCGATTGGTCAATAATAACACGTGCCTCTAAGCCATTGAACTTTAACACTTTTGATAATTTTCCCACAAACCTTCCGAGTTTTTACTTAAGATCCAGTACATCGTTTCTCCTAGGTTTGCAAAATATTTTTACAGTGAGGTATCACTAAAATTAATATTTTTAATTACTTTATATCATCTAAAGATTTTACGTTGAATAAGAATGAAATAATGCTTTAGAAACTTTCCTTAATCGTATGCTTTTCTCAATCCTTTTTCTCTTTCCTTTATCTCGATAGTGTGTATTTTTTTCCGATTGTCTTGGACGGTCTGTAAAATCAATTGTTTTTGTGACTCATATTTGGTAAATTAGTTGTGAAATTCTTCGATTAATTGTGCTCCTCTTCGATTAATTGTGCTCCTCTTTCAATTGTATCATTTACAATTTTTAGTATTTTACCATAAGTGATTTATGAATTTTCCAATCACTGCTTCTGCTGCATGTTTGTCATCAATTTGTACGCTGATAGTTTTTCAGACATACTATATTATTCAAAGGACTCTCGATTGGGTTGCTGCGAAAAACCATATCTTCATATAACATTTAATTGTAAAACAGCTTTGTGAAACAGCAATGAAGGGTTTTCTTTTCATGTAAGGTCAATTTAAATTGTTTCCTAAATATAAAACAAGTTGCGAGAATTCTCTGTAATCTTTCTTAATTCAGCTTTTTACGAACAATAATATGTCATCAACTTCGTCTTTTAGAATTTAAGTGGAATGTGTACTTGATTGAACTGTTATAAGTTCTGAATGATGGTGATCTATTCACCTAGTTTTGAAGCGCTTAAATAATTGAATATCTGATCTAGAACTAAGAAAGGCAAGAACTTCTTTAAGGATTCTCTCTGCAGTACGATTTCAAGTGCATGATGATGGCAATCCAAATGTAACATATCACCGTACAGTTTTTGCTCTAAAAAATTGCATGCACAATTTATACGAATGGTATTGCAAGTCGTTGTATCAAACACTACAGCTAGAGCAGTTAGCAATAAAGAGCTATCATCTAAAATATCATATACAACTGAAGAAATATCTAAGGAATTCCGAGTAGCTGTTCAATATTAGGACCTGAAGCTATTACGGTAATCCTGTTGGCGTTATTTTTCCGTTTACATCTGGATGTAGCTTTGCATCCCAGTGAATAACTACAAAATATAATTTTAAACTCATGAAATTTAATTTTACCTCTCGAAGATTTTCTCTTGCTCTCTTAAGGAATGTATGATTGATCACTAGGTCATTTGGATTTAAATTTACTGCATCTACATAAGCTGTAAATAAATGAATGCGTAACATCTTTATCCCAAACATGGCATTTGTCTAACAGTGAAGAAAAGCGAGATGATATCAATAGTTGGCAAGCTTTTTTGCATTGCGGTAAACCAGCTGTAGAAAACAAAAGTTCAACAGGTTAGGATAAATACCCATTTCGGTTTCTTAATCTTGTGAATCGCAAGAATTTGATGATAATAAAGGACTATGTACTGAAATAGAAGAAAATTAATCTATAGATTTCTACATTGTTCCGATCTGGATATTTTTTTTTAATTTATATTTTAGATATGTAAAATACAGTGTATTTTTATGTTAGAAGTAATCGAGGATTTTTCGTAATTTATCTTTTAAAAATTAAAAATTGCGTATGCATTTAAGTATGTTTATAACTAAAGAACAGCGAATTAAAATATAATTGCAATTACTTATATTTATAGCATTGAAACTTTGCGACTCTATTTGCCACACCTATTACATACACAGGGAATTTTGTAAATCAACACCCCCAAAGCCTGGAGGAGGTAATTTGTTGTAGTCAAAGATCATTCATTAATGGCCTAGGCCATTCATTAATGACCTATAAAATCTCTTGTATCCATCTTGGTGGGAGGAAACGTTCCCCTGCCGCTTGGTTGGAACAAGCGCAGAAAAGCGGTACGCTTGACCCAAGGCCATTGGTGTTCATGTACTCTCTGTAACATGTTAAATTTTACAGAATGAAAGTGAGAGAATGGTCAGTCTGGAAGTAGCAACACCTATTGAGGTTCAAAATTACTTTAAATGTAAAACGTTAGAATATTTTTACATAAAAATGAGAAAATCCGCAATTTTTTCTTCGAAACTCAAAGAAGGGAGCCCTAGGGGCACGTGTTAATATTCATGGATTGACTTAAAATTTTGCAAGGATCATTTATTTGTATAATGGAACAAATTAAAGGGGGCGTCGCGTAAAATATCTGCAACTTCAAAAATAAGGACCACCCTAATATACATACATATATATATATATATATATATATATATATATATATATATATATATATATATATATATATATATATATATATATATATATATATATAATATAAAGTGGCTATTCCGTTCCTTAAAAAATAAACATAACGACAATTCCACGCACTCAGAAGAAAATGCAAAATTATAACAGAAAATCAAAATGTTTTTATTTTCTTAAATGAAAAGAACTTTGGAGAGCTAAATTTCTACGGGTTTGGAACAAAACGTATTTGATTCCCCTTTCGTTTGAAGCTGTGTTTAAGGTATGAATGATGAGACTTAGGTACAAGTTAAAATCCGAAAAAATAAGAAACATTTTTTTTTAAATGAAAGTTTGTGATAAATGGTCTTAAAAAAACATTCATTAAAAGTACATTAAATTAGATTAGTTTAAATTTAAATGTAGCAGCAAGTATGTCATAAAAAGACGACTAAGTTTATAAAAATGTAACACACACACACACACACATATATATATTAGGGTGGAACGAAAAAAACAAAGTTTTTATTTTCGAATCGTAATAGTGCGGAAAAGTTGCGATTGAGGACGATTTACTAAACAAAACAAAAATTTTAAAACTCGGATAATATCTTCCGATCCCGCATCGAGCCTGAATATTTGAAAAAATGGAAAATTTCGTGTTTTCTTAGTGATTTTTCAAAATTTTGTTTTAATGTTTCTTTTTAAGGCTCTAAGACGGAAAAGTTACAATTGGTAAAACCTTCAGAAATAGAATAATACCTTCTGATCCAGAAACAAGCCTAAAAAATAGAAAAAGTTGAGAATTTCAGGTTTTTTTGCGAATTTTTTACATTTTTGGTTCAATGTACTTTTTCAGGCTACAGAACGGAGAAGTTACGTTTAGTGATGACTTCAAAACAAAAAAACAAAAAAAAATATATCTTTTTGAAATAAAACAATATCTTTCGACCGCGCAACGAACCTACATGTTTGAAAAAATGTAAACTTTAAGCCCTTTTTCAGCCTTTTTTTTTTAATTTTAGTTTAACGATCCTCATAAGTTCGGTATGAAATACTAATGGAAGAACGTTTATTTATGAAACAAATGTGATATTTTAGTATTAGCCTGCCTGTGAAATTGTCCACATGGCCCTTCAATCCCGCGAGACTTATATTTGTTTATGCCGCTCAGTACAGTGTATGCATCTAATACGCCCCATTAGCGCCTCACGATCTTGAATTTATGAGCTTTTTAGTTGGCTTGTGTCTATAGGTATCTTACTTAAATGAATAAAGCAGTCGTGCTGGCATCAGTATTCCTCAATGTTTCTAATGTGCGTGTGAGGTCGATTTGCTCTGCTAAACGTGTTTCAAACATGAATCCATCTTTGCAGAAAATAATTACGAGAAAGTCCTTTGAGTGCTCTATATTTGGCCACCCGAGAGATTTGCCAACAAATAAGCTCCCTTTTTATGAAAATGTACTTCAAAGTTGATTTTAAGAGAGATTTGAGTTAGCTAGAAAAGTCAAAAACACGAAAGTGAGTTTTTCCATTGTTAAGGACATAGTGGCGCAAAAAGTTAAATGTATCTTTGATAAGGTCTCGATTCCTACAGTTTCCCTGAAAAGAATTGCTCAGCTCATTGATATCTTCTATGAAAAATGTCTCAATTTCATGAGATCTTACGACCGAGACAAGGAAAAACCAATGTTTAAAGAAAGGATTGATAAATTTAAAAGTGAAGCAAGGAAACTCTTTGACGTCTCTGCATGTAAGTGCGTAACGAATGTTATTTGCACGTGCAAAAGACCCCAGACATTTGTGAATGTCCAATTTACATGAAATGTACGTGTGAAAAATCTAAAAAGATACCGATCTCTGAACAAAGATTTCTATATCTTCGGAGGAACCATGGCATAGGAAAAATTGGAACTTTGGACCAAAAGGAAACAAAAAGGTTGAAAAAATGATTTCAAAGCCTATGCCTTAAAACGAAAAGTTACTGAGTGAATTTCAGTCATGAAAGATGAATCTGAGCTTTCAAATGAAGAACAACCAAGTTGTTCAGTCAAGAGAGAACCTGATAATGATTACAAGTCAACCGACCCAGAGAAGAAAACCCGGTGGCAGATGAGGATTAAGCTGAAAACTACGGCACTAAGTAGTGATCGTTACGGCGTATCTGATCGTGCAACTGCTGCCATAGCATCCAGTGTGCTTCAAGACGTTGGCTTAGTGACTGAAACAGATACCTCTAAAGTTGTTGATAGACAAAAAATTAGGAGAGAAAAGAGCCAAAATAGAAAAGATCTGCAAAGTGGCATTAAACAATACTTCGTTCGGGGTATTTATTTTGACGGAAGAAATGATGATACTTTATATATAGATAAGATTGAATCAAAGCAATTTCGGCGAGCAGTGAAAGAAGAGCATTATTCTATTATCAAAGAACATGATTCCGTTTATATAGGCCACGTGTCTCCAAACTCTGGATCAGCCAAAGACATAGTGAATAGCATTGTTTCATATCTAAATGAACAAAGGATTTCACTGGATGGAGCCATGGTAGGTTGCGATGGTACTAAAATCAGTACTGGGTGGAAAAGTGGCGCGATTCGTCAATTTGAAATTTATATTGGACGACCATTGCAATGGGCTATTTGTTTATTACATTTCATTGAGTTGCCTTTTCGCCATCTTTTTCGGTATTTGGATGGTGGAACAACTGGTCCAAATTCGTTTTCTGGACCAATAGGAGAACAACTCAAAGGTTGCGAAAAACTGCCAGTAATAGATTTTCAATTAATTGACTGTACAATTACATCTGTACAATTCCAGATGTAAAAAGAAAGTGCTTGAGCAAGGATCAAAGATATCTTTTAGATATATCTCAGGCAATAAAGGGTGGCAATTGCCCAAATGATTTGTCAAATCGGGACTCCGGCCCACTCTCACATTCCGGATTCTCATTTGTGCAAATAGAGTCCTTAGACTGTACATAAGTGTATCGATCCCATCAGGTGAATTAAAAGACATAGTGACTTTTATTTTGAGATGTTACATGCCGGTCTAGTTTGAAATAAAGAACAGCAAAAATTTCACAGACGGTGCCATTCATGTTTACAGAACAATTCAAACCTGTCAATACTTACCTGACAATCTAAAACAAGTTGTTTACCATGTCATTGAAAGAAACTCTTTCTTTGCGCATCCCGAAAACTTATTGATGGCAATGGTGTTTGATGAAAGGAGGCACATAAGAGAACTAGCGTTTAAAAACGTCTTAAAAGCCAGGGAGTCTGTTTCCAAAGGCAAAAGCATTAGAAACTTTGTCATTCCATCTCTAAATTTCGAAGCAGAAGATTACACAGAGATTATTAATTGGAACACGACAAAGCTATCTTCTCCATATTTTCTTCGAAAAGTTCCTAACACAGACATTAAAAATATTATTGCAACAGGCACTATACCCGACTGGGATATAAAACTAGTCCCCTGCCATACGCAAGCTGTCGAAAGATGTGTGAAGCTAGTGACGGAGGCTTCACTCAAAGTGTGTGGATTTAAATCAAGAGATGGCTACATAAGAGCAACATTGAAATCTAGGTCAATTATGCCCGAATTTTCCAAAAAATCTGATTATAAATTAGCTTTAACAAGTAACACTTAAAACAATAAGACTTGTATACTGGATTGTAAATTTGGTAAATATTTTATAACTTTCTATTATTTGAAAATGTTTCATTGTTGTAAAGAATGGTAGTTTTGCGTGTTTAGAAGATACCTTAAAAGTCAAGAAATAAATTAATGTTTATGTGTAATATAAGGTTTTTTAAAAGGCTTTTCCCTGTAACACCGGGGAAAAAAAAACAAGAAGAACAATTTTATTTTTAATCACTATAAGAAAAGATGAAATTCTCATTTTTGGTTTTACTTTTCATGCTTGTTCCTGGATCAGAAGGTATTATTTGATTTCAATATATTTTTTTTAATTTCTGAAGGCTTCAGCAATCGTAACTTTTCCGTCTTAGAGTATTAAAAAGAAACGTTGGAGCAAAGTTTTTAAAAAATCGCTAAAAACTCATGAAATTTTCCATTTTTTCAAATTTTTAGGCTCTTTGCAAGATCGGAAGATATTATCCAATTTTAAAAAATTTTGTTTTGTTTTGTAAGTCTTCACCAATCGCAACTTTTCTTCGCTATTACAATTCGAAAATAAAAACTTTGTTTTTTTCATTCCACCCTAATATATATATATATATATATATATATATATATATATATATATATATATATATATATATATATATATATAAAACTTTTTCACGGAACACTAATACGTTTATATGAGAGGAATTAAATACGATTGTCCTTTGTAATAAACACTTTTATTTTACCGAGAAGTTCGTGAAGGGGACATTAGTACTCTCACTACGAGCCAATTTCCTATGTTACTTTGTCAGATTACATCAGGGCTAATCAGTACAACAAAGGTCTATTTTCTTTTCTCTTTCTGTTATGTTGCTATGTGTATAGACAATACAAAGTTACGATTTCCGATATATTCTGCCACCCTAAGCTCTTCGTTTTTCGATTTGGTTCAGAGTATTTTCTTGGACATTCTAATCACACTTTTGATTTAGAACAGTTAATGTTGTTTTCTAATCCAACCATGTTTGTTCAAATAATAATTGTTAGTATACGGGGTGTTTCTGAACTCTTGCGGAAAACTTAAAGGGGGTATAGTACACATCTGGACAAACAATATAATAGCAAAAATAAGGGTCCTAAACGTCTTTCGAAAAAGAGAGGCGCCATCAAATTTAGGGTAAAAAATTTCAAATGATCGTAAAAAACGGAAAAATTGGTCGATTCCATTGCGGATAACATTAAAATTAATTTTTTATCAGTATATTCTTGAAGATAAATTTTGAATTTGTAGTTTAAAAAACGCCGATATAGAGGGCGCTTTAGAGTTTGGAGTAAGGAAAAACATTTTTTACTGCTATTTTCGAACCTCATTAGATTTTTTTTCTAATGCTTGGACTTAAACTTAAATTTTCAGCTCAAAAACTGACTCATTGGGCTTGATAAACCAGCGAAAATCGAACTACCTTTAAAGGTTGAAATACTATTTGTCACAAAAAATGTATGCATCAAGAATAAATTGAGCTGCAACCAACAAACTCGGCAGGAATGTAGTTTTGTAAAAGATGATTTAAATTTCGTCGCCAGTGACGGAAGGGTAAGCGCGGTATGCGCATACAAGATGCGCAGATAATTACGATTCAAATGGCCCTTTAAATGAAACTGTCGAGTTGTAAGGACGCTATTGTGACTACGACGACCTTTTAGAGGTATGCGAACAATTGTTGGACTTTTTAAAGGGACGTATAGTAGGTCTCAGAGAAGCAGGTTGGTTGTACGCGCGTATCTGACGCCACCTCAGTCGGAGCGATATGGTAGTAGCTTAGTGTAGGTAAAAATAAATTAATCACATAATAATGGTGAGTTAAGGCATTCTAGAAACAGAAATGAGCGTGAAGATGGCACATCATAAGAACGGCCACTACCGTATCAAAAATATTGCTAACATTAGTTCCATTCCGTTTAACACCTTCCAAGAAACTGATAGTATCAAGAAAATCTTGAGTAGACTGGAAGACACTGGTATTTCGAACCGGCGTCCATTGCGATGGATTGGATTTCGTCGGATGGATTTTCGTTGGACTTGGTTAGCTGGGTTATGACAGACAGGAGGCATGTTATCTTCAACGATAAATCCCGATTTAGCCGCAGTGGTCATAGGTGACCTATTTCACTCTATACCACGCCGTCTGTTTTGTCTTGTATAGCTGCTAGAGGAGCTATACAACTTACGGTTTTTAACATTTATTGTGTCATAGCTTCTTAATAAAACAATATTTTGTTCTGAATTTGTAATCATTGCCTTATCTTTGTCATAAGCCATACTCATTTTAATATTTGTGAATTACATTTCCTTCTTGGTTAATATATTTGTTTTTTGTGACAGAGTATATTTCAACTTCTGAACACATCTCAGTTTGCGCGAAACAATCACTTCCGATGATTCTGATTTTGAGCTGAAAATTTAAGTTTAAGTCGAAGCATTAGAAAAAATCTAATAGTATTCAAAAATAACGTTATAAAATAATTGTTCGTTACTCCAATGTCTAAAGTGCCCTCGATCGGCATTTTTTTAAACTAATTCAAAATTTATCTTCAAGAAAATACTGATAAAAAGAATAATTTTAGCGAAAACCGCAATGGAATCGACCAACTTTTCCGTTTTTTATGATCATTTGAAATTTTGGACTCTAAACTTTAAAGGCGACTATCTCCTTCGGCCAATATAATTTTTTTCGAGATGTGAACTATTAACCCTCAAAGATCTTCCCAAGAGTTCAGAAACACCCTGTATATATTTGTTCAAATAAGTACATGATTCTTTTTGTGGCAGTTATTCTCAGTAATTTTATTCATATCACCTGGATTTGTAACGCGTTAGATTCTTTTGTACATTCTCTTTTGAAACTATTTGTAAAAGGCCTAACACTGCAGTCTTAGGGCAAGGTCATACAATTAATTTTCTCCTTTTTATTACAAATCTTTATTTCGCTGTGTACAGCTATTTTTACTGTCCAGTAATATTGAAGTTTATTCGGAAGATACTGTTGATGGATAATTGGAACTGGTTAAAACTACTGAGCTGGACTTTAACTAGAGCGCGAAGTTAGGAATGATGACAACAGGATCGCCATAATTAAGCGACCTAACTGTCTAGTAATGAAACTACTACTCTAAGATAAACACACTTTTGAGACTATTTTCCGTATCCTGGTGAGATATTTAGGGAAATCGTTAAGATTATTTGAAAAGTGCTATTCTCATTTTTTTTTTTTGGTGGATACATTTTTGTTCTAAATGGGAGTATTTTATTTAAATTAACTTTAGTTAAAAATAAGGAGAACTTTTGAAGAATACTTTCTGTATTTAAATAAGCCGTTTTTGGTCACTAATCTATTCTGTGTATTTTTAGAGGATCTTTTAAAGCGATTTTCGAAATTTTCTTTCGAATAAAAATCCATCGCAATGCTTCTAAAGAGATCTTTGTGCTTTATAATGATAAAAAAAAATCAAATACTTCTTAATCAATTCATAACGTTTTTATTCATGTCTAGCTTTCAAGAAATATTTAGTAATCCATACGTTCGTAAGATATTTGATGACACTCCATTAAAATGTTGAGAGCTAATAATGTGTTGTAAAACATTAATTAATGTTATCTCTTTTCTGACATAACTGTATTTGTCTCTCTTCGTTTTTTTTCGAGTGATTTATACATTGCACTGCAATAGTTGCGTAGACAACATTTATTCCCAAATGATTAAGATTAGTGTTCTTTAGTTTTTCAGGCTATTGAACTTAAATATAATGCGAAAGTTTTTACTTCTTTTTACGAAAAGGAAGTATTGTATTCGCGAAAAAAATTTCACTAAAAAATCGACCTTAATTTTCCATTTTGCTCACCCCCCGAAAGAATGTTGAGTTTTTTTTCGACTCGACCACACGTAAATAAGTGCCCAAGAGCGTATAGCCACGCGAAATATCCATTTTGACGATTCCCGAGTTAGTTACTACGAGTTTTCTCGTGACTTCTGTATGTACGTATGTATATGTATGTGCGTATGTATGTCGCCTAACTCAAGAACGGTATGTCCTAGAAAGTTGAAACTTGGTACGTAGACGCCTAGTCGTGCACCTCCCCTTTTGGTTGCATTCGGGTGTTTCTAAGGGGGTCTTTTGCCTTTTTTGGGGGCAAATCAATGTTAATTTTGATGTAAATTCAAGTGACATCAAATGACATTAAATTTGAGTAAAAGGAAGTCATGTGAGGCACTCATCAGCTCGTTTTTTTATAATGAAACGATTTTGTGACTACCTTAACAAGTGTCTACACAAGCACAATTGAGGCAGTGAGAAGCAAAGAAATGTAAGTGGACATTTTTAAGTTTGTGTAAAATACGTTTAAAGATAACGTCATAGGTAGACTTGTATTGAATATTTTTTATAAATCATGCTGTACAGCAGCACCTACCAGGCTACTAACTTATCTCTTGCCACAAGACAGCGGAGAGATTCCTCTACAATTTTTACTCGTTATCACCAATTTTTTAATTTTGCTACTTATATCCCTTTGCTTCTCACTGTCTTAATTATGAAAAATGCGTTCCCTTTACGTAACGAATGCATAAATGTTTTCAAGACATTTTTTACATGAGCTTTCATAAAGAGACAAAATTATTTATTTCTACTCGGTATGAGCAACACTTTCGAAATGATCCGCAAGATTACCAACTATAATGCGGCGACAGCATATAATACTTAGTCACACTATAAGTAAATATTGTGTATAAACATTAGTTAATTTTTTTTTTAATTTGACGATTTGCATATTATAGTTTGTATCCCCACTATAACATAACAGCAGGATGCAATCACTGCTTCTTGACTTCTCTTTAGTCAACACATTTTTGTTAAATACGTTTTCCCGACAAGAGTTTTTGGTTTTGATCTATAATGTTGAACTACATAATAACATTGGCTGAAAAAAAACATAATTAGCGGTTGCATTAAGAGTTATTAAAAAAGGAAATTTTGTAATAATATAACTTTTTTCTGTACTATAACTATTAATGCAATACAAAACCTGGCTAGTCTGTAGAGAGAAAATAAAAATGAATGGCATTAATGTAAGGCTTCCGTTATAGACCATTGAATTAATGCAAATAAGCTCAAATTCCTACTTACTATAAGTTACACAAAAACTTGATAGTTGCTTTATTTATTTGATGCTGGTTTTTTTTTTTTTTTTTTTTTTTTTTTTTTTTTGCATATTAAGAATTAGTTCGTTGTGGGTTCGCAACCATTCAGGTTCATGGTAAGTTATGCGGCGTAAATCAGATGCCTAAAATTAAAAAAAAAAAAAAAAAAACCTTTTTTTAAACTTTATACGAATGATGTTTACATTGTAAAAAAAAAAAAATCAGAAACGTTCCTGAAAAGTAATGGGCGGATAGTGTATCTAATTTCCGCTAGTAAGATACCTGGATAAAAATATATCTATGTTTTCCGTTGCATCATCTCTAAGTCAGCCTGTAATATTTTTGAAGAAATCAGAAACCTTCTTAATAAAACTCGTGTTTCTGGAATAAATCAGGAATCCAAAATCAAAACTTAAGCATGCTTATAGTAGCAGCGTGTAACCGTTTTAATTTCCCAGGAAGGCTCCTAAATCAAATATAGTCGAAGCCAATACAGTATCACTACATAATCCCAAACAGCTTATTTTCTTTTAAATCTTGCACAGCTATCATTTCGGTATCATTTCGTACTCGTAGAGAACGTTTACTTAATGAAATATTTAATTAAGAAAAATGATGAGTATATCATCAAACTGGTTGACAAAAATATTTTTGGAGCAGTAAGAAGTCTTCAGTCATGAAACTTGATGCAAAAAAAGACACTTTTCTCAACAAAAAAAAAAAAAAAAGCAGGAAAATGAGGGAACAAACGATATCCCGAGACTTTGCCCGGAAATTATCTATGACGTTTTGGAATTTTATTAGAGCTGCAAACATTTATAATTTCTAGCATAATGAGTGTTTATGAAACACTAAAATTGCTGACAAGACATTTTAATACTGATTGTTTTTGAATAGTTTAATGTAATAAAGAAATTTACGTGCATTACTCTTTTTCGTTTAATGCATTTTAATTTTGAAATCATGTGCTTGTTGTTATAGAAATTGAAAAGAATGTGCCTAGTGGGATTTTCTTATTTCTATAGGGTTTTTATTAATCATCACTGCTATATGAGAAGAGTATTAAAACACCGACGAAATGAATTAGGTTTTTATCATACACTTTAAAAAAGTGAAAATAACTTATTTTGTCTTGTGACCCGAAACTCATGAAAAACAAGTGCGAGTAGAGAGAAAAAGTTGTTAAAAATGTACCTTTTTGTGGAATAAACTTATTTTATTAAAAATAAAGGCAATCATAAACTTTTAAATTCTAATGTGAGTTAATGATGAAATCTATGCTTTTGGGATTATATGTTGAAAAAATTCTAAATCAGATTATGAAAATGTAAAAATAACAGTTTATAAAGAATTTCTAACGCACTTGAAATATATCAAAGAAATCACTTTAACCAAAGCCGAAATAAAAATGATAAAATCTAGGTAATGACAGTAATTCAAAACACGAAATACACAAACTTATTAAACTTTTTAGTGGACAAAACCAAATGCACAAATTCAGCTTAAATACGCGGAAAATATTTAACCTACTCCTAAATATTTCCAAAACAGTTGAAGCGAGATCTAAACATCCAAGGAAAAAGTGTTCCTTTCCAGGAAAAGCTTAATACCCATTAAGAAAGGAAACAGAATTAGGTTTTGAGCAGCTAACAATTCCGGTCTTTTGCGTAGAAACTTAAGCCTAAAAGAAAAAAGTTTCGAGTTTGACAAAGTCTTCGATAAAAACAGCCGACTGTATTTTATGAAAAGAAGAAGGAAGAGATTTATCGTATGTTTCTGGGGAAATATTATATGAATTACATTAGTGTTTGCTCTAATACCTTAGAGTTTTTTCGTCATGAAAGATAAAATATCTTTGAACTTGCATTTTATGCTTTTCAAGATTGTAGTCAGTAATTCCTTAAAAGTATCTTCTTCCTTTTTAATACTTAAATCTATTGTTGTATCATTCAGTTGATTCATTTGTCAAAACTCTGTTTATTGCGAACATGATTTTCTTCTTCAATAGAACTTATTCGGGATTAGGTATCTTTAGTACTAATCTTATAGTTGCATCTCGACTAACGAAATGACACGTAGGTTCGTAAAAGCACATTTTAAACCTTTTTTTTTGTCAAATCCCCTCGAAAAAAAGATAAATATTTCTAATGTAAATAGGAAGAACTTGATACATCAATTATCGTTTAATTGAAATATATCTTTAAGTTACCTGCATGTTAAATAAAATTGTTTTATCTGTTTTTTTTTCCTTTTACGTTTTTAAACGGATATGATCGATATTCCGTTTAAAAACGTTCGTTCCGTTTAAAATAACTTGTTTATTTAACATATTTGTATTACTCGGCTTGCTTTAAACGATGAACTTGCGTACTAAATGTTTTTTCCAAGCTCTTCAGATTATATACTTTTTTTTCCAAAAATGATAAATAAAAATTACTAATTAATGATACTTAAAAAGTGTTTGAGTAAGATGATCACTTTGCTTACTATAGTTTAATTAGAGCTTATGCGCTTCACTGGGTTAAGATCCCCAGTGACTGCATTTCTAATATTTAACAAACACAGTGTGAACTCCCAAAATCGAAGGTATGCAGAAAAAGTGGCTATAGTAAATTATAGCAATTTTCTACCAATTTTTCCCCATACTGGCCATTTTAAAGGGAAAAAAAAGGAAGTGGGACATTTTTTAACAGGTGATCTTAGTACTGTTTAATTCTAATGGGCCTTTGTATAGTCTAATGGCTATTCTCAGACCTATTGCATTCATTAGAGATTGGCTACATTTATTTTATTTAGTACCACTATCGGCGGATGGCATTACAGCTATAATTTTGAAGCCCAGTTACCCCACCAAATGGAGGCACTTGAGCGCTTGCGATGCGAAACTGCACTTAAAATTTAATTTTTATCAGTAGTGTTCAAAGATAAATGAGTTTTTCCGGAATGTTTTACATTCTCCGCGTAATCAAAAGGCATGGACGATTTCGATTTTCTGCATCTTTGAAATCGACCGATTAAAGCCAGACTCGAAACTTTTAGGCGCAAGATATCAATGCCTAACTATCACACAACTCAGACGGCTAATACTTTTAAGAACTTGTATGCAAATAATGATGGTTTCAATATTCTGCTCATTTGTGTGTTTAAACACCAAGAGAACATTACAACAAGACCTTTGTCGTTGATAGCAGTAATATAGACTTACTGGTTGGAATCTAGTTAATGGAGCGAGTAACCTTGGAAAAAAAAAGGATATATGTCCTGCCTCTTTACAGGTTATTTTCCCCACTCATGATCCTTTTATTTACAGTATTTTGGAATAAAATATTAATCGACAACGATCAACATCACAAGTTTATGCTCTACAGCTTTCCAATGGTTAGTGCCAAGCCTTTCAAAGCACACTGCACCTTTGAAATGCAAAACTGAGTGAAAAATCACCCTAAAACCAGTCTTAAAATAATGTGTTGTTGCTTTGATTGATAATGCACAAACTGAATCTCCAGTAAGTAACGTACGCATGAATGATTTAGGAGGTACGGCAATTTTTACATTAAATCAACATGTTGCTCCAGAACAAATCTTTCAATTAACTCAAAGCTCAAACAAAATTGAAGCGTCCGTGATTTAGATATAAATAGGGTTTTAAATTAACATTTCAGTTTCGCAAACGCGGCATGGAAAAAAGTTTCTTCTTACTACCAAACGGCACGACCTTGAGGGTCACGGATCTGGTTGAAATTCTGGATTTTGATCAGGCGTTTGGTTTGGCAATAGGTATGAACCCAGGAACAGCTGTTTGACTGCATATATCCTAGTTCAACCACATTAGGGGTCTAAATATTTTTTAGATCCAGAAAAGCAATGGTTTTTCCTGTGAAATTAAACTTTTTTTGCCTTTTCTTGCTATTGCATTGCGGTGTCGCTCAACTGAATGGACTAACAATATAGAATTAATTCCCCCACCTTTAACAAGTACTAACAAGAAACGTGAAAAATGTTAGGAGAGCAAATATTGTGCCAAAGCTTCTAACTCCAAAGAAAACGCTACTGCAGTACTGGAGTCAAACAAGCAAAAGACCCTCCTGGCAGCCGAACTGTAGCATATGCACTCAAACTATTTTACCTGTGATCATCTCTAGTACGAATTGACCAAAATCCAGCAGCTTATCCAGATTCGTGACTCAAGTTTTGTCTGAACCAGACTGAGTTCCAGGGTTCCAGAATTGCAATGGCGTTTTCATTGCTCATTGTGAAAGCCTTGATTTGTTCTTATGCCGGGAATTGATACCGGTTATTCTGCGTGAAAGATGGCAGCATTAACCAATAGTTCACACTGGACCCATGTGGTATTGAAGATGAATATTTAGTGAACAAAACATACCGCTAAAACCAGTCTTAGTTTTGTACTGAAAAAGCTTACACGAGTATATGTATACGAAAATAATTAACTCAAAGTGCTGTAACGGTGTCACGCTGCAGTATTTCAAACCAAAGAGTAAACCATCACCATTTTGTTTTTTTGTTTTTGTTTTTTTTTTCTTTTAAGTTCTTCAAAAATGGCTATGTAAACGAAAAAGGGCCTTTTTTCATGACTAAAAGAGACTTTTAAATGAAAAAAAAGCAAAATTTGTGTTTAAAGTATAGTAAATAAAGTTAATTTCTATTCATTTTTGTTTAAAATATATCTAAAAGAGGAAAACAAATTATGGTAGTCAATAACTATAAAAACCACGAAAGGTGCATGAGTTTTGTCACTATAAAAATCAAATTACTTAAATTACAATTTTTCAAAATGCCATTAAGACATTAGCAACTCAAAACTACAAAAAATCATCTATTGCCAGCATTTCTCCGAACAAATTAAGAGCATCGAAGCGAACCATTATTAAAAAAACGTTTTTACAGTATATCTCTTGCAGACAAATTTAAGGCATTGAACTAAATCATTGTTTATGCACTTCTAATTATGTAATGACTTGAAATAATAGCTGAGTTAATTAATGTTATAAAAAGTATTTTAAATGTTAACGCATTAGCGGATTGTTTATGAAGAATATTGCATTTATAAATACTTCCAATGAAAGGAGAACTAAGCTAAGCTATCGTTTTCATTCGACTAGATAATTGCACTTTCTTTTGAATTAGATACTGAAAAATGTACCTTCTTTGTGCTAGAAAAAAGTGCGATTCAATCTGTTCTATTTGAGCCTTTTGCTCTTAAGCGGAAGTTAATTAATGCCTTTCAGTTTGAATAGTAGATAGATTGAGCAAATCACTTTTTATCAATGGAAAAAAACGTACATAAGACGGTTCAGTTTCATTTCAAATTAAGCGTTAAATACGTAGTGCAGAAACCTTAAACATCAGAAGTTAAAGATAAATTTTAACATTTGAACTTTTTCTTAATTCTTCTCTTCAGGTAAAATGCATAAAATAAAATATCGATAATTTTCAGTTTTAATGACTGCTACTAGTTTATACAGAAAAAATGTTTCACATTAGTTCTGAAACTAAATTTGGCATTAACTTCCAAATGAAAATGTTGATTCAACGTCCTCATCTACAACATTTGAAAAGAATTATGATTTTAGATAATATTTCCAAACAAAAAATGTAAATGCAGGCCTTTTTGACTCATGAAATGTTTGGTAGGGTCAGGTGGGGAGGAATGGGTAGTTTATTAATCTTTGAGTTACAAAAAAAATCTAATTTTTTTAAAAAATAAAATTAACCATCTTATTTAGAATAGTTTGACTTTATTTTGGTTCAAGAAAAAACTGAATTGAAACAGTAAGTACAGTGGAAGCCTTCTTGGTAAGTTATATTGTAAAAATCAAAACTGTTATCTTTGAAACTGCGTTTTTAGGATTTTGTTTCAATTTAGATAGCATTCTATTGCTGTTATTTTTATTTAAGGAAGTCTGCTTTGTCGACTGAAAAAATCAGAAAAGAAAAATTCCATACATTTTAAGAAATATGTTAAAAATGTTAAAGTGGGGTTGAATGGGTATAATACTTTTAGGCTTAATGACATAGGCTGTGGAATTAACATTTTTTCTCATTAAAAGCTATTCTCTGAAGTAAGTTTATTTTATCAACAGTTTTATATTCTGAAATCCTTATGTAATGGAGTTGCTTATGGTTGAAGTAAATCTGGTTTGATGGAAGACACAATCTTTGAAGAATGTTTCAAACTTTTTGTAAGGCACCTGAAAAGATATGTAAGCCATCTGACAGATGAAACTGTACAACACTCTATCGATAGTAAAATTATCATTTGCCTACCGCCTACTACGAGTCATGCCCTGCAACCACTAGGCAGAGCCAGAGCTGAGTAAATAAATTGAAAACCAGTATGTGTGTGATCAAACTTCCATTCTACTAAGCTTATGTACAAGTACACTATCTACCGGATATTGGGTGCTAGTTGAATACATGCTAAACATTTAAAAAGTATTTTATTGCTCAAGTTCTAGAATCTTTAAATACTTGTACTTACGTTGTAAAAGAATTTAAGAAGTTTTTGATGGGAAATTTTCCACCTTCCCCAATAATGTAAAAATGGAGATTGAAGAAGGACAGATCATCAAAAAACTAAGTCAGCCAATCCTCAATAATTGTGAGCATTATACCTTTAATTGTAGTGAAATTACAGATTATATTGTTCAATAGATTTTTAACCTTTTAGTAATATCCTTTGTGAAAAAATAATACAGTCGAGCCCGCTTATTAGAATATCAATTAAAAGAATGTCCCGCTTAATATAATACATTTTTTATGTCCCAAACAAATGTAATGTGTGATTTTGATCCCGGTTAATGGAATATTCCGCTTATTAGAATATTTTTTGTGGCAAAACGGCTATTCCATTAAGTGGGATCGACTGTAAATAAATTTATTTTTTCACGGTGAAATTTGATTTAAAATAATACTACCCATTTCACTCCACCCCATATGGTGGAATGAATATAAAAACAGACTTTGAAATAACAGCTTTTTCACTAAATAAAATTATTTCAGTAATAATAACTATGGATATGTGAAGTGTAAAAACTCAGTTATGGCTTTTTAATCGTTGGATATCGGATTTGAATAGTTTGATAATCATTTCAAAAATAATTGTTTTGAATATTTTTTATTAATATTTAATATATATATATATATATATATATATATATATATATATATATATATATATATATATATATATATATATATATATATATATATATATATTGCTTTAAATGATCTTCTACATGACATTTTGTTTTTTCCATATTCAAACATTCAACTTGAATAAAAACTGCACAAAATTATTGAAACGTTTAGTGAGAAAAGTGCGACAGTACGCATAAAGAAAAGTTAATTCTTCAAAATTCCTGATAATATTAGTAAATATGGTTCGTAAGTGTATGAAGAAAACCGTTTGAAATGTTAAACAATCAGTGCAAAAAATTATCATTATAAGGTGAAAGGTAAGTTTTAACTGCAATCATTATTTGTTCTTCTCTGAAAGGGGAAAACGTAGAACATAGACTATAAAATGTTAATAAAAAGTCAGTTAAGGTAAAAACGTTTTGTGTTAGTGCTAAAACTAAATTTGGTAGCAAATTCAACTGTGAAAAAAGCCGTTAAACGTCTTAGTTTATCTATAATATGATTCTTACAAAAATAAATATTAATAATCGCACTAAAAAATTATAATGCTTGCCTTTTCAACCTATGGCACGTTTGGTAGTGATGTGCAGCATGCCCCCTCCTATTTAAAATACTCCTTAAAGAGATAATGAAATTTATTTTTTTTCTTTGAAAGATATCTTCCATTACATATCATTACCACAATTTAATTCTTCTTAATTCTTGATAATAGCTGTGGATGGAGTTCAAAACTGCATGCCGAATCACATTTTAAGTAAGAAATAGAGGCATTTAGGAAAATTGGGAACTTTTCATTGTTTTCATTTTAAATTATTCTCCATACTTTAAATTAAATAATGATTAACTTTTGTGCATTGCATCCAAGACTAAAGACCCTGACAATAATTAAGTACGATTTTTGAAACTTTTATAAAATTAAATCAAGTAATAAAATTCTGATTCCAAAATTTCATTATAGTTTTCAAGTTCAGTTATGTAGTTTTTTCTTAATGTATTCTCATTTTATATGCTTTTCACGGCATTTAGTAAAAGTTTTAAACGTAATGCGGGGCGGCATGGAAGAAGAGGATATTTAACGATTCATCCTCACCATAGTTTTTGTACAATTTAAATGTAAACAAATGTTTTGAATGTTTTAGTCAATGGCCAAATAGTCACCCTAAGAAAATGTAATTAAGAGTACAAGTTATAATTTTACATAATATTAGATCATTCAAAAACTTTTAAACAAGTTCGCGGATTTTAATATTCAAAAATATTACCTACCTTTTTCCAAAGGTTTTGTTTGCTATTTTCATTTATATATACACTGGCTTTAAAAAGTTAAGGTACAACAGGTTTTTCGAAGCTCACCATAAAAAATGGCAGTAACAATAAAATGCATAGTTTGCATGAATAATAGTAACGAACTTAAAAACCATTTATAGAAAAAAGGTTGTTACCACTTTCATGTTATAGTAAATAACATATTTTTACGAGTGAGAAAAAATATGCAAATATCGAGCTTTCGTAATTTTGTGTGTAAGTTGTGTTGATTTTCAACTGTTGTTGGCAGTTTCGGTGACAATAGTCAATAGAGTTTAGAAAATGTCTCAGAGACGTCGTTTACCCGATTCGTTAAGGCGGGGGGCAGTTAGATGGATGGAAATGCGATTGTCTCAGGCTGATGCTGCTTGAAATCTCAATGTGTCTCGTAGTGTCGTTCAGCGACTTTGAGATCAATACCAATCAGAAGATTCTGTGTCTAGAAGACCTGTTCCAGACCGACCACGAGCTACAACACCTGCAAAGGAGCAGAACCACTACTGTGCCGCAGATCGTTGCAGACCTCTTTGGTAGCAACAGGAAGAAGAATCTCTGCTACTACAGTGTGAAATCATTTTCACAATTCAGTTCTCTATGCAAGACGACCAGTTGTGTGTGTTCCCCTCAACGGACCATAGCAACGGATCCGCTTATGCTGGGCAAGAGAACATGTTTCCTGGGCCCAGCAGCAATGGGCTTCTGTGCTGTTCACAGACAAGCCCAGATTTACATCGGAGAGTGATTCAGGGCTTATAATGATCTGGAGGGAACAACGCAATAGATACCATCAATCCAACACTATTGAAAGACTACAGTTATAGAGGTGGTGGAACTATGGTTTGGGCAGAGATCTCGCTCGGTGGTCATACTGACCTGCATGTGTTCCATGGAGGTAACTCTGACTGATCTGAGATATCGGGATGATATTCTTGATCCGTATGTCCACCCATATGCTGGTGCTATTGGTAATGACTTCATTCTGATTGATTATAATGCACGACCTCACCGAGTTCAGATTGTTAAGGAGTATCTTGAAGATCACGGTTTGGGACGAATGGAATTACCAGCTCGATATCTAGACCTGAATCCGATAGAACATCTTTGGGACTATCTTGGCAGACAGGTCGATGCGTTAAATCCTTCTTCAAGGTCGTTACATGAGCTGGAACAAGGCTTACTCTTTGTCCGATCTTCGCTTCCTATCCCGGTGTCCAACAACTTAATAGTCAGCATGGAAAATCGATGCCGCCAATGAATTCAAGTTAGGGGGACAAATTAATCATTAGCCTATTTTTGTATAGTTTCTATGACATTTTACTACTTAACACTGTGATGCTCTGTTTTCTTTAAGAATAGATTGTTCCGTGAAGATTGCTTTTTTTTTGTTATAAGTCATTTTTGCAATACGCTTATACAAATTTCTTTGACACATTCATCACTGCATTTTTTTGTTTCTACATTCATTCATTTCAAATTAAATACAAAAAATCTGGTTGTACCTTAACTTTTTGAGGCCAGTGTATATACTGAAGTATTTCACTTTAATTACAACAAAATAATAAAAATAAAGAGGTTTGCTAAATGACATATATCAACTACAAAGTTGATGGTTGGAAAATGACGCCGCTTACGCTGTATTAAATAATTCTATAAAATATAACACAAAAATGATGCCTCATTGTAAAATAGTTTCTTAACCAAGCAGAAAAAGATATGATTTAGTAAAGTTCATAAGTCTTCCGAAATATGTTGACATGGATGTGACTTCAGTTCTTAATAAACTCCCTGCAGAAAATACACTATGCAAGTCGTGTTTAAGTACACTTCAATATGCAAAACGTTACTTTGAAGTTATATGTACTTTTTATCTTTAGTGTCATTAAAACTTAAATTAAATATTTTTTCCAGCGATGGGCAATAATCAGTTAAAATCAGTATTTTGCGAAGTCCCTTGTTTCTTTCAAAACCCTGCAATCCCCTTTTCGACCAAAAATCGTTATCCTTCAGAAGATTTTCTACCGCATTACTTTGGACAGACGGAAATGAATAAGAGCGTCGAGAGATTTTTCGGCAGAAAATAAAAATTGCTTTCTAAGTCAAACAAAGGCAATATATTGCGTTTAAAAATGAGCGTCATGAAGACACATGCAAAAGTGTACTGAAGATATTGGAAATGCACGCTGATAGATAGTAACAGACCGTGTAACGAGGCCGGATGCTTTGTCTTGTGCCATTTCGAGCTGTGAGGAATTTGATTCATTTGAAAATGTAATGTTCAAGTATCCATGCGCTCTGCAACGTTTATCGTAGTCTAAGCGTTTTCAAAGCGTGAAAACTTTTGTTTATCTGTTTGTTACAAGAAGTATTTTTCACCCCTTATGCATTTATTTAAACTGTCATAAAACAGTATTTTCTCTGAGCGATCTGTAACCTTCATACAAGGAAACTGACATTCTTGAAGAATGTGCGATGAAAGTAACATTTTTCGTTTTAAATCGGCATTTATTCAATGTCATATCAAGGAAGAAATAAATCATATTTGACATAGATTCTTCGGGCTCGTACTTGTGAAAATATACGCGACAGAAAAGCATGGGGGCATTTATTAGTGTCACTGTATATGAAAAGAAGGTTATGTAATATATGTAGCTTTTAAACATACTAAAAATACGCTGCAAACTTTTGAAAAAAAAGTCATATTAACGGAAACACATTGCAAAAGTAACAAGTTTTTGCTAAGCAATTTTTTGCAGAGTACAAAAGAAATTATCAACACATTTGTTTTGCTCGAAGAAAGCACTATGCTGGAGTCTATGAATGAAATATATTCCCTTATTAGCAGTAGGAGAACGTATGTCCGTTTGAGTACTTATTTGAATGTTCACTGTAAAAAATGTAAATTTATCAGGTTTAATATGTGTAACGTAACACGAATTCTTGAGTAAGTCGTATCATATTTTTAAAAACTCAAATTGTTGGAGGAACCTTGAACTATGGTTTGTATAAAGTTTCACCCGGTAGTCAAATTAACTTAAAAACTGAGGTAGAATTCAAAGCGCATGCGCAATGATCACCATCGACGAAATGCTCGTAAAGTCTTATTAGCGAAACAAACACGGGACTTTGTGGCCGAACGTAAAACTCATGCTTGGAGACTCATGCTGTGAGTTCGATTCCGCTCAGGTGTCCTGTGTGTTATGTCTTCTCATAGTGCTATAAAATGCCTTGTTGGTATAGTAAAGTACATTTTGAATTGGTGTATATTGATTGTGAGAAAGCATTAACTTCATAAATATGTAGTAAACAAATGCTTGAAAGCAAAAGTTGCAAATAAGACAAAACACAAGGTATTTCTAGTATGAAATTGCTGTTTTTTATATTGTAATAAGGAAATTTCAAGCATTGTAACCTACTAATTCATTTTATATTTTCAATTTATTACGCATAAAAAGAATGCTTCGGAGAAGGGTTTCTTTTTAACAAAAAAAAAAAACATATTTTATCGTTAGTTATAAGTTTTCCAAATAACACATTGATGCAGTGTTATTTGTAACTGAAAGCCGAACTGAATCATATACATATATTAAAAAGACGTGAACCATTTGCTGCCTCCGATTTATGTCAAGTAACCTTCTTGAAAATATTGTTGTCACCAAGACATTCGTATTTAAACAAGCCAAATATTAAAGTCGCATTCGTGTGTTCTTACTGTAAAATAGTACGCAAAGACAAAATATTCTGCTGCAAACATATCTAATATTTTAAATCATTTTGCTATATGTTTAGGGGTAAAAGCTAAACCAACGTAGTACTTTTTATACCAACGTTGTATCTGCTAAACGTAGGTGATAAATTCTGTAAAATAGGTTACGATTGAAAGCAGTTATTGAGGATTTAAAATAAAAATGCCGGGTAGTAAATTTTTATGGGTTTGGTGTAAAATACACGTTTTAGTAGGGAAGATAACACTTAAGTAGAGCCATTTCTAACCGAAACTTATATTCTATTTCGAACGCAAAATTTGCTGCATGGAAGGAATGATTACGTAGCGCTTTGGAAAAAGAAATCAATCGATTTGAAATTTATCCTTTGCAACTGATTTGTTGTTCGAAGGCATGATAATTCAGATCTTGTTCCATCTTATTGTCCTGCAAAGCTCTTGATATTACTTTTCTATTAAACGGAGAAATAGATAGAACGAAACTAAACAAAGCGAAAAAGATCGTGTGGAATAAGTGTTTTACGCATCACACAAAGGATAGGGTTTTTTTATTACTTAAGAAATCCAAAAAATGTGACAGTTCAATTTGTGTCCCTGTACCTTTTCGTAGATGTTCAATTTTAAAAGCAATATGCTGTTACAAAATTGAAAGGCACATTTTTATGATTTTTTTTTATCATTCAATGTTCTGCAGTTGGCATTTTCAACCTGAAAGTCGATATTTTTTTTCCGCATTTTAAATGAATTTCTTTATCAAAGCATACGCTTGAGCTGTCGTATCTTTTAAAGCATAAAACAAATCATCATGTCAGTATAGTCTAGGAAAAATGAATACATTGCAATTATTTTCGGAAATGAAAAAAACAAAACAAAAAGCATGTTTTCTACGTTTGAAACAAATAATAGGATTTTATGCTCATAAAATGTTGCAGATTTTAACTGATAGATCTTGAAAAATACCTCATATATTCATTTACCTATTGTATTCATTTTAAAAAAGGTGGTTGCGTAGTTCAATGCAGTGATTGAATAAGAAACTTAAATAATGTAGCAAAAGTGTTAGAATAAAAGTTTTGCGTGAAGTAAAAATCTGATCATTCTGTAAATGTATTACTGAAGATCTTTTAATACTGATGGCTAAGCTCATTTTTATTTCATTAAATTAAAAAAAGGTCACCTCTTTTATTTTATTAACGATCGAATTTATGAGCGAGTTTACAATACTGTTTTTTATACATAATTATTGGTAGTATTTTATGTGTATGAAAAGTATAATTTCTATTCTTTGAAATGGTACAGAAAACTGTATCGTTTACAAAGTATTCTGAATTTCTTTAGTATATTTATTAAAAGATTCTAATCTATTACTTTCGATTTCTCTTTCAAATTTATATTAATAAATTTGATGATGGCATTATTTAAAACCACAAGTGTGCTATGCGTTAGCTATACATCTAATTAAAAAAAATATTTTTAAAAATATTGCGTATAAATACATTTGAGGAGCAAAGGGATGTAAGTGGACATTTTCATGTTTTGAGTAAAACGCGTTTAAAGTTGCGGTCCTAGATAGGATTAAAAAGTTTATCTAGCTCATGCTATATAACAGCACCTAACAGGGCTTCCGGTACTATTTCTTTTCTTTTCTTTTTTTTTAATACTCATAGCCTGGAAAACTTCGTCCTTAACGTTTTTCGGCACATTAAAAGCTATTGATTATATTAAAGGTGGTTCAGCTTTAAATTCTTAATGATTTTTTTTAATCGTGATCTTTTTCGATAATGTTTTCAGCTGCTTCAGTTTTATTTTGATCTACATTAGCGTCGGAAGTAGGTATATCTCGAAAGTGACCGATTTGGCATCAACATTTTTTTTTCAAATGATTCTTTACTGGGGTGGGTCGTAAAACACCATTTTCTTTTAACCAAATTCTAATAGCGCTTAAAACATGCGCACTGACATCCTAATAACGGGAAAGATAATTAAAAAATGTATAAACTATTTTTGAAATCGCGCAAGAGCCCTCAAGTTGAAAAATAGGAAAAATCGGCAATTTTTAAAGACGTATATTTTTTCAAAAGATAACTTACTACATTTCTAATAGTATGAAACATACTTTAGAGTTCCAGTCGAGCCCTCTTAATGGAGTGTCGGATAATAGAATATCCCGCTTAATGTAATAAAATTCCAATGTACTACACCGTTGATGTGTGTTATTTTTATCCCGGATAATGGAATATCCCGCTTATTAGAATAATTTTTCCCGGCAAATTGCCTATTCCATTAAGCGGGTTCGACTGTACCTAAATGTATAGAAAAAACTTCGGAGCATTTTGCCGGTCATTTGAAGTCGTACAGAAAGCTTTAAAATACTATTTTTAAAGTAAAAGTTATATTATTTCAAAAAATTTTCAGCTGACACAAAGCGATGAATATGTACTATTAAACATCCGTTTTTACATACATTTCTCTTGTTCTGAAGTGCCTCAGGAACTTTAGGATTTCAGGACTCACTATGTGCAAGACTTTCACTTGAAATTTTTCGGGAGGGGGGGGAGGTGTCAAAGGGTGCAATTTCAATAGAAGATTGAGAGTAAAGTCGCAAAATTCTTGCCCATTCAAATGTAAATACATTTATTTCTCAAAGCCGTGTTGGGGGGGGGGGGGGCAGTAAACCACCCTGATCTCCTAAATGACGGTCCTAATTACGTGGCGGGGGCAGTCAAGTCTAGTCTCACTCACCATCCTACTCAATTAACCAACCAAATTGGATGTCATTCATTATGCTGAAAACTCTATTTATTCTGAATTCGGATCAAATGTTCTTGATCTGATTGTTATTTACTATGAAAATCTTCTCGGTTTTTACGCGTGCGACATTCTCCTTCAGCCTCAGTCACCAGTTTTTTCTCATCTCTCTACCAATTTACTGGGATATCAAATATTCCACTTACGGCTGGGCTTTGACTTTCAATGAAGTTCCAAGTCTTCTGTTGCCTTGTTTGAACACAGTGCTAGTAGTATGAGATTAACACTTGAGTTGATCAACAAGTTCAGGATAATCTGCGGCTTGAAAGTAAATTAATGAAATCTTGAAGAATCTAACGTGATTTACTACTGGCGACTCATTTCAGAGTTTAATTACTCTCCTGTAGCCTAATTCTCGAATGTGCTGTGTGTAGTCTAAATACAGTAAAACCTGTCTACAACGATACTGATGGGACCTAAAAAAATATTGTTATAGACATTTTGATTATTTATGCTAAAATTTTATTGGGACCAAGGAAAATATCGTTATAGACAGGTTTATTTGTTATAAACAATCTTGTTATACACAGATTTCACAGTATCATGCTCCATCATGTTATCTGGATGACAAGAGAACGAGTTTATATGAATGAAGAGATCAAGAATTTCTTTTAATGTTATTCAGTAAATGTCTTGTTGTTTGAATAACGTGTAATATATGCTTTGGACCGTCTTTCACGGTGCAATGCATCTTAATATCAAACCAAACAGGAGCGTAAGTCTTTACTATAATATTTCCAATATCTGCATTACTCTTGTCAGACTAATTTGTCCAACAAATTCTTAACACCCAGTTAACACAGTTAACCGTTGGGAATAACTGATGGGTCGGGGGTTCGTAACAGCTAATTGTGGATCACTTCTTGAAATTTTTCTGTGCTCGGGGTATGAACATTTCAACGAAAAGGTGAATTTTTTGTGCCATACTCAGTCAGTAGAGAGATGTGCAAAACTTGTGACAAAGACTGTTGAAAAAGTTTGCGGGCATGAAAACCCAGATGGTTCTGTTAAGTAGACAAGATTCAGTTAAGATCACTGATGAAAAATTTGATACTATGTCAGGATTTGAAGACCTTCAACGGAAAAATCACACACAAATTGGTTGGTTGGATGGGTAGGGTGTGTGGGGAGGGGAGGGGAGAGAACTTGACTTGCCGCTACCACCATGTGGTAAGTCGTGGTTCATTTTAACGTAATGGAAAAATAAGTTAAGCATTAAAACGGATGTTTAATATTCATTAAAAACCAAAGTCCTGCCTTAACTTGAATATTTGATAACACACTCAATCGGTAGCGAGATGAGCAAAACTTGTGACAGAGGCTGAAGGACCATGTCGCAAGCGTGAAAACCGAGAAGGTTTTCATAGTAAATAACAATCGGATCACGAACATTTAATACGAATACAGAATGAAAAGTACTTCAGCATAATGAATGACATCCAATTTGTTTGATTGGGTAGGGTGTTGAGTGTGACTCGGACTTGCCACCCATACCATGTTATTAGGGCCATCATTTAGGGGGTTAGGGGGTAGTGCATTGCACCCCCCCCCACCCACGGATTTGAAAAATAAATAAATAAATAAATGTATTTTCATTTTGGGTGGGCGTGATTTTTGCTGTTTTCCGTTGAAACTTCCATTGAATTTGCACCTTTTGACCCCCACCCCCCACCCCGCGGAAAAAATTGAAGTGACGGGCCTGCATGTGGTAAGTCCTGGGTCATTTCAGCACGAGAGAAATGCATGTAAAACATTGAAAGAGATGTTTAATAGTATATTTTTATAGCTTTATATCAGCTTAAGAATTTTTTAAGTATTATAACTTTTACTTTAAAAGTGGTATTTTAGGTCTTTCTGCTTGAATTCAAAAGATCGACAATGTGACCCCAAGTTTTTAATATACATTTCGGTAATTACAAAATGCATTTTTTATACAATTAGAAATGCAGTAAATTGTTTTTTTGAAAAAAAATTACGTCTTTCAATTTTGCCGATTTCTTCTAATTTTTCTTAACTTGAGGGCTCTTGCGCGATTTCAAAAATAAATTATAATTTTTTTAAAATTATATTTTCCCGTTATTAATATGCCAATGTGCAAGTTTTCCACGCTATTAGAAATTGATTTGAAAATATTTTTTTTTTCCGCCCACCTTATTTTTTACTCTGTAAATTAAAGAAACGGCCGCCACTTGTATTCAAGATTTATAACTTAGCACTAACTTTCATTTGATTTCGGAGTGTTCAAGGAATTTTTCAAGGAAGGATAAGGTGAGAAAGAAGTCAGTAGACGTTTTATGAATCACAAATGTTAAAAGAGTAGTATCAATTAAACTTAAAATTGTTCCTACCAAGCATTTCTACTTTCATTGTTAAATATGTGTTCTCGTTGAATTGGTCTCGTTACAAACGAATAAAACTGCACTTTGTTCAGTTTTAAACAATAAAAACACTGTACTGATGATTTCAACACCGCAAAAATCTACTGTGATGTTAACATATTCACTTACGCATGTTATATGTTGTGATACATTTAAAAAAATCATCGTAAATGTATCCAATCTGCGATGAACGATTAACTGTAATGCACTTGTACCTAAATAATTTCGGTATCTAACGAAACAATAAGTTACGTTTGATAACAATTTTAATTAAATATGTTTTAAAAAGTATAATTAGGTAACAAAAAATAGCTTCAGTTGCATTCACAAAAATATAATTCTGTGTCTAGTTAGTACTTAATACAGTAGCAAAGTACTTGCGTTTCACTTCACGTTATGAATTGATGCAATGTACTCTGTTGATGCTCTGTTTCTAATCTACGATAGTTAAATGATAATGCATATACTCTCGGTAACATCATAGGGGGACAAACGAGATAAAGCCGTATGCACATGGCTTAGGTACAGAGTCCGGAATATTACCCTCTCGTATTTTGAGAGGGCACTGTGAGAGTTGTGGTGGGTATATGGTAGTGCAAAAGGTAACGACAGATATCCTTATATGTGCCATTTGCAGTCGAAGCAATTGCATGACACGGTAAGCATCATCTGGGTGTTGTGGAGGGGCATGTCCGAAATAGTGATTATTTGATTATTATTCTGCAAGAATTTAGCGGTTGGTTCCCACTTGACGGACATGATCCTGTTTGGATTTGAAAAACTGTTCACGTTGTTGAGATTACTTTTCAGGATTTTTCTAAAATTCCTAACAGAAAATCGCTGAACAATTGCAAGTTTATGTGCTAAGCTTTTAAACATGCAGTTGACCAGCGATTGGGAAGCAGAGCTTGATAGACTTAAAGTGTAGTTCCCTTGTAGGATTTTTAAATTTCAAGTAATTTGATAATACGACTAGAGATTCCTGGATGGACGCTCTCTCGGGTACCATATTTTTCAAGGTTGAAACGGTCTTAGGTTGGCCATGCGTCTTTTTTTTCAAATTAATATACCTGGGGCTGTTAAGTTTGATACCCAATATTTTTTTAAGTATGAAACAGAATCATATGGGCTAAATTGAAATGAATGTGAAATTCTTGCTGAGTAGCAATAAAGAAATCGTTATATCAAATACGCTCGTCCACAACACATGAAGATGTTTTTTTCGCCATGCTGTTGCTACTACTGCGAATATCACATATACTAATATATATATATATATATATATATATATATATTTATATACTCACACAGCGCCCTCTTAAACGCAATAGATAGGTTTCCGGGCCTGTGTCACTTAACATCAACATTGCATCAATTTTGAAATCGTATTACATATGTTTATGCCACCGTGTCACATTATCATGTTGTTTAATATGCCGCGATTAGTTCTGTTCCATGTTCAGATGTGTATTTCTGCTGAAATACACAATTTTGGGAGTTACACATAGATGGGACTCAAATGCAGTTTGTTCAACGCGATGAAACAAAAGTTTATTTTACGCCTACTATTTATAACATTATTGTGCGGGAGATGAGATGTTTTTTTTTCTCAATTTGCAGATGCTGAACAATTTTTTCCCCCTCTTATTTGTACCTTCCCTAAAGTGAGAACGGTAACTCGATGCTAAGCGCTGTAAGCGACTTCATTGAGCAGCGTATAGCTAGTTTATTGTTCACGGACCCTACTTTTATGAGTTTAGCTCTTGCGGGCAAGAAGTTAGTCGGGTGACCACGGACGTAATCGGGCACATGTTATGTATCTAACTGTTAAATAATTAGTACGCTAGAAAAGTTTCTTCCATTATGAAATGCTTTAACATACATACATTTCTCATTTTGCTGCGTAGCATAATAATATACTTTATCAAACGAAATAAACTCTGATTGTTTTCCGATGATTAACATAACTTAAAAGCAATAAAACCAAATAAAAGAGTTACAGTACAAAAATTTTCATTTCTAAGCACTTTGAAAAATTATTATTGTTCATTAAACCTAATTCAAAGCAATGACAAATTCCTTGGAAATTATTCCTTTGAAAACTTGTTTTGATTTAAATCAACTTGCTTTTAAATCTTTAATCAGCTGTAAATGACAGTCCTGATGATTTATGGAACATTCTTAAAATATTTAGAAAACTAAAACTTGTGTTCACGGACAAGAGAATGGATAAATCGATCTTGCTTCAAATCAAAACATGTGGCGTGATAATTCATTACAAACTTTGTAATGAAATTTGAATTCTTCTTTGATATGTAATTGTTACTTTTACTTCAAACATTTGAATCTTAAGGTTCTGAGACTATCTTGTGCAAACGCGTATGTTGTCAACGAAGAGCTGATTTTGATGCTTGTTTTAAAGCTTAAATTTAAGTTTACGTTTAATTTAAAAAGACTTGATTGTAGACATTTGCTTAAGATAACCCAAAAGCCATTAAATCAAGGTTTTTTGATATACAAATACAAAATTTAAATACAATTTCCCGATGGTGAGATTAATGTATGGTCATTTTATTAAAATGTTCAATAGTTTCAAATGCTGTCGTAATACTTGATTTTTACGTGTTTGTCTCGAATCTTGTCATGCAGACATTTCGAGTACTGCAAATATCTTATACATGGCCTAAGAGTGATACTTTTGCCCGCATTAACACGTCAGCTAAGAACTTTTACAAAAACGTCCTCTTTTATATATCCTTTTATATGTCTTATTGCTCATACATCTTTCAATTGAAGAATTTAAGATAGAAAGTTATTCAAAAAATTAGCAATGCCAAAAATTTAGTAGACAGTGGATTAGTGACTCCTTAATTTCCTTACATTTGACAGAAGATGGACGGCAGGGGACTGAAGAAACTAAGACTAATTTTTATTTTAACAGCAAACACACACAAAAATATGTATTTCACTTAAAGTAAGGTAGATGTATTTGATAGAACTGCGACTTATTTGCTCATTGAACTTCTTTAGCAAAATAATCTTTTTTTCCATAATTACAAGAATTTTCATTGAGGATGATCTTCAGGTATCAAAGTAAACCAAATATATAAAATTGATTTCTTTTAAAAATTGTATACTAGGCAAATTAACGCTATTTTTTAAAAAGGTCGTATGATGCGTTTATTAAAATCTGCATGTTTTGATGCAGCATGATGTTTGCTTTTAAAGCGCTTTGTATTTTTCTCTATTGAATTAAGTAGCCTTTACACGTGGTTTTTAAATTGTGTACAAAATATTAAAGAAAAAAAAAAGTTTTTTTTTTTTTTTTTTTTTTTTTTCGATGACTGACCGAGTTTAACCCCAAGTAAAAGAAGAATATTTCGAATTCTTAAAACAATGTAAATATGAATGCTAAAACTAGTATATTTTCATTAATGAATATTCTTTACCATTTCATAAATATTGAATTCCGAAGAAACGAAACAATGATATTTTAATCCGAATTAACATACAGTCATTGTATCACATTGCATTTAAAAGAAAAAAATATAAAAATAAATACTGAAACAAATAAATAAATTACCGTTACAGATTATATAAGCAATAAGAGTACAAAAATTATATTGTATAATGATAGCAAAGTTTATCCATTATTGTATTTTTAATTAGCAAATCTATACATATTTTTTCTGTTAACCAATTCATACTAGTGAAACCTGTGTAAGTTGACCACTTGCGGTGCAGTACTTTGGTGGTCAACTTAGACAGGTGGTCAACTTATAAAGGGGGTAAAGATTTTTTTTTTTTTTTTGGAATTCTTGCACCATGACACCTTTTGTAAATCTTGCAATTGACACCTACTCTTTCTGTTTAACTCACTTTCATTCTTTAGCATTACTTTGAAACAATAATTTAAGATGTTATTCAAATATTTTTAGAGATTATTTTCCCAGAATGACATATAATGTGTCATGCAAATTTAAAATTTCAGTAAATTGATCAAAAAAAGAAAGCCTTATTGTTTATGAAAAGTTACTCATTTTATATTAATAGTTCCTAAAAATTTATAGCTAATCAAAAATTAAAATTTTTTCGCTTAACAACAGAAGAAAAACAAGTTTGGGGAATAAAAGGGTTCTTAGTAGTTTTCCCATGTGGATTAAACTCAAAAGGAGGTTTAGTTATGCTGCTGTTTCACTTAGTTGGTAAAATGCTGGTCTGGCATCAGAGATATTCTTGGAAAGTTTTAAAAAAAATAATAATAATAAAAAAATAATTTGCTAAATAAAATTTTAAAAAATAAACCAAGTGGTCAACTTACAAAGGGTTTTTTACAATACTCCAATCCAAACTTGGTGTTCATTAGTGGTCAATATAGACAGGTGGTCAAGATAGAGAGGTGGTCAAGTTACAGAGGTTTTTCTTCATTATATAAGATAGGACTAATTCCGTTCCTGACAAAAGCGGTCAACATAGACAGGTGGTCAACTTACATAGGTGGTCAACTTTACAGGTTTTACTGTATATGAATAGGAAAAAATGCAAAATGTTAATTGCTATCACGAGAAATGATATTTTTCAAACGCATTTTTGTCTAATAATACTAATATTAATGTGTGTCTCTAATAAAAATCTAATATTTCGATGGTATCTTCGGGTGATTTCCGAAAGGAATTCGGCTTCTCTTAAACATTAGTTCTTTTATTTTGTGGAAGAAAATCATTCTTTTGTAGCTATGTTTTCATCTTTTCTGTGTAGAGAAGGGTTTCTCATGTTCACACAATCTGCTTTTCTTGTACAGTAACATTTTATCCTTACAATATGTAGTTTATGGATCCGGATCTAGATTAAATCGTTAGTAATATCAATTTCAGGATTAAAACCATAATGAAGATATCTGCCAGATTTTGCACTATATGTATTTATTATGTACACATTTGTTGCATTTTTATTATTTTTTTCATGATAAAAATATTTTAGACATTATTATTTTACTAAACGAATCAGTTAGGAAAATAGATAGATAATGAATGGATATGTAATAGAAAAACAATGTCAGAATTTCTCTTACATTAAAAAAAAAAGGCTTAGAAATAAAAAAGCCTAAAATTCATCTTGAAATCTATAACTTTTGTTTTATTATTATCATGCCAACTTGTTGGATAACATGATCTTAATCGAAAACTTTCATTTATGTATAACTTTAACGTAAACTGAAATCATAAAACTAATAAAATAGCCATGTTAAATTCTTTTTTTTTTTTAATTGATGTGTGTTACGTTTCAGCAAACTGTACCTAACATCATTTCCTGGTAGACAAACTGTTTAGATGGTTATTCTGCAACGAACAGACAAAAAAGGTTCGCAAAAAAGAAAAAAAGATAATGACATTGTATTTTCTTGAAATTTATCATATTGTAGACATTTACATTGAAAATTATTTTTAAAAAATCATATATTTGTAAAAATCAAAAAATCAGAAGAATAAATAAATTAATTAAAAAATAACAATAAATTAAATTAAATGAATAACTAAAAAATACAACTATCTAGAATGTTCCCTAATTTTGAAAAGTTGCTAAGTCGAGTACTATTTTAAATCAACCCTTAGCGGCCTTAAAATAATATTTGACAGTAACTTGTAAAAAATGACCCATTTTCGAAGGCGTATTAAAAACATTTTGAAACTGAATTTCTTGAACTCTTTATCAAACTACGAATTAGATGTTATTAGTACATTAAAGAATACCTTTCTACCTAGTCATTTGTCGAAATGAATCAAATGGCTGCATGAAACGCTAGCTATATGCGATTATGATGGCATGGTTAAATATCAAAATACTGTAACAATCAAAAAATATGGGGTAGATTGATGGAAAATATTTTAATTTTTAAATGTCATTTTTTCAGTGTAAAGTAAATATTAATTTTATTATGTCAATCGCATAATTAATATGCATTTTAATGTTAGAATATGTTTAGTAAGGTTAGTAGGTATATTACGTTTAGGAGAGGGGCATATTTTCTGACTGACAAGATAATAATACCTAAAACCAAAATTTTATGTTTATTTATTATAAATAATGTAATTTATATTTATTGGTAACGGTCTGCTTTGCACAGAATCTGCACCAACATGAACAAATGTAAGATGTAGTGTGTCTTCTATTTTTCATTAACATAAATTCTTATTAAAAAATGTTCTTCTCAGGTAGGGCATGGTACCCCGACTTACTGTATAGATTTTATATTGGTGTGTACTTGTTTATACATGACGTATACGGTTCATATATGGCAAAGGTATTTTATCTACAACAGTACAAACTATTTCAAAGAGCAAATATTTTATATTATTTTTATTAATTAACCGGAATCTTCATCAAATGTTTTTTTTTTTAAATCTTGGTCTGAAGTTGTTGAACTCGAACAAAAATTAAAATATCATTGCAATTTTCAACACAATTTTTGCTCGTAATCATTGAGACATAATTTGATCTATTATTAAAAGAAAAAAAAACTATAATAGCGAAAAAAAGAAAAGCAAATTGGAGCAAGTTTTTCAAACTGTATCGTAGTGATTTGAAGTAGCCAAAAGTCGTTTCACGAAGCTAAGTTAAATTCGCGTATCTTTTTTGAAAATAATTTATTAATATGCACGGCCAAACAGAAAAACGCATGAATAATTAGAAACGAACAACATGGTCATTACACCAACATCAACAGTGATTATTATTTTTTTCAGTATAGCTTGCTTCACATATCAGAATAAATGTCATTAAATTGAACAGCAATGAATATTAAATGAATGGTTTGGAGATAATATAATTACTTTTAGTTCACTATGCATAGACCACTGAGCCAAGGACAAACTGCGTTTGTGCGATTGCTTGACAAATTTATTGATTTGTTTTTGTGTACAGCGTTCTAATTATTATATTAATGAAGAAGATACAATTGACGGAGAGGGGCGATTTACAATTGCATTATGAAAATGCTGCGTAATTGAAATATCTCGCACTGTATTGTTGTTTTGCTGTCTTAAAAAAAAAAAAAAAAAGATTTTTGATTTTTCGGTTATTTTAATGCCTGCTTTAAATTCGATTCTTAAAAGGCTTTTAATTATTAATAAAATCTAACCTATAATAAAAAAATACTTAAATCTGTTAATGGTTATTAGCTGATTATTAAAAAAATATGTAAAACTGATTATGATTAACAGGTTTTTAAAGCAAAAATCAGCCATACTTTTTTTGATTTTCTGTAAAGCAATGAATCAATTTTTTTCTCGACGTTATTAAATGAAGCATTGTAATGGCATTTCCGTTATAATTTAACTTTGAAATGAGTAAGATGCATTCAAAACCAAGTACAAAGATAATGCAGGTAATCTGTAAGATAAGGTTTTTATTTGAGTCAAAGTTTAAATTTACATCAAATCTTATTGTACTTTGCTTAAATTGCGTAGTAAAATTCTTAAAACATGTAATCAGTTTCCGATTTAGACCAAAAAAAAAAAAAAATTGTTGTTCCAGTACACTTACACGTCAAGTTATCGGTTTAAAAAGAAATGATTCATTTAACTTTTTTTCTGATTTGAGTTTTAAATGTATTTTTAAAACAATTTAAACATTCTTAAACTATCGGTGTGGTTACAAATATAATGTATTGAAAATGTATGTATGTATGTACTGGTTAAAGTACATAGGGGATAGTGTTGCACCTTAGAACGCTTTTTCTTATTTTAAGTTTTAACATCAATTATTGGAATCAAATTTAAAATCTAAAAATCGCATTAAAATACCCCAGCAAAATTTTAAAAAATATAAAATATATTTTTTAAAAATCAGACAGTTTAAAAATAAAATGTTGCCAGCCATTTGAAGTAAAATCTCCAAGCTGTCCAAAGGTACGACATCCTATTGTACCTTGGGACAAATCCTGTTGTACTATGGGAAACAGCCATTACTTGAACCAATTTTGCACCAGAAAACAAAAAAAACAAAAAATAAAATAAAATAAATGATAGTGAATTAAATCATGAAAACTTAATTTTGAATTATGAATAAAGAATCATTATTTGATATTAAATGTGTTTAAAAGACTACACAAGATTAGAAACTTGTTCCGTGTATCTAAACATATCTTAATTATTAAGAACCATGCATATGTTGTACCTTGGAACGTGTTCTAAGGTACAAAATGCACTATCAGGATGCACAATCATTATTTTCTCATGAGCAAAACATTTAAAGTACTACTATTTTATTACAAAATAAAATTCAGTTGACAAAATTTACAAATACAAAGACAGAAAATGAATTAAAAATGAAGAAAATACTTTCTTTGGAGTAATAAAATTTTCCTTCTCTCACAAAATCGTCAATTTTACTCATTTGATGCTGATTTTTACTATGGCACCATTTAGTGGTGAAGGTTACTATATATTAGAGATTATAAAAACAAGGCTGCTAAAAATATATTCTTAGAAATTAGCATCGTCCCAAGGTACAACACTCTCCCCTACTCAATTAGGAACTTACATATAGACATTACAAAAAAAAAAAAAAAAAAATGCTGCGATAAGTGGTAATTCACTTGCTCTGCTAAAATCATAGGTTACGCAGATGGTACATTATTGTAAAATAATAAAAAGGTGATTGATTTGATTCTAAGCTCCCTTAAAGTTCCATTTTCCTTTATCATTTTAAGCAAATCAATGGTGCAACTTTTACAGTCAACTTAAACTACTGGTTTAAATAAATTCTTTAAAGTTTCCTCAACATAGCCTCAAATTATTAACGTAGCAAAGCTTTTTTCTGATATTAGTCAAAGCCTTTGACGCCACATTTTTATGTTTGAAAGTAAACTAAATTGAATATGAAATTGAAACTACAAAGCAGCAACAAAACTAATCCTCTTGAAAATGCGTTTCGTCATTAAGTTTCAAGAAGTTTAACATCTAAATTAAACAACAATAAAAATGATTACACTAAAAATAAAAACAGCCACCTCCATCTTAATTTCTTTCGCGATAAAGGAGGAATTTTATTTTTTCTAAAACAAATCAAGTATCTTAAAAACCATTTTCCACTTCACATAACTATCGCATTTATTTAATAACTTCATACGCAAATTTTAATAATATTCACTCGACTTGCTCAAAAGTTTCAGCAAACAGCTCAATAATTTGTTTTTCACAAATTACTCTTAAACGTTTCTGCGATACATAAACAACCCCTTCAGATAAACCCTTATTCAGGGAAGTGTAAAACAGTACATTAGTACTCCCCGTTTAAATTTGCGGTTAAAGAAAAAAAAATCTTAGTATTTTATTTCTTAATTTTCGTGTCTTAGAACTCTGATCTTCTGCCTTTAGGTTATGAGTAAGCAAGCATGACTAACCATGTTAAATCGAGCATTTAGTAATCCAAGCATGTTAAAATGCGAGATATTCGTAATTAAGTGTTCTTGCTCTCGATATGTTAATGAGATTGTAAGCAAACTGAGCATTAAATTCTTGATTTCGTTTTTATTTTTCTTTCGGTTAAGAAATTTCTTTAGTTTTGTTAAAGTTAGTTTGGTGTTTCAGGGTTAGACTGTTAATAACGAATCTTTGAGATAAAAAGGTAAAATGCCAAAACTAAAAAATAAACTTAAGCCTGCAATTATTGTGGAAAAAAAAGCACAGAAAGTGATTAACTTCGATTAGTTAAATATTTTTTGTCTTCTTGATTTAAATGATTATTTCGGACTTAATTTCATCTTTATAATCTCTACAATATCACATAGCAATATAACACATCTAAAATATTCATAGATTGAAGTACATAAAAATATATTGGTTGCGATGCTAATTGTGCATTATTTGATAGAAAATTCAACTACAATACGTTGTATACATTTATATATATATTTCTTTCATGTATATGAACTAAAGAAATCTTAACACATATATTTATCTTGCATGGCAATATAGGTCTAACTTGTAAAAGAAAAATAAGAAAAGACAAAAAAGTGAGCATAGGCATTATCGTAAATTTGTTAGTAAACTTTGTAGTTTAGTCTCTACAACTGTCACCAAAATTACAACAACACTACGTTCGTTGCTAAAGTTCTGGTTATTCCACAAAGCTTTCATTATGTTTCAAACCGCACTTTGATTTCGCTTCGTGAACATATGTATAAGTAAAGGCGGAACAGCGGTACATATTTTCTCGAAATGTTTTAGGGTGAACTTAGTTTGTAGAAATTAACAACTAAAAAGGGTATGATTTATGCTTGAAGATAATATATAATATTGCACCATGTGTGCAAGTATTAAATGCTGATTTTAGACAGCAGTTGCTGCACCAGTTTCATTTGTGTTCCGAAGATTTAACAGTCTCATTTTGTTGTGTCATCATTATTTTGTGCGCTGAAAAGCTTTTGATGAACGCGTCACTGCAAGATTATGGTTCCAGCTTCTCAAATGTGGTGAATTTGGCGTAAAGACGATACTCTGATCTCGGTACTACCATAGAAGCGCAGTCTGTCAAGAGCAGTTAAAATGAGCAAACTGTTAATACTAAATTTACCAACAACAATTAACTTAGTTCAACTGTTGACAGCTTCAAAAAAGCCCAGAGTGCAAAAGATCAGAACGAAGTAATTTTCTCTCATGCTCAATAATCCATCGCATACGGAAAACACTCAGATGAGAAGTTACAAGCGTTGCGAAGAGATAAAATGGAGGGATGAAAGACTTTCATTCGTGAAACAAAAATTCTATGTCATGTGATATATTTTGAAGCAAAGCATTGAAGGAAATAAATTTTTTTTAGCTAGTTTCACGCAAAAGTGTAAACCATTCGTCGTTGTTACGTCACGTGACTTGGGGTTTTACCTCGGCTTTTGCTGCGTAAACGATTTGACTTGCTCCCTCCATTTACTAATTCATGCTCTAAAGTTCTAACAGACGCGGCTTACTCACCAGTCATGGTTTTCTCCGATTACGTCTTGTTTGCTTCGATGGGTCATACAGTTGCTGAGTCTCGTTTCACTTCGTCCGAAGATGAAATAAAAACAAATCGGTGAACGGTTAGCAGCAAATAGAAAGATTTTTTACCAATGTTACATGGTCTCATTGCCCAAAAAACGCATGAAATAAATAACAAGCTATCTAGCATATTTTATCATTCTTCTGAATTTAACATGTTTTTTTTAGGGAAAAAATGCATTGAATTCGTGTACAATGTACACCTGGTGCAGAGCAATCTAGATCCCGTTTCTCAGGTTTTGATGTGGCGCTTGCAACTATGTTCACAAAGCTGTTAATGCAGAACAGAAAATATGCGCGGAGTCAATACACTGGACTATTTATTCTGTCTACACCCTTTCTGACCTAATGATTCCAATAAGAATCGCTTGAATGTGACACCAAAAAGATCATTTTCGAGAGGAAATCAAAATATTTAAATGATGGTAATGAAAAACTTAAGAATTTGTATTCTGAGTACTATTTTTCCGAGCATATGTGCAAGTACAGATGTTATATTTGTACCTCAAAGCCCGACTAACGTTAGTCTGTTAATTACTCCTTTGCAGGAGAGCGTAAAAACGTTTGACAGATGCATACAGAAGCTGGGACTCACGCTCTTATAACGCTGATAAATAACTATAACGCATTTCAACAAAGAATTACGTTGGTTTGGATCCATGCGGAATAAAATTCTGACGTGAGCAGGAAAATGGCAATATCTACAAAAATGAGTTTTTGCTATATTTGAAGAAACACGTTTTTGATTCTCTAAAACAACTAGTAAATTAACTTCGAAGGGCAGTAGTCTACATACAGTACGGTTACCTAAAAATAGCCATTTTTGAACTTAATTTAGTGTTGCCCTGACGTACAGATGTAATCATTAAAAAAAAAAAGACTAAACTTTGATGAATACGTTGCAAAAATTGCTATTTTTCTAAAAATTAAATTTGTTATTGAGATTATTTTTTTTAACTTTAATTTAAAAAATATGTATGTAAGAATGCAGTATTATACTTTTGGGACAAACTGAACCCGGAAGCGTCATAATGCTGTTTGCGAAATCTGCACAGCCTTCACAACGCTGTCAGGTTAGCTACCCGAACTGTAGTCAATGAATCAGCATTTTCAAGTACTACTGCTACAAGTTTGAAAAAAAAAAATGTAAGTGAATATAATCCAAACAAAATAATAAATATACAAGCAATAAATATAGTTTTAAATTTGTTAAAATCACACATTACACTATATTTAAAAATGTCAATCTGCACCTTTATTACTTAAAATGAGTGTACTGTTCTTTCTAATGTCTGTAAGAAAGTATAACAATACTTAATATTATGTAGTTATCCTTAGCTTTACAACGACAAAAAAAAAAACTCTTATTTAATAAAAAAAAATAATAGAAAACAAAATTTTTTAAAACGTCATACTGAAGGCAATTTTTGCTTTGAGAAATAATGTTGAATTCAACAAATATCGTGAAATAATTCGCTATTTTCCCCAATATCGAAAATACACACCAGTTATTTTCTTGAAGAGGCAAGCGTTTGAAGAAAAGCACTGAAAATTGAAGAATTCAATTGCGAAATTTCTTTTAAATGAATGGAAATCATTTAATAAAAAGTACATTTGCAGTGGCATCAAATATTTTCTCCAGATTTTCTTATTTTGTTCTCAGTAAGTTCATTTTGCTAAAGAATACTCGTAATAAAATTTGTTTCCTTGCTTCAGTTTCTCTTGTATTACGGAATGGAATTTTGAAAATTTACTTTAATGCCGTCATGTTGAAATCTACGAATTTGTCCATTTAAATCTATCACATGCAGTTACGTCATGAAATTCAAGTGGCATAGTAATCCATCATACCCATCTTTTATTTGATGTGCCAATTTAAGCTTTTATCGGTGCAAAAAAAGCTTTTTTCATTTAAATTAAACAGCTGTTCTTGAACAATGTGATTTTCTATCTTTAGTGACGTAATTTGGGTTATTTATTGTTGCCAATCTGACCATAATTGTTCCTTTCCTCTTATTTGCAGCATATGCTAATTACAGCAGTAACAATTTTAAGTAGAAAACACTTAAATAGGTAGTAAAATAAGATCTTTAAAATCTTCTATTAATAAGAGCAGCATAATATTCTTTCATGGCCTCCCAATATGTGGTGTTGTTAAAAAAATAAGACTTTAAAAGAATTTAAGTGTTAAAATAATTATAAATATTATAAAAATATAACCTTGCCTACTATATAATATTGTAAATGTACCTTGCCTATACGTGTAACATTAGGCACAGTATAAATGCAATTATAAGTGTAATTTATTTTCTTCAGTTGTATGTACTATCTTAAGTAAATATAACGTATGTTTCATTCATTGTTCCTAAAAAACACTGAACTCGAATTTGGAAACTTTCATAAAGTAAATGTAGATATTTGTTGTATTGATTACAACTAAATGTAAGTCTCTGCACATGGGAACCTACGCATGTGGGTCCTATGCCAAAGTTAGCATGTACACCTTTGCAATAGAAAAACTAAGACATATTTTAATTAGTTGAGCTCTCTTTTTACATTCTAAATTGAATTTACGTAAGAAATATTGCAGAAGATAGAAATAAAAGAACACTTAAGAAATAAGGTCGTATAAGGCTTGAGGTTTACCATATTGAAAATAACATATCTGAATTACAAAAATGTAAAATAATACCTTCTCACTCTAAAAAGGAAATATCGTTTAGTATGTTTATTGAGGATAGTTTCATATTTGCAAAAACTTTCCGAGACTTGAGAAACACCTCTTTTTCGATCTTAAGTAACTTTATTTACACAGAAAGTAGAAAAAAATAAGAGCAACTCCAGCAATAACGAAGATCAACGACCATTTTCGAAACTTCACACATTTTCAAAGCATACCGACTAAGATTTTTTTTCTATTCAAATCCAACCAAAAGTACATAATTTGTGGAGGAAGAAATGAATTAACTTTTTCGCTTGGCGCTACAAGCCACCTGCAACTTTTCTGTTCAGTTCCTACTAAATTTCATAATGTCTTCAGTAACGGGCTTCAGGTTTCCGAAGTGAATAGGATACTGACTATAAAGCTGAATAGCTTCCGCTACCTAGCCTCCTGTTTCTGGTTGCTTAATGACTGTTGTGATGTGTGTGTGTGTGTGTGATAGGTTGCTCTAAATTCCTGGCTTATTAAAGTGGTGCCCTTCCGTATTTAACGCAGTTTCGAAAGTTTGAATGAGTTTCCCTAGTTAAAAGACTTATTCGTTCGCTGACGTGAAATGTCACAGTGGAGAGTTTAGATTGAAAGTTTATATATTTGTATGAAATAAGGAATAAAATAAAAACTTTTTGTCGCGTATAGGTGGAACTAGTTCAGACAGATTAAAATATTACTGTATGTCGTTTTCATTTCCTTATATTTACGATTTTTTAGGTTATGAAAAAAAGCATAAAGCCTTGTTTCCATACATAACTCTGAAATTTTCTGAAAATCACTTTTTTAAAAGAATCTTAAAATGCATTAATACATATGTTTTTACAGAAAAACAAGCATTCTTAAAAAAAAAAATAACTGTTTCCATAAGAAGAGACATCTAGTTAAGACTTTTATTCCGCTAAAACTCATTGTGTATTATTTAAATTTCATGTGGACGTAAGTTATGTACTTAAGTTACGATTTAGTAATAAAATATAAGTATTTTGTGACCTGATGACGCCTGGTCATCTGCATCAAAAACATGGGCAGCTGCTAAGAAGAAAATAAAAAACATGTGATAGTATGAAAAAAAAAAAACAACCTTCCCGTTCATTAGCTGACAACTAAGGTACATTACAAAATCTAAGGCAGAATACAGCCATTTGATTTAAATTAGAAATATAATCATATCAAATAAAATTAATTTAAAAAATAAGAGAAATCACCTTCTAAATATGAATAGTGATTTAAAAACGGTAAAGTTTTTTTTTCTTTAATCACAAAGAAACTGACATTTCCAGTGACATTTTCAGGCCCGTTGCACGATCGGAATATGCTATGCAATTTTATTTATTTATTTTTATGTATTTATTTTTAAATCTTTATTCGCAACTTTTTCGCAACATACAGCGACTCACAAATAAATTTTTTTTCGATCTACCCATAAATATATATTATTTTCTTAAAGTGTGTGTTTAATAAAAGTTCAAAAGCGTGGTCTTTTTGCATTGATCTTAACGACATTGTATTTGCAACAGTTTATAACACGCATTTAATAACTTCTTTCGAAATCCTGTATTTCTATGTTACGACCGACTCATTTAAACTGCCCAAACAAATTTCTACTAGAACTAGGAGCTACTATTAATTATTCTGTAGATATACATTTTACTGCAACTATCTTTTCAAGTCATTGCGCTTGGTAGACTGAAAATATATTCACAGATAGTAGTGGCTGTCACTATTTTAGTAAAGTATTTGCATTGTGTCAGGTATTTCTTTGTTTATATTGAAACTCCTTCAGATTTCCAGCTAGCTAAACGGTTTAGGAAAATGAAATAACTTCAAGACTTGTATCACTTCCTTTAATGAACTTAAGGATTTTCACTAATCTCTTAACGTTTTATTGCAATGGGGCATTGGAAAACGCTCATTTTACTTTAAGATAATGTACGATTGAAAGTATTTTGTTAACATATCACTACACTTCGAAACTTGCAGTAAAGGTACCAGAGTTTTGAATAAAATATGTCTATATTTTTTATTCCGAAATTCAATTTGTTTAAGGTTTAACTTTAAAAGTAACTATTATTTGTGTTAAAGATGCAGATATAAGTAATTTTTAATCCAAATGAAATATTTTATTTAATGCATGTCTGGGTATTACTATCATTATTACTCTCAATATATATCTTTTTCAAATTTGAAAACAAAATACAGTCAAGCCCGCTTAATGGAATAGCCAATTTTCCACGAATTTGTTTTCTAAAATACGGGATAGTCTATTAAACGGGATTAAAATAATAGACACCAACGGTTTGGTACATTGAAAATATATTACACTGAGTGGGATGTTCTTTTAACCGATATTCCAATAAGCAGGCTTGACTGTAGCCTCTAGTCCTAGCATGTTTTACATTTAATTCTTATGCTCGTTTTATTTTCGGGTTTTTTATTTTTTATTTTTTATTTTTTTGGTAAATATTTTTAGTGCTTTGCCTATAAATAAATGTTAATATTTTACATTATTTGTAGAAAGCTCTAAATAGTATTAAAAAACTTTTTCCCATGTAGCGCATGTTAAAGTAGTTTTCAATACAAGGAGCCTAAGCAAAATTCACGAGTTTAAGAAAGCTTTCCATCGTTATTAATGCAACAAAATGTACTTAACATGAGAGGGGAAAATACCCATAGAAGGGATATAAAGCCATGCATATTTTGAAAACTGAAAAATGTATTTAAACTTTAGTTCATCTATGAATTTTTTGTTGGCTTACGCATAGATTGGCTTATCTATGAATTCTTTAGAGCATGGAGTCTTTGCTTTTCCATATAATCTCTTAAATTTAGAACTTACAAGTCAAAACTGAACAAGTCTATACTCTCTCTCTCTAGTACTATAAGTACATTGATTATTATCATTTTATTAGTTCAAATTAGAACACATTAAAAATTATTTTTTCACATAAAATTAGCCGTCTTGTATGTTAATGTACATTAATACACATAACCTTCAGGTATTTTGCTTTTAAAATACTTCAATACAAAGTCAAAGAAGTTAAATTGGTTCTTATTTGGTTCTTACGTAAGTTTTCTAAGAAAAATATTCTAAGTAATGTATTGCAAATCAATTTTGAAAACGTATGGAGTTTCTTCTTCAGTACACATGAAAATCAAAACCGCTTTGTTCCATTTCCGCGTACCACGGATTTCCATTTATATACACACATGAAATAATACCCAACGAAAAATATGCCTGAGTTAAAATTCGGAATATCTGGGGTTTTTTTTTTTAGTTTCAAGACAGATTCTGCGTGATCTTATATTGCACTGCAGTTATCAACTTACCTGTTTTCTTTTTGCATGGGTTTTAAATCTAGCATATAAAGTAGAAAATAAGACCAAACCCAATAGCTCAATTATCAAACAATATGCATCACATCTAGTTTTTACTAAACGAAAATAAGTAAAAAACATTTTACATTATGAATAACTCGTTCAACCATAAGGTGTACGAATTCGTCTAGCAAACAATATTGTACACCGCTAATCGAATTTTCAATTCCTTGTTAAAAGGGATTAAAATCTCTTTTACAATATTTCCTCCCCGAAAATTCGAAATATATTATAATATCTTTTATTATTTAACGGTTTTTACGGATATGAAGAGACGGTTCACAAACACCTATATAAGAGTGAAATAAGTAATAAATCTAACGATATAGAAACACACACACACAAAAACCCCTAGATATGAGAAGTGTACATTATTCCCCCCCCCCTTCCAAAAAAAAAGAAAAAAGTACTTAAATTTTATATTTACTAGTTGTTATCAAAAAGTACGACCAATGATTTTTTATTTTTTTTACTTATTTATTTATTTTTTGCAGCAACTGCTAAAGAAACACATGTGTAATAAGATCTGTCTGGTTGGGTTGAGTTGAAAATATGGATGTAGTATTATTTAGATGCTTAACAGAAACAGGTTCCATGGGCCCAGTAGTAGACGGGAAAGCGTCCAAAAAGCACATGCGGGCGGCGTAGCACAGATTTGCAAACAACTTTGACCATTGGACTCTCTTATAGATCAGTAGTTTCGTTCATGTAGTCTACGACGCTTTTACTCGCTTACTTCAAGATTCGCGCCTTCAATGGTGGCCAGGGACTGCTGCTACGAAGTTGTGCATCTAGTTGTACTAGATTTATGGTTGAGACAGGTAGCAATTAATTTGGACATGTCAGTTAAATTCCAGAACTACTAGATTAAAGGTCTCGTTCATGGGGTCCATTTGAAACTAATAAATTCATTTGACACTCATTTAGATTGAGATGAATCAATGCGCATTTGTACTAATGGGTCATTCTTCAAAAAGTGTAACTTTTCTGTCACACGCCGTTTACAGAAAATATTTATAGGAACACTTCATTTAACAATGCTTTTTAATTTCGTCAAAAATATATCTGTTTGAACCTGCCAACAATTTTTTAATATTTTTTAAATTTTATTATATATTTTTGGTTTACAACATGTGAATTCTCCCTCCGTGGCATGTCACACACATTGTATGACTGTGTTGCTCAATACTTTCTTTAATTAAAAGTATAGACTTATTTATTTATTATTCCTTTTAAAATTGTCTCAAATACTAATTGTTTAAATATATTTAGTTGTTTAATATTGTTTTTTAGTTCGTTTGAGTAGGGCAGGAAGTCATGTCACACAAATTCCGTTACCTAAACACAAAAAGCCATTTCTCATTAACACGTGGCAGTAATGACATCACATTTTATTTTCCATGATACAAGGAAGCCCCTTTGTTTATTTTCAGCCATAAAGAAGTTGTGAGATTTTTGCCGAAAAACAAGAAGATAGATTTTGTTTGAAAACTTAAGTGTGATTATTGTAAACTCTCACCTCCGTGAACATGAATTTCAGGGATGTAAATTAACGTAAAATAAAGAATTGAGCATGCTTTCATATGCTTAACATGTGCAGATTGTAGCAACGAAGAAAACATTTTTTTCCCTGACAAATGTATTTATTAGGCCTATGTTAATGGATAATTCTTCACCTCCGTGAATCTCACCTCCGTGACAGACCTTATCAATGTCATTATTTCTGAGGTGAAAATAAATGATGGAGGATAAATACATCACTAATAGGCATTCTACCAAAATCATAGATTGCCAGTAAATTCTAAAATTTACTAAATAATTTTATCATACATTTGAAAATTACTAATTAAGCCGTATTTTAATTGAGAGAGCTTAATATTATATTCCCACTAATCATTAAAATAGTTGATTGTTTGTACAATTAAAAAAATACTATGATACTAAATAAACCTCGATTTTTAAATATTAAAGTATTTTTCATTTTTTTTTTATTTCCGTGAACAAGGCATTTTTTAATTTTTTTTTCTTTATGAGTAAAATAATTGGAATTTAGCTGGGCCATTGTGTATGGTTAATTCTAGTAAGTAACACTTTCATGTAAGAATGAAAAAAAAAAAAAAAAAAGTTTCAAAATTGAAAAATATTTGCGTTAAAAAATTACGTTTTCTGAGAATGACCCTAATAATTTAAACTGATGAAGGCTCGAACTGATTTCGAAACAGTGGGTAACAACATCGGTGGTCGGCCAAAAAGTTCGTCTGATCCAAAAAGTTCGGCAAATTCGTCAGATGTCGACTTTTTAACCCAAAGAAGTAGTAATGTCTGTCCACCTCCACCTTACTCAGCCCCAAGTCACGTCTAGTACTTCCCCAAAATTAAAAATATGCTTCAAGGATATCATTTCTAAAGCAGTTAGCACTCGCTCCTGTCGCTTTTAATAGATATTTTTTCTTAAGATCTTTCTCACACGAGTTAGCTATGGTCACCCGCTAATAGCTTCTGGTTCTCTTAAAGCATATGAAAAAAGACAATTACGCTATTATATTGAGTTCATTAAGTTTTCTCCTTGGTAGGAGGGGGGTAAGTTGTTGCCATTTGAAAAGTTATGCATTGGGCGTTAAGTGTATTCCTATTACCTTTTTGAAAATGTGACTACTTAGTGCAATTGTGTTTTTTCTGGACATTTAAAAAGGACTAAACTTAGTAGACCGTGTATTTGATTTAGCCTTTGATAGGGATACAGGGGTTATCCCAGTTAAATCCACTAAGCAAAAAAATAAATAAATACAATCATCAAATGTTGCAAAGCATTTCTATCTTGCTATCCTGCGCGAATATTTGACCTAAATAAATCTAAACGTCAAAGGCGCTGCTGATTAAAAATTTTGCAAAACGTACAAATTCATACTTGAACACTAATACAGCATTTCCTCACAAGTATATTTTTCAAATGAAAAGGGGAGAAAAGAGTTATGGTTTTAAGACGCTACCTAAATTTCAAACAACATGTTCTAGCAAATTTTAGTTAAAAATCTTGGGTCGGATGTTACAGCCTGAAAATTTCTGTATTGCTCTTGATAGCGCCTAAACAGTGATGCATCTGAACTAAATCTTGATTAATAGTAAAAAAAAAAAGTACAAAGCAGAACATGAGTTTCAGGAAAAAAGTTTTTGACCTATTTTAAGAATGTATTGATGGGTACTTACATACCCAAATTAACGTTGAGAGCTCTTTGCCGAAATTTTCATAGAAAATGTTACAGTGAGGTTTTTTTCCTTTCTCTTCGTTCAAATTGTATGCGAGCTTTCATATAGGAAGTACAATACTAATTCTACACCGAATTACTACAGTAAATATTCGTTGCAATTCGTATTATTTCTCCTTGTCCAATCCCAAATAAAAAAAATTAATGCAACCGGTGTAGGTTAAACGACTATTATAATTATTTGCATAAATGATGTATATTATTTTGTATATTTTAAGTAAATAGCAAATATTATCAATGATTCCTGATAGCCAAAGTATAAATATAAATCATGCATACTTTAAAAATACTAAAAAGCTTAAAATACTTTTTGAAGTAAACTCAAGATTTTGTTGCAAATTGCGTGCAGCTATATGTACTTTCACTTTTTGCAAGAAAAAAATAAAAAAAACCGAAAACAAAGTTTATCATGCTAGCACGGAAAGCATAAATCACTCTAAATCTCAAAAACTGCTTTTTCGTTACAGGCTAAGAACTTTTGATTTCTGAATTTCTTGTTGGTATTCTTCTAAACATTGCAAAGTGCAGGGAATGTAATCTATCAAATATATAAATATTTTCTGAAAGGTCACGTTTTAAACTGAGTGCATAAACAGATTATAATATTTTCATATTGTATACACTGTGGCTAGTAGTCCCGAATTTACTTCTATATGTTAATATCCTTATTGTATTGAATGTTTGCCCTATTTTTTGTAAAATGGAGATGAATTTATTCCATCTCTAACGGTACCTTACTTGTGTTTTGAAGTTTGAACATTAAATTTCACCATAGACGATTACACCATAGGAATTATGTATAACCATTTCAACCGGACCTAATGTAGTGAAAAGTATGATATCCTTATTCAAAATCTTAAAAGTTTGCTTTTGTACGTATCACAGAAGATATTATTTTAGCCGCTTTAGCCAAACTTTTGAATAAAAACTTAAAAAATAAGCTATGTGTCTGCTCTCACCTAAAATGTGTATTTTTTATGATTGCGATAGTATTAAAATCAAACAGTTGCTTTCTTGCTTTCCTTTCAATTTTTTTCTCTTTGACAAGAACCTACAACACATAAATAACGCTTACTATTGTCCATTGTAGACAAACAAAATTTGTTTACATCTTCAGGTTTTTTTTTCTTTGATTTCTTTATTCTACGTCGTGTTATTAAGCATTACAAAATATTTTCCAAGGTCGATGTTAAAATACTACGTATCTTTGATCTGAAATCCTTGCAGTCTCAGCAGTTAAGAGAACGCCACTGTGGATTTCAGCAAGATAGATCACTCTGCCCTCACAGAATCACCTCTCATAGGGAGCATGTTCACAATGTCGAACCACACGCACTATAGAACATGTGACGTAAGATTTGTGCTAGTATCGCCGATGATACGTTTGGCGTTTCTTTGAGGCATAAAACTTCAGTTTAATTTAAAAAGAAAAAAATAATGAAAGTATATGCAGAAAGTATATTAATACAGAGCTGTCAAGCGAAAGACTAAATTTTCAAACAATAAGAATTTAATCCTTCTCTTAAGAAAAGAAAATTTTGTTATGAAATATATGTCTATCATTATTCACAGTATTTAACAAACTAGCTTTAATGCAGAAAAAGCCTCAATTTTGATTCACTCAGACACAAAAATTCGTTCCAAACTTAATGAAAGTTAAATAAACGAAAAACTATTTGTTAAACAATGTTTCAAAACCATACATCTGATAAAAAAATCCGTTATTGAATTGTACCAAAAACTACAGAACTCGCTTACAATGTTATATTTACTCATTAAAATTAACACTGCATGTTTTGTTCCTGTTTTACATTGTATATATATATATATATATATATATATATATATATATATATATATATATATATATATATATATATATATATACAGTGGCTCCCAAAAGTGTTCGTACACTTTGAAATTTTTTAGTAAAACCAAAATAACTCGAAACTGAATTCGAATATGAAGTTCAATATTTTTTCACATCATTCCTATGTCATTCTAATTACAACCCATTGGTTTTTTCAAAATATTGACGGATCTTTTTTTCGAAATGGGTCAGAAAACGAAGAGACAGAGAAATAACACGCCACAAAAGTCATCGTACACTCAAATATTTTCGAATAAATTCATGATTAAAACTATCATATGTCATTTTATTAATATTTTTGCATTGTGTTGACCCTTATAGGTCAGTTGGCTTTAATTTTTTGTTTATTTATTCCTTAATATTGTGCTTATTACTGTAAAAAAGGCTGGTATTCGTAAAAAACAGCAAACACCATTCAAAGTTTGAATTTTTTTCCCATAGTAGTGGTAAATTGATTTGAAATGTCTCTAAATTAGTTAATTTATTTGGTTGTATAGTAAAGTGCTCGATAAAATGCTTTAAAGAAAGGAATAGGACCGAAAACAAGGTAAGAAAAGGTCAACCGGCAAAGTTGACTAAACGTGGTCGGAGATTTAAAGTTAAAAAAATTATGAAAAATATACATTTGAGTGTTGTAAAAAAAAGTTTCTGCAGAGCTAAATGAAACATTTTACATATAATTTTCACCTAAAATTGTTCGCCAAGTTCTCTGATTAGCTGGAATAAATGGGACCTCTTCCCGCAGAAATTTTCTTGGTCGTGCGTAAAACAAAAAGCTTACGGTTTTCGTCGCAAAATCAATGATAAATAAGCTAAAATCATTTTAGAATCATGTATTACTTACAAATAAACATTAATTTAACATTTTTGGTTAAATTGTTGTATAATTGTAAGTAGAAGAAAAAATTAGGAACTTAATCTTAAGAACTTATTTGGATCAGTTTATCAGGACGGTGGAGGTGTTCTAGCGTGAGGGTGCATATCAGCATCAGGACTTGGTAGTTTGTAATTTTTTGATGAAATAATGAATCATGCTGTTCCTTTAAATATTTTAAAAACCAATTTTGAACTCTTAGCCAAAAATTTGGTTATTGGAAACAACTTCGTTTTTTATCAAGATAACGATAAGAAGCACACGGTTTTCAACGTTTGCGTCTAGTGCCTCGAAAATTGTCCTTAAGTTTAGAAAATACCCCCTCAGTCTCCAGATTGTAACATAATGTAACGTATTTAGAGATATCTGGAGGCTAGATTACGAAAATAGGGCTTTAAGACAAAAATAGAGTTAGAAACAGTGAGACTCGAAGTGTGGTTGAACACTTACTCAGAAATTACGCAAAAAAAAGAAAGAAAAAGAATGAAATCTATTCCCAGACGTTTAAAAGGTGTTATGAATACTGTATGATATTCTACTAATTAATAACTTAATCAAAAGTTAGATTATTCAATAATATATAGACATTTTATAAAGTGTACGAAGACTTTTGTGAGATAAAATTTCCGGCACTTTTTGGTTTTTGATTTTAAAAAAAATTAAGTTTTAATATTTTTTAAAAACTTTTCATATAATTTTGTTAAAAATTGATCATAGGTTTTATAATTAAATACCTATTCCGAAATATTAATTCTAACCAATGGACTGGGGCCTATTTCGTTGAAAGTCGTAGGTGTACGAAGACTTTTGGGAGCCACTGTATATATATAGATATTAGGGTGTCCCAAAAAAATGAAAGTCTTTTTTTTTGACACATACCCTCCTATTTGTTTTTCCTTTTTTATTAAAACCGTTGCAAAAAAAGTTTCATGCAATTTGAAGGACGAGGACCCGTGCCGACTTGCGCCTAAACGTGTAAATAGCACGTGTAAGTCATTAGCAAGCGAACGCTGCCGACGCGATGCTTTGCGAAGCTCAAAACAGCTGTGAATAATGCACAGAAAACAAATCAAAACAGATGTTGGGGAGTTAACCGTGGCAATGTGCAAACCGTCAAACGTGTCAGTACGAATACATTCTGGTCAGCGAGTGCATCATAGTTCTTCCATAGTGAACGAAACATGGCAGTGGAATTGCGTGGAAAAAAAAAAGAAATATTTTTAACAGGAGTCGTAAAACATCAAATTACGGGCTAAAAACTTCCTTCTAACGGACATGTTCTCGAATGTTATAAAACAAAACAGATATAAGTAAATTTAACCATTAGTGAAAGTTCGCTATTCGGGAATGTATTATCTTTTGGAAAAAGGCATGCATTCCCACCAAATCTTTGCCAAATTGTGTGGGGTAAACTTAAAAACCTGTATCAAATTCGGAGAGACATACAAAAAAATGCAAAGAAACTGCAAGAAGTATTTAGGCAGCGCCAACAAGAATTTGTGAGTAATTTAAACAATTTATTCGATATTGCACGTGCTGAAGTACTTCAGTTAATCAAAATAGAAGAAGATAGGATTTTCTTGCAGGTCCAAGGAAAGCGAGGCCAACACGGTCACTTAGGTGGAGTGGATAAAAAACTGAACGAACTAAAAGGAAAGGGCTTCGAACTGTCAAAGAAGAAAATTGGTGCATGAAATACGATTCCGCTTCAATATCCTCGGGACTGTATGAACTAGTACAAGAAGTTCAAGTTCTAGTGAAAATATACATGTAAATGATTTCTCTAAAACATATAAATTAGTACCTGGAACAAGTATATCAGAACCTGGAACAAGTACATCAGAATTTATTACTCTAAAGTTGGTTGCTGCATTTGACAAGTGTCAGTTAAGTATACGAGGTTTTGTGTTCATGCTTGAAGCTAATATTGATGCACTTGGGTTTAAAATTGATGAATTTTCGATAAGTAAAGTTTCAATTCAAAGAATTCTAACCGAAAAGTAGAAGGAGCACGTGGAAAATTATATATAAACTATAGTTATTTCATATGGATGTAAGGAACAACTCATTGCTGTGCTTAAACTGGATAATTCTACAGGAAAAGAACAGGCACAGGCTGTTTGGAACACAGTGTTAGATTGGAATCTCGAATGCAAAGTTCAAATTCTCTGTTGTGATATTACAGCATTAAATACAGGTCGTTTTAATGGTGCTTGCGCCTTTCTTGAACAAAAATTTGGTAGAGAAATGCTTTATTTTGCTTGACGCTATCATATATATGAACTGGTATAAAAGGCAGTATTCGAAGTGAAAATTAAGCAATTCACAACAAGCCCTGATGTTTAATTCTTCAAAACGCTCAGATAGTCTTGGAAAAACATCGATCCCACTAAAATACAGAGCTATAGAGGAGCTGCGGATTTGTTCCGAACTTTGCCCGAACTTGAAAATTTACTTGGCTTTTACCGTGCTGAACTTACTAATGTTACGGTCAGGGATGACTATCGAGTGTAGATAGAACTGTCTATCATATTTTTAAGTGGATAGATAGAAAATAATTTTAAAATAGGACCACCAGGAGCCATGCACCAAGCTTGATGGATGGCTTGAGCGATTTACTCCCTAAAACTATTGCTACTTTGCAGTCAAAGCACCCAGGAAAGATTTGTGCTTTTTGAAATCTTCCAAACTGTGCGAAAATGTGTACCCAATGATCTCAAAAACTGCTCTACAAAAATTCATCGAGCACTTATGATTTTTGTCTGACGAAATAACAGTCTTGGCTCTTTTTGATGACGAGGTAGAAGAAACAAAATCAAAAACGGTGACAAATTTACGAAAGGAAGACTTCTCGACTTATGAGAAAAGATACATTCCATCGAAGGAAGATCTTTGTGGTTCATTGTATGGTAAGTTTTGCACATTTATTTCATCTAGATATTTAATTAATTATTCCTTTATAACGTGCATTTGTTACCGGTTATTTTATTATTTTGCAGAAAAAAGAATTTGTGATTTTATATTAGCCAAAAGCCAGTCATTGTTTACTAGACTGAAAATTGATAATAGTGTTCTTAACGGAGAGTCCTTCTTTATGGGTCAATAATATCTCAATGCTTAGAACTGAAAAGGGTGTAGCTGAAAGAGCGGTAAAAATGGTGCAGGATTTTCATGGTATGCTAACAAATGACGAGGAACAAAAAATTTTGTGTTACGTTGCGTTCAAGAGAACCGGAAGATCTATCCTAACACTAAAAAAACTAACATTGAAACGAAAATATGTGCAATAGTTTTTCTTGTAGTGTAGCATTGTTGCAAATATCTGCTCTAAGTAAATTGATGTCTCGTGTAGAAAGGAATTATGCAGTTCGCAATTTTTCCACTGTAGTCGTGCAGGATTTCAGGTCCATCTTTGACCTCAAGTCGGCACGAGTTCCCGTTATTTTATTGCAATAAAATTTTTTTCTCATGTTTCAGAGGTGAAATGGAAAAAATATGGGAAAACAAAATTATCACAAATTATTGTAAAAGAAAAAAAAAAGGTGTGTCGTAAAGACGATCGACGGAAGTGAAACATTTGTATTAAATGAAAAAAAAAATCTTTAATCACTTTTGAATAACCTAGATTGTGATTCCAATTCATTTATATATATATATAATATATAATTTATCGATTAATTATATCTAACATAAGTAATTAAATCTTTCGATTCTTAATTTTCTAGGAACCGTGATAAAAATGTATCAAATGTTTTTCTTAGTTTTTACATTTTTAACTGCAACTTCATCCGCACGTTTTCTCTTACGCTACGCTCTTATTATTTCTTTATCTGACTTGGTATATTCACAAGAAACATGCTTATTTTAATTGAAGAAAATATATGACAAACAACGATGACACTAAACTATACTCGAAATGCTTTGGATACACACTCGTGTTTAAACAGCAATGCTCTCTTGATAACCAACAGTCGTACTCAGTGATTGATATGTCACCTGAAAACAGTAAATGCATTCACAGCCGACGAGAAAGAAAGAAAGCCGGATGAGCACAGCTACTTTTCTTCACATAAAAAACATCTACGACACTTCCTTCACATCACAGTTTTGCAAATCAGAACTTCAAAACCTTCACATAAAAAGTTTCACTTCAATAATTGACGCAATGGTAAGTAGTTTAAAATAACATTTTTTTTCTCAAAAAGTAACCCATTTATTAATTTTTCAACTAACGGCACACCACAGTATAAAGCGTTCCAACTCTAAAGTCATGATAAGTTCAAGCACAAATTTGGGCAATAGAAAGCGTACAACTCTTGCTTATTTTAATAAATTTACTACCTTTAACATTGCAAAACATTATATAAACGTAACAATTTAGGTATCGCTACCTCCCATTTAAATTATATATAGTTGAGTTTTACATAAGCCGCCTTATATCACTGTTATAAACTTAGACGTTATAGAAGAAACTGATGTTACATTTAATTAAGCTCGTTTATAAACAATAAAATAAATCTACGAATGAACTGTTTTATAATTGTTTAAAGTGGAGCGATAGTTAAGCTTTAAAATATCTATATAACTACAGCAATAGTACTCATTAAGTGTTAAAGTTCAAAACAATCCTTATTCAATATCTTAAAATTTCCACTTCATGAATTTTGCACTAAAAAAAGACCTGAACCCATGTTCCTCAAATGTTAAAGCTAATCAACTGCTTGTTTTTTTTTTAACTTTTCGTCTGAGCACACTTTACTTTACACGCAGTCATCTGAAAAGCTTTAAGTGTGCTAAGGATTATTTTTCAATAAATATTTAAGTCCCTTCGATTTTATTGCTAGTGTAATGCAAGAACGTCTATTAATCATCTAAGTAGTGATTTGTCGATTTAAGGTGTTTCAGTAGAAGGTCAAATAACTGAGGATTGAAGAAAAACTAACTTTTGCTCTCGACTATCATCTAAAGATCATTCTATGAAATTTTAATGATTCATCCCCGCCTCAGCCTTAAGAGGTACCTATTATTCACAAAAGATCATTAACGTCAGCCTAGAATGGGTGACTTGGATGATTATCACGAACTTTCTTTACAGAAAGAGTAACGGCTATAAATCATAAAACATTGCACTAAAATGTTCAATGGAAAGGGGCTCGAGAATAGGCGAAAATTCGAGAAAGTAGCGAACAGTCGAGAATAGTAGCGTTATTACCGTTCGGCGTTGGCCCATTTCTCAGACAGTGTCATTTTTATGGCAAATTGGGAGTGTTTCGGAACTTTTTATGGTATTTTTTGTTACATTTAGCAATTTTCTCTCCATCTTACCCGCTTAACATTATAAATCAATACTTTCAAATTCATTTTTTCCCCGTTTTCTGACTAAATTACGCCTCCGATTGAAACGAATGCAATAAAAAGATTTTGTGGCTCCTTCAATCATTCTATTCTGTTTCTCAACCCGTTGTTACCGCCTGTGTTACACATTTTACAGGGTTGTTTAGAATGCTCTTACCTCAGTTTGTACTAAAAAATTTTTTACAATCCTTAACATACTTACATTTCAGAGCGATGACGTATGTTAATGCGTAGTTGTGTTGCTTTTATCTGTGATTTCTGCGTTTGTTATAAATTGTGTACTGAAACGTGACTGGATAAAATTTTTACTTTTATTGACTAAGTGCGGCTAAAAGTTTTTATAAAGGCCAGAAAAATTGGAGCCAAAGGCAGGAGATGACAGGATACAGTTCTTGATGATTAAGTTGCTTCACCAATACGGTAACGTGTTTTGGTTTTGATTACACTGTTCTTCCACAGATTAGAGGGACACACAGACTAGAAATAACCGCAAAATGTGGCTATTCGGTGTATACAAACACCCTATTAGATGTCAAGTTTGTCAGTTTACCAAATTCGTAGATGGGTCACATCCAAATGAACAAAATACCCACATAAAAATCCTATTGCTACGTTTGGTTTTCCTAAACCAGATTTTTTCAGATGGAATCGTGTCATCTATTTGCCACTTTCCACGGAAAAGTACAGCACGCAATGAACATCTACTACACTGTAAAAAAAAATCCGTAAAATTTACGGAAAAAAACTGTCAGCCAGGACGCCAGTTTTCTTCCGTTTATTTTACAGAAATCTTCCGTATTTTTATTATTTATTCAAGCTGATTTATTATTTTATGAAGATTGAAAAAATGAAACTATACTTTCATAAATACATTTCAATATTTACTATACTACTACGAAATACATGTATACAAAGATAAATTTCCGAATATGCCTCTGTAACAGATGACAAAAAAACATAATAATAAAATATTGATTAGGATGCAATGAAATGGAAGTTGCAAACGATTTAACAAGGAGAGGTTACGGTCTCGGAAATTCAGATCGGGATGAGATTTGGTAGATTAGTAGTATCCTTTAAGGGCACTCTCAGGGTAAAGTAATAAAGCGCACTATCCATAAAATTCCGAGAAAACAGCCTTTAAAGATTTACGCGCAACTTATAAACTAGTAGAGATTGTTCGTAAACAAGCGCCCGGTGGTCATGTGGGCAGTGCTCTGGGGTTCCATGCGGCCGATCCGAGTTCAAATCCACTGCAAGTTTCTTTTTTGTTCATTTTATGAAGTGACTATTACCGCTTTTTGCAGTTTGAATTGAAGGTAATACTTAATTTAAAAAATATTATGTATTTTTAATGTGTGATAGTACATTAAATTTCTATTTACTATTTTCACAAACAAGTGATTACACATTTTTAGATATTATAAACTTTGACGAAGTAAATGATTTTTGCAATAAATGCATAATCAGTTTCTTTGTGGATGAGTAAGAAGAATGTTGTTTTATTGCATATAAGCAGGTAGTCAAATTTTAAAAACCCTAACCACACTTATCGAGCAATGGTTTTGCTCCTTGATTCTGTTATTTGTAAATTTGTCGTCTGCTGTATTTTACATTGAATATTCAACTCTTTATTTTCCATCTAATTATCGTCTGCAATGTTCATGTTTGTTTTCATCATTAAATTTATTTATCGTCTGTGCTGTATATTAGACTGGAAAATTCTATACCGTGAAAAAGGATTTGAGTTTTTTAAATATTGTGAATCGAAATGGTCGGTTATTGAAGTAACCCTGAAACGAATAAAATCTGTTAACAAAATGGATAAAAATTCATTGCACAGTGAAATGTTGAAGCAGAGATTAAAAGATGCTGTCGTTTATTACGAGAGCTTGCTTACTGAAAATCATTTGATTGCATCAGAATCATATCAAGTTCAATTTCTCGCTTCCATTTTTATAGACAGGTAAAGAATTTAATAAAACGTATACAAAATTGCGCGTATCTCGTTGAAAATAATAGAGAAATGAATACCCGTGAAGACTGCATAAAATACAATCAATTGTCCATCATCAACTGTCATCACCAATTTTTGATAAAATGATTCGATGCCTGGTATACTTCTAAACTTTCTGACAAAAGAGAAATTTTCCTGAATGTAAATGAAGTATGTTCCAACGACTCTTTTACAAAGAAGTTGTTCCTGTAAGCAATCTTCCTTTATAAATTGTGCGAGATGTCAAAACAGTTTTTGTTTTCCATGTTTTTATGATAAATATAATTCTGGTGTATGTATATAAATAACAACTATATTGTTAAAAATCATTTATAAATTAAGCTCTACAGTGATTTTGTAGCCGTTGTAATTCAAATTTTAACTTGTATCGATTTAATTTATTTCCATTTTCTCTATTAAAGTGCTTTACGTGTTCAAAAATTTCGCATTATCTTCAATTCAAATTGCACAAAGCTGTAACAGTCACTTTATAAATGAACAAAAAAGAAACTTGCAGTGGATTTGAACTCGGATCGGACGCATGGAACCCCAGAGCGCTGCCCACATGACCACCGGGCGCTTGTTTACGAACAATCTCTACTAGTTTATAAGTTGCGCGCAAATCTTTAAAGGCTGTTTTCTCGGAATTTTATGGATAGTGCGCTTTATTACTTTACCCTGAGAGTACCCTTAAAGGATACTACTAATCTACCAAATCTCATCCCGATCTGAATTTCCGAGACCGTAACCTCTCCTTGTAAGACTTACTCGCTTTAAATAAATATAAGATCAAAAACTCGAGCACGAGAACCAAAATCCAAACACGCGGGCGAAATTTCGAAGATGCGAAGAAAAACAAAGTATAACCGGTTACAGATTCAAAAAAACAGAAAAATCCTGTATTTTATTACGAACAGTTATTTTCTGTAAAAAATACGGATAACTTCTTCAAAATTTACAGTTTTTTTTTTACAGTGTATTCAGAAATTTCTGCATTTCATCTCGAATCTCTCACTTAGAATGAACTTTAAATAAAAAAACCGCAAATATTTATTTAAGGTTTCTGTGACTCACTTTCTTAACCTCAAACGACACTAATCAGTTTTTAATATATTGTTGTTTTGATGGTATAAAAAAGAAGAAACTAAAAAAAAAAGAAACTCTTATACGGTATAGTTATCCAAAATCAAGAAGTAATATTTAACTCCATTTGAAATGAATTATTAGCTTATTTCAGGTACATCCTACCACTTAGGGTATTTTTGAGCCTATTCATGTATACATACATATATATTCATACATACGAGCGGGAAACCCGAAATAACAGATTTTTTTCTATGAAACGTTAGCTAATCAAGTTCACTTACAAAGCTCTTTCAGTGTATTTCAAACTGCTCTCTGTTCAAACCTATGAACTGGTCCAGCTTTCTTTCCCACTATTTGAAGTACCTCTGGGGCATTCATCTTTTATATGGTACAATGTCTGCAGCCAAGCTGTTTTTAAAACCTCTACTTCAGCAATAGGCTTCCTTGTAAGGCTTCATTTTCAAACCTGGCAATAGATAATAATCACACAGGGTCTATCTGTGACAAAAAATAAGTACGAGATCACTTTTCGAACCTGTAAGAGCCCAATAACAGTTCACTTCAATCAAAATCCGTTGGCACGAACTTCCAACTCATACTTTTCTATTCTAAAACTCAGTCGTTCGTTCGTTTGGCTTCTGAAAGATCGTTTTTTCTAGAAACGGCAAAAACATGAAAGAAATCCGCATAAAAAGAACCAGTATCGTCGTTTTACAATCAACTTCATGGTAAAATAAACTAAATTTTAAACATTATTTCATAACTAAAAATCATAAACGATATTAATAAATAAAAAAATCGCCGGTCAAGGATGACGGGTAAAATTTCTTCTACATTTGAACGAAGCAAATCCCTGTTTGATGCTATTTTGATAGTTGAAATTTTAACCCCAAACTCCAATGTATTATCTTTAAACTCCAGTAGATTCCGTTCATTGTTAACCACTTTTTCGTTTCTTCATTCTCCTAAAATGACAGTTTTACCAGTAAACCAGTCAAGTTACCTGATCCAGTTCAGTCATGCCAAAAGAAAGCATATCCCTGCAAGTCAAACGTTACCAAAAAAAAAAAAAAAATCATGCCGTGGAGCAAGTTTAATTGTTGATGATGTCTGGAGCGTTTTTCGATAATTCGCTATTATATAGATGATTATAGTTTAAGAACGTGAAATGCAAATATTGCTAAAATGTATCACATTGAAACCATTTACATTGATTTTGATTTAAATAAGACATTTGTTATTTATGTAAGATTAAAAAAAAGAAAAGAAATAAACATTAAATAAAATTACAATTGTTATTTATTATTTGTAAAATGCATTCTTATTTTAACCATAAGAAAAATTCAATGTTCATACAAAACATCTTTTTGAGTCACAAATGTACAGCATCAATGAAACATCTCATTCCTCTCATATACAATAGAACGCTCCGGAAAAAGTATATCTGTTTACTTCAGTCTGTAGCCTTTTCCTTGGAAAAAATTTGTTTTCCTTTATGAAACATAAGCACATTGAATCTACAATACATTCAATTAGAAAGCACAGGCTGTCGATGTTTTCGCTCCAACAAATACTTTAACTATCTTAACAATAACGTCAACTTTGTACACTTCTGCTTTTCAGCATTTTCGATTCCTACACCATCCCTCTTCATGTCTTGCATATATTTTCCTTGATTGGAAGCGGAAAGGTTTTCCAATGAAATATAATAATAAGGTATTATGCGTTTAAAAAGGGAGAAACGGAATTTTTTTCTTATATATGGATATTATGTTACCCTTTCTCCAGAATCATATAAAGAGAAGCTAAACATCAATTTGTAGTAAGGATCAAATAATATTTACCTGTTTGAGAAAGGTTCTATTGATTTTTTGATATGATTTTTTTTTTCAATTTGACGTAAATGGCGTTGTAAAATGATAGAAACATTATGATATTTTTGCTTATAATAACTATTTTGGAAACTGATATTTTTTGCCATACGATTACAAATATTTTTAAAAGAAATGCCGATACATTTTTCCACTGTCATTCTTTTGTTTTTCCATGTTATTTCCTTGTTCAGTTAATTTGTTTGGAGGTCACTATGGTCTTTTGTACCCATTGAAATAAAATAGAAAATAATAAAATATAGAAGTAGTTCCATTGTCAAATAAGTGGACTAATAAAATTAATTAAAAAAGCATAAAGTTTAGCAGTTAATACGAAAAAAAACCTATTTTGACAAAAAAAAATTTAATACCTTACCGTAAATACAAGTTTTTAAATTATTAGTAATTATGTTTTCAGAGCACACAGAGAAATTATTCTGTCGCATGCTGTTTAATCACATATTTTCTCATCTAAAATGGAAATTATTATGCCACAAATTTATAAGACTTAGATGCACTCTGCGACGAAGCAACCTGGTGTAAAAGAAAATGCAAATCAATACGAAAGGATGAAAAATCCGTATTTTAATTCAAAGAAAAAAAAGGTTAAAAGGGATTGAACAGTCCATACAGTAGAAAATTTTAAATTTTAATCTTTACAAAGCGTTTATCAACAAAGCATTATTTTCTAACGCACCCATAATATCGTGAAAAGCCCATTAATCATCTCAAAGTAACGTCTTTTTTTATAACATAATAAGTTCTTGTGACGCATTTAAAGAGTTTGTTGCCTCAATTGCAAATTACCTTTTACAAATAACTCCATAAAATTATTTTCAATGTATTTTAATTTATACCTTAACATAAAGTTTTTGAAAATTGGGGCAGTACTAAAAATAAATGGGTTTAATTACTTATGCTAAATAAACGTGAAAGCATTTTTCTGATACATTTGTGGCGACGGCAAAAAACGCTCCCTGAGGAACTTATGCCCATGTCTTTCAGACTGACTTTCAAAATGGAAATGACACTCGTTCTGTACTTGAATGTTATACAATTCAATTAGTACTAGTTCTGATTCTGAAATCAAAACCAGTCGTTACTGCCATCTCAATGCTAAAACTAGTGAGATGATTAGCAGTAAGTTATCGATCTTACTAAAGGACTAAGGCAGAACTACATACGCTACAACAGTCCGGTTACATCATCCAGATACTGCAGTTTTAGTCTGGAGGAAGATCATATTATTGAAGTTGAGAGTACCATCAAAATGGTAGCTAAAGTCATAGTTCTTCCTGACTCTTGACTTAAGGGAAACATCTTACTGTTTAATGCCCACGCTTATTAGTTAAAGTCTGTTGCCGGTTATTGTCTATTCTCCTGATATGAGCTCGTTGACCACTAGGAATTCACGAACCCCGATTTGAGAAACTCAATGTCATACTTGTATTATTGTTTTTAAAAAATATAAGTGAAACTATTTTTGTATTTAAGATGCTCCCGGAAATGCTAAAAAACGGTATTTTTCTTGCAATTGATATAAGTTTTAACTAGAGATGTTTTAGATTATTTTACTAAATATTTGTAGCATGAGTTTTCTTTTAACTATGTATCTTAATCATTTTCAGCTGAAATAAATTACTAAATAGCAGCTTTTTTCTAATTTATTGGAATATTTAGTGTTTTTAATGCATATATATATATATATATATATATATATATATATATATATATATATATATATATATATATATATATATATATATATATATATATATATATATATATATTATATTAGGACTCGACCGATGCATCGGCCTGGCTGATGCATCGGCGCCGATGGTTCAACAACTTAGCCATCGGCATCGGCGGCCGATGCTAACTTGCAGGAAACATCGGCCCATCGGCCTTAAAAAACATCGAAAAGCCGATGGAATTGGCCGATGTTTTTGAAAAAAAAGGACCTTTGTTGTTTTACTTTTTAATACAAAGTAAAGGGAGTTATTGTTTTTATATAAATTGTTTACTTAAATTTCAGTATGAATTTCTATTCTAGTCACAACTGGAAGAGTTTTTAATACTACATTCAGGTACCAAACAAGTTAATTGTTGCGTTGTTTCTTGTGGATGAATGTACGTATGTATCTCTTATAAGTCATAACTCAAAAATGATAAGCTGTAGAAGGCTAAATTTTCGCATGTGGGATGTGCGTACGTTCCAGTTGTGCACTTCCCTTTTTGATTTCGATCGGATGTTCTAAAAATCCTATTTACTCATTTTTTGTGGCTATTAATTACTTATTTCAATGCAAAACTCATATAGCGTCTCAGACTGACGATCATTTGGTGATATATTGCCGAATTGGAGACTATGGAAACAAATATGAGATGGCGAAACCGGTTTTGTTTCATTTTGTTAGATTCCCGGTGAACGGAATGTAATTTTTAATTTTTCTATATTTGTATTATGAATCAGTAATGCAGTCTTTTCTGTATCGCTTCGGCGGAGCTACAAGTTTGGGGCCCGTCGAAATACATTTTGGGGCCCTATTTCTCTATCACAGAAGTTGTAAAACATTTATCATAAGCATTGTTGTAACTCCTACGGTTCCAGTATGGTTATGGGGCCTCACGCGCAATTGCAACATTTGCTATATTTTAAATCCGCCACTGCACGTCAAAACAAACTCGGGTGCAAGTTTTAAAAGGGTATTTCTACTCAATGTTTATGATTATTTTAAACTCTATTTTTACGACTATTTTTTGTATTTCCGAGAAAACTTGGGAGTCCCTCCTCCAAATCCCAGTTTCTGAAATTAAATTCTGGTTGTTCTTCTGAGTTGCTTAAAACTAACACCATCCATAAAATTAGAGTTTCTTTTCAAGCTTTATCTATTGTTTAGGAAGAATTCAGAGCATTAATGTAAGAAATGGATTAAAGACGTTTTCAATGGTAGCATAACTCGGAAATCAAAGGGACTTTTTAATTTTTTTTTCTTCGGAAGTGCTGGAGTAGCTTCAGAAACTCTTCTAGGCGTTGGTAGTAGCGGTTCTGTACTAAAAAAAACGAGGCCGAAGTTGGGGCCGAAGTTTGATGTTGTGAGTTACTCCAAAATCAGAGGTTGGCCCCCCTAACCCACACTCGTCGTTTCAAGCATTTCTTGAATATTTAGCAATTATTTATTTTGATCAAGAAATATCATTTTGCGTGTTTCTTATACTTGTTTCACCTATATTTCGTAATGCGCTATCTTTTTGGCATCATTAATATCGATCGATTTTTTTTTCTGTTGTAAGTAACTATTTTTATGTATTTATATAAAATCAATGAATAAGTTATTTTTGTTTTCATCATATTTCTAATAATATGTTATAGAAAAGTTTGAAGGATTTTCTATTATGCAAATTTTTGAATTTCAGAAAATTATTGTTAAATTGAAAAATTTAATTTGAACTTGTTTGTAGTGCTTCATAAGAGATTAAACAATCAAATTGTTCAATATTACGTGTGCAAACATCAGATCGAGTAGTATATGTATTCAGTTATTAACTTGGTCTAAATATTGAGTTTGTTTATTGCGGCTGCGTTTTAAGAACCTCGCTCTTTTCATGGCTATTTCTTTTTTTCGCAAAATTTATGTCACTGTTTATAGCTTTTATGAAAAATGCAAACTTTTCAGTTCATAAATTTTAAATAAGTATAAAAATATAACTATTATGATTTAATATTGTAATTTATCTGTTACCTTTTTTGTTTAATTTGATGACTAAAAAATGTCTACGTGCAATCTTTCCACTTTAATTGCGTAATTTGTTGACGGTTTCATAGTTTTATTCTTATTTATTTATTCACTTTTCGAATAATTAAACAATATAATTTAATGTTTTTTAACTATGTTCAATGTACCTAAATCCAATTACTGATATTATAATATTACTGAAATCTTAGTTATATGTTCAATTTAAAAAAAAAAAAACAAATCAGTTGGTTATTAAACAGCCTATTTGTTTTTCTTCTTCTTTTTCTTTTTATTTTCTTTTTATTTTTTTAAATTTTATAGCTGTTGTTCTTTGTCTTCCATCATACAGCAGTCAAAAAAGGAGAAGTATAACTACACCCTATACAGATTGTACGTAGTACGATCCAAAAATTTGGGGACAAGCTGTATGAAACCTTACCCAGAATAGTTCACATTACCGAAGCACATCCACCTTCAAAAGGTTACCCTTGAACTACTATGTACTTCTGCCGGTGTTCATATAACTTTTGGAAACACTCCTGGAAGCCATTTTTCGCTACGTTCTGTGATGCTGCTTTACCTTCTCCTGACGGAAGAAAGCGGCGTCCATGCAAATGTTTTTTTTTTTTTTGCTGGGAACAGGTACAAGTCGCACGGAGCTAAGTCCGATAAAACGTTATGTTATTTGTTTGTCATATCAGAGTATTGACCAATCGAACCGTGCATCCTCAACATGAAAGTCGCCTTCTTCCCCACGATGAAGTTAAAGCAGCAGCGCAAGAGGTTGCGATAAATGTCTTCCAGGAGTCCTTCTAAAAGCTATTAGTACAGTAAAATTAGGCCAAAAAATGGCCAAACCAAAACATCCAAAAAAAAAAAATGTGAAACCTGTTGCAAATTACTTCTTACCCTTCCAGCAAGAAGGGGTAAAAAGTCCCAGCACTTTGCGCGTCGGGTTTTGGGGGGAAGGGGGGGACGAAATAATCCTCTATTTAAATAAAAATAATTTCTATTACTTAAAAAAATCTCAAACCTCGCAGAAACCACTCTATAATAGTAAAATAATAAACTCTCTCTAATTAACAGGAGTGCACAGGCGGAGGGGGTATGGGAGGGGGTGGTCCATGGAGCAGCTTTGCGTCATTGAAATTTTTAAGGCAGTTTTTTCAAGGGGTATTTCTTTCTTTTTTTAGGGCTTTTATTCTGGATGGGTACTTCGTCACACTTAAGGGGTGCGCCATCGCTTTGGGGGGGGGGGGGGACCCTGAATTTACATTTTAAAATCAACTATTGCAGCGAAGTTCACGAAAAAATTTCCCTGATTTAAACTTTTTCGAAGTACAAAATGCCACACAATGATATGGTAATGTCAGAATGATAATTCTAAAAGATCTAAGCGAGCTCAGTAACCAAATTATTTGCGACTGGAGTTATTAAACTGTTTAGAGCGCTGGAAACAAAATTCCTGTGCAGCATAAAAAAAGTCCAAATTGACCAAAGTTTCCCTGGTTCTTCTTGATTAACTTACTTCAACTTTTCCAGAACCTTTTGCCATCACTGTAAGGTGGGACAAACCGAAATTGCCAATAGTGAGACGGGCAATGCTACAATTCTGCACCCTCTATGTCGGTGGGGGTTCTCATTTGCAAACATCAAGCTACCTCTCTTTTACGCAGCTGGTTATGTGAATTATTCTAAATATGCGGACATATACTTGCAACACATCTGAAACTTTTCAGTACATTATGCGATAAAATAAAATTCTCACATCAAACATCAGCTAAGACATCAGCTATCCAACGATCTAACGCAGTGACAAATTCAGGTGGTCTAGAACCTGTAGTGATTCAACGATAGAACAAGTCTTGATGAGAGCAATGAGCAATACAACAATAGAATGCTAAGTATTTACACCTTTTTGCCTCCCAGTTTGGAAATCACAATCCATTTCTAAAGACACCAGAAGTTTCTTCTCTCTCTAGTTGGTAGGGGTATTGCTCGCTGATGATAAGGTGAGTTGCGATGAGATCTTTAACGTTCGGGTAGTAACATCAAAGGATATTGAAGGCAAACAATTTTGTGGCATTTTTTTGTAAAGGAGGTAAACAGTTACGTCTTTAGCTTCTGTTACGATTACTATCTGTAAAGATGTGTAAGGTCAAACCATCTTTTACACCGAATGGTATGAACAGTAAAGATGAAATAACAAATTGCTAAAAACTTCTGGTACGAGTTATGCGCTGATCCTCCATCAGTATTCGATGAATCTGGTTTCAGAAGGAAAAAAATCCTGTATCGTTAAAGTGCTATTATCTGAAGCAAAGGTTCATCCACCATCACAGAACGAACAGTTGGTGTCATATATGAGGCAGTGAGAAGCAAAGGGATGTAAGTGGACATTTTCGAGTTTTGAATAAAACGCGTTTAAAGATAAGATCATAGGTAGTCTTTCATTGATTTTCTTTTTAAAATTATGCTGTATAGAAGCAGCTACCAGGTGTACTAGTACCATCTCTTGCCCCAAGATAGAGGAAAGGTTCACCAACCATTTGTACTGGTTATCTCCAAATTTTTAATTTTGCCACTTACATTCCTTTGCTTCTCACTGCCTCATATGTAATAGATGGAAGATACCTGCTTGACCATATTTTTGGTAATGATCTGTAAGCTTCAAGGAAATATGCCAGCAATGCAGTGTATAGGTCACTTGTAAGTATGGGAAAGCTAGTGTCATTTTTGATGGGTGCAAAGAAAGCACCACAGAAATATAATCTGCATCCTATTACAACAGTCAAGCTTTCTGCTCTAGAAGACTTTCTGCATCTCAAATCTTGTGCTTGCTCTGAGGGGTTCATTGGATATAGTCAGTGGCGGATACAGCCGGCGGGCAACCGGGCATTTGCCCGGTGGGCCGGTCATACTTCGGGCCGATCGACTAAAAGCAAAGTCTTCAGGCCTGTCAACTAACAGCAAAATGTAAATTTTGCACGCATGTGTTTAGAATACCGCAAATTCGCAAAATACAGCCTCAGCTCCTCTTTAAGCATGGGTTAAAGCTTGCGGGTGGAGGGAGGCAGGACCGTCACCAAGAAAGGGGAGGAGAATTTCTGAAATGGGGCTGCCCAGGGCCTGATTACCACACAGGCTGACTAGGCCTAGGCCTGAGGCCCCATGTCCTTAGGGTGCCCCACATTTTTGCATAGCATTGCAACGATATGAAAAATACATATATTAAAAAAAAAAAAAAGACTTATTAATTGGAAAAAACTTCTTTAAAGGGGAATTTTTAATCATGTTGCCAGTAACGAATTTACTTGGTCACGATTATGAGGAGACCCAAAGAGGATTCATAAATGCACATAAGTGATTTATACATTTGTGTGATTAGACAAAGAGGCCTCCAAAAGTTCATTCGTGCTTTAAAAATGTAAACCAAACACTGCATAGTCTTCACGGGGCCCCCAAATTAATGTGGGCCTAGGGCCTCACTTTTAGTTAGTCGGGCCCTGGGGCTGCCAATATATTTTTAGTGCTATAATAAAAAATAAATGAATAAATTAAAAAAAAAAAAAAAAACAGGGAAACTAGCGGTCGTACTAAGTTAAAATACTTTTGGTCTCTTTGACGCTTTTATTTATAAACGACAATTCACAATTGCTATAAAATGCAACTTACAACAAGGGCCCACGTGAGGTCATGTCAGCTTAGTTGGAGAATAGGGGCCCGGCTCGGAATTGAACTCGCGCAGAGGGTAAAATATTCTAATGGTGAAAGGTGTAGAAGGGGGCTTGTGAAAAAAAATTGACTTACGTCATTTTTTTTCCTGGATCCGCTTTTGCTCTCGGCGACCCTGTTTATAACAATTGGAATAAAAGTGACAAAATATTTCTCCCGTAAAATTATTTTAAAAAATTCAATCTTAAAATACCACTGAGGAGCATGAAAGACTCTACATTATTAAGATTATCAAATCAAAAGCCCAAGACCGCCGAAATGTGAGTTTCAAACAGTTTTTGACGAAACATAAAGTATTCTGTACGCTGTACAAACTCACGGTTTCGGTCCCCTCATTTTAAAAAGAAAATAAATTGATAAAAACCAATGTCGAAAAAATTCCGGTGGTCCAGAACCTCCCCCCTCCTAAGATCATCGAAGATAGTGTCATTTTTAAATTTTTGGGCTTCAATTTTGAATAACTTCATAAGAGAACAGCCGGATCCACTCCCGCCATAACATGGAATTCCAGTTTCGAAAATTTGCTGGAGGAAAGTACTCGAACCTCTCCCATTTTTTTAACATTCCCAAAGATGGTCTAAAACTGTGTTTTGAAATTAACAGTATCAAAAATTTTCTGGGAAAGTGTCCCGTCCTGTCTTTCGGCATCATCAATGAAGAACGTTTTAAATCTCGTTTTTAGTGCTTCAATTTCGAAACTTTTCTGGGGTGAGCCTCCTGAAAACTCTTTTTCCTGAAATCAGTGAAGTTCAGCAAAAATTTCGTTTTTGGAACTTAACTTTCGAGTAATTGCCAGTCTTTACCAAAAAAAGGCGTTTAAGACTTCAATTTGAAAATTTTCTGGTGGATGGTCTCGGAATCTATATCGACTTAAACTCACCAAAGAACTTCTTAAGCGGCGTTTTCAGAGCTAATATATTTTTTAAAATTTCAGAGGAGAGCCCCTCTGAACAGCTCTTCATACCATATACTCGAAGATAATTTAAAATGCTGTTTTTGGATTTCCACTTCCGAAAAATTGTAGCAGGAAAAACCCTGAACCTACGCTCCCCTAACATCACCAAATATTGTCTAAAATTGAGTTTTTAAGACTACAGTTTCGAAAAATTTCCGGGGAGAGCCCCCCCCCGAACCCCCCCTATCACTCGATGTTAATCTTTCCATTAAGTTTATATTGCTAATTTGTATTGATGCATGCGTTTGAAAAAAAATTAAGGGGCCGTCAAACTCGTACCCGACCCCTCCCACCAGGTTTTTGACCTCGCATCGAGTCTGGGTGTCGTCAGGGTATGACAGTATAAAAAAGGAAATGTTTATGACAGGGCCCGGTAATGTATGTTTGTGTCGAGGGATCCATCACGTTCTAAGACGGCACTTTCACCCATGAATATCGCTAGATCATTTTTATATAACAGGGCAATTAAGTTACTTGTTATGACTACAGAAAAGGATATACTAGCCAAGCAGTGTTATCATTATGGAAATATTCAATCAAGCTCCGGGCATTATAAAAATACTTAAATGGAAAATTACAATCACAGTTTCCCCCCAAAATAAGGTTTACCTAATACTGTATCAATTTGCTCACCATTAAAGCGCAGAAGTGTTCCTATATCTGTTAAATTTTGTTTAACTGTTGTCTTTGTTGTTAATAAAACATTTAGTTGTTAAGCATAATTTTCTCATATTTAAGTGATATCCCAATCGTTAGGTAAAATTTAATATCTATAAGAGCTATGGGGCCGCTACATCTCCTAATGCCAGGGCTGATTTTTTCAACCAATCCGCCACTGGATATAGTGAATGTTTGAAAAGTCTGAAAGTGGACTGAAGTGCTCAATTATATGCACAAACTGTGTTAGACATAGCTGCAACAATAGCGATTTTGCTGAGGATCTAGATTCCAAAAAACACCTTGATAACGAAGACTTTTTGTTACAAGCTTAGGAAAAATCATTTGAAAGCAAAAAACAGTTCAGCGTAATTTTTCTGGTCATTTAATCAAATAGGCACCATCAGAGGGGGTGGGGGGAAGCATAATATTTTAGTATATAATTTCGTTTTGGGAGGTGAGCTACTGTTCTTAAGGGGTGGACAGTCCTGATTTAATGCATTTTAGATTTGCATGAAATAATACTTCTACTTGAAATAAAGGGGGGGGGGGATGAGGATTTATTTTATTTGGCGGAGGGGTGGGTTCTGTAGCTTTGAGAGGAGGTGCACCATCGCAATTGGAGGATGGACACACTTGATTTCTAACTTTAACTTAGCATAAAATAATGTTTAAATATGAAATGTATGGAGGGGGTTGGGGGGTACTGCTTCGTTTTACGGGGATAGGGAGGCTCTGTAGCATTGGTGAGTTATGTCATCACTCTTGGGGGTCAAACACCTTTAATTTCATGCTTTTAAATTTAGTATAACATAATATTCTCACTTTAAATTTACTCTAAAAATTCTGGAAAAATACCCAAAACAGCAATTTTTAGATGCCCCCCATTCCAAAACCCGACGCACAATGGGGTGGGACTTTTTACCTGTTCTTATTGGGAGGGTAATAAACAATTTGCACCAGGTTTATTTTTATTTTTATTTTTTTTGGATGTTTGGGTCCGACCCCTATTTTTACTGTACTATATACGAACGTTGGCAGAAGTGCATAGTCGTTCAAGGTGACTATTTTGTAGATAGATGTACTTCGGTAATGTGAACTATTCAGGGTAAGGTTTTATGCAACTTGCCCTCGTATGAGTTTTCAACTTACGATTTCATAACGTTTTTGAGTGACGCAAGTTTACGCGCATGAAGACGTCACAAGAGAATTTACGATAATTAACTAAGGAGGCGTTCAAAATGGATATTTCGATCATCTATATGTTCTTAGGTACATATGCATGTACAAATGTGCCGAAAAAACTTGTGAAGTTTCAATTGGGTGGTCGTAAAATAGAAACTTAGATCGAAATCTGATTTTCTTTTTTTTTTTTTTTTGTGATTACAATTCCTTATTCGTAGAAAGGAAGTAAAGTGAAATAAATCAATGATTCTTTAAATCCCCGACATTGTTATCAATTTATTTCTATGTTTTTTTTTTTTTTTTGCCAACGGCATCGGCCATCGGCCATCTTTGAACAATCGGCCAACAATCGGCATCGGCCCATCGGCCAAAAAATGCCATCGGTCGAACCCTAATATATATATATATATATATATATATATATATATATATATTGGTTTTACTCTATTTTACTCTCGCACCAGATTGTATAGAGTAAAAATTTTTACTCTATTCACGAGAAAAGATATGTTTTCCTCCTCTAATTTTTTTGAAAGTTTTAAACCCTTCATCAGATAAAGAAAGCAAAATGTCAATAGTATCTCTGACTGGAAATCACGGGTCCATTTACCAAATGATAATCAATAGAAATCCTGAAATTGCACCGTGTCCTTTTCTATCTTGGTCTAACATATGATCACGCATTTCGTTATTAGCTTATTACGATAAAATTTCAATTTTACCTTTATAACAAAACGCATAAAAATGCGAAGACAAAGTGTTTCTTGTTTTCTTAAGAAAGTCTGCGAATTTTTGTTAGTGATAAACTTTTATTTACCGAGTTGTTTATATTTTTCTAATTGTTTTTCATTTTTGTCCACACCGCTGTCCATTTAACGAGAACTAAATTAAAAATTTGTATTTAAAATTTTTTTGAAGCTAATTTTGACGAGGGTAACTTTTCAGTTTGAAATTTCTCTCTTAATGAAAAATTAAAGTTACTTATGAAATATTTTTAACAACAGTCAGATTAGTATTAGCTCCCGATGTTAAGATTTGAAGATCAATTACTTCTAAAGAAACAGTAGTTATAGATTTGAGGCTTAGTGGAGCTATGCTAAAACAATTTTCGCTGACTAAAGAAGAAACTAATTTCGATTCGAAACATTTGTTAAATTAAAAATGAAAGCTAATGATAATATTGTTTTCGAAAAAAACAGGCAAAAGCATTTGCTTGATCTCATATTTATTGCGCAAATTCTGTCTAAAATGCGAATTTTAATCAAAATGCTGATTTCATTTCTCGAACATAATATTTGAATTTATTTTTAAATGAAAATTCAGCTTAATTTCATCGTGTTCTAATCTAACAGCAGCAAAACTGACGTGCAGTTAATTACCCTTGATGTGCTACCTGTTGCAAATTTTCTCATCATATATCACCGTCTTACCTGTGCAAAGGTAAATGAATAAGCAGCGCACAGATTGAGTGATTACGTGGAAAATGGAAAAAAAGAAGTCGAATGTTTAATATTAAATGTCTAAATGAATTTCAGAAAACGGCCTGATGTAATCTCATAAAATACTGAATCAAAAGTTTGAAAAAAATAAGCAATAGTTGATGAACCAGGACATTTATACGGTTAGTGACATATTCTGCGGAAACAATACTAATATGGTTGTATGCCTTAAATATTAACTACGTATTTTATTAGTAATCACAACATAAAACATAAATTATGACTACTCAGGTTAATCAATAATGATTACATACATGCTATTAAAAAAAAAAAAAAAAAACTCTAAATCATCTCCAAACAGTAACCACTAGAAAAACTAAACTATTCCGGAAAAAAAAAAAAAAAAAAAAAAAACTTATGTGTATCTAAAATGATAAGTAATTTGGTAAGTTTCTGTCAGCTAAAATTTTTTTAATCTATTGAATTTATGAATACATCTTGTAAAAAACCATTTCTTAGTTTGCCTTAAACAAACGTTTGAAAAATTCCCATGCTCGTTTAAACGACTGAAATTTTCGAACATAAAACAAAGCGAGTGTTGGTCGCTGGTAGCGGACTGTATAACTTATTTTGAGAAATAGCTGAGGCTGACACAATTGTAGTTTTGCTTGGTTTTATTAAAGAACAATTATATTGTGTACATCATGCCGCCGCAGTCTTACTGTTTCTGCTGTTCGTCCCAGAGACCGCAGTATAAAACTGCAATCCCAGAGGCGTTGCCACAGGAAAAGTATAAATATATAAATTTGCATATGCACAGTAAAATACATACTCCCGACATTGAAATTGATAGATTTCAAAAATATTAACCAATAAAATTATCAGTAAAATACCATAAAATGCACAGAAGTAAATTGAACAGATATAAAACTCAATTACAATTAAAACATGTAAACATTAAAATAGGTATAGTTAATTAAAATCATCCACTTTACACTGGAACAGGTAAAATCGCTAACTTAGTTATGGGACGTCTGAATGTATCACCCTCAGTCTTTACCAAACAGACTCGAATGCATTTATCCCGGCCTTCGAAAACCTTTATTACACGTCCTAAGCTCCACGAATTTACAGGCATATTATCTTCTTTTATTAAAACCACTGCCCCAATGGCAATGTTTTCCTTCAAAAAACACCATTTTGACCTTTGTTGTAAATGGCATAAATAGTCTCTCGACCAATTTTTCCATACTTGCTGAATTATTTTTGTTGTTTGCTGCCATCGTTTTAATCTGTTATCAGACAAATCTAACAACTCTGGCTCTACCACTGTGAGCATTGTTCTGCCAATTAAAAAATGTGCCGGAGTCAAAACCTCTATTTCTTCTGCATCACTCGGAAGTGGCATTAAAGGCCTCGAATTTAAAATCCCTTCGATTTGATTTGAGATTGTTAAAAATTCTTTGTAAGTAAAAATCAATTTGCCCATTGCGCGTTTTAAATGAAATTTAAATGATTTGACACCACTTTCCCAAATGCCTCCAAAATGAGGAGATTTGGGTGGGATAAACCTCCATGTTATTCTTTCAATAGAAAGAAATTTTGATAAAATCTCATCTGGTTGACTCACTAACTTATGCAAGCGGTCGAGCTCTTTGTGAGCACCGATATATGTTTTTGCGTTATCACTGAATAAAACAGCACATTTTCCACGACGGGATATAAACCTTTTCAATGATGCAATAAATGAATCAGACGTCAAATCCGACACAATTTCAAAATGAACAGCACGGGTTGATAAACATACAAATATTGCAATAAAGATTTTTTGTAATGCTCCTATACGTTGATTTTTATTTTTAATATAAAATGGACCTGCGAAGTCAGTGCCAGTATTTAAAAAGGGAAAGGTTTGTTTGCAGCGTTCGGGTGGGAGGTCTCCCATTTTATGTCCTAAAACTCGTGGTTTGTATTTTGCACAAATCACACATTCATGTACAATTTTCCGAGAGAGATCTCTCCCCTGAATTATCCAAAACTTTAATGTAAATGCATGCAATCGTGCTTGCACACCTAGATGGGAAATTCTAACGTATAAATCTAATAAAATAAGTCTTGATAAATTATAATGTTTAGGTATTGCTATTGGATGCTTTGCATCAAAGGGTAATTGAGAATTTGACAAACGACCTCCGACTCTTATGACATTTGAATTTTTATCGAAAAAAGGCAACAAAAATTTTAATTTACTTGACAATTTTACCGGTTTTCCCGAATTTAGCTGCTGAAAGTCATCACTAAGACCTTCCTGTTGAACAAACGATGAAAGTTTTAACTCACTGGCAGTGACCTCATCAGCTGTAAGAGGTCCAACCTTCCTTACTTCATTCTGGCAGTTGTAAATAAACCTAAGAATATAACTAAATACATTAATTAATTTTTGATAGTTATTACTCAAATTCAGGAAATTTACCAACAAATCATTTTCTGTAGCAGTTAGGACAGTCTCATGAGTATCCTTCACTTCACTGTAATATAAAACTTGATTAAGATCGTTTAGTTCAAATGAATGTCCATGTGATTGGGGTCGTTTTAAAATTTCTGGTCCTTCCCACCACTGTTTATTTGTCAAGAGAACATCTGCATCTTGTCCACGGGAGATAATATCCGCTATATTATCTTTAGAAGAGGTATGTCGCCACTGGTAATTTTGATTCATCGTTTGAATTACCTTCACTCTATTGGAAACGAACGGCTTTAACTTCTCCGCAGGGGTTTTAATCCAGGCAAGAACAATGGTCGAGTCACTATACAAGTAAATATTGCCACAAAGTCAATTCTTCTCCCAGCCGGTGTGGCGTGATCGGGTAGGCTTTGGACTACCACCTCGACGACCTCGGTTCGAAACCGACCGCGGGTCGGTGATTAGAAAGGAGAATTAATCGTACGTTCTTGTAAATACCTTTATTTGTTTTATTTCCTGTTCTAGTAGTTTCTAGAATGTTCCAAAACATGTAAATTTAAAATATGCAAATCTTGCATTCTGGAATCTTCGATCACTGTATATAAGTGACTTGTTTCTCTGTCTGAGGTAGTTCTCAGCCGAGTGTAGCTGTGGTGCTCTGTTAATAAACTACGTCTCTTGCTTTACCTAGAGTGTTCACTTGGTCTCCTTACACTATCTACGTGACATTTCTGGTGGAAGCGCCGGGTAATCCTTGTGCATCCTGGAATCGACGGGACTCCGAAGGAGTAATCGCTTACGAGAAATTCCGCCTGAGTACGGACTATTCACACCGCCTGGTCGAGTAAAGAAAACCAAGGACATGTCCACGGATACTAATACGTCTGAGACCAAGCCAGTGCTAGCCACTCCACTTGTGCAGCAGATCAGAAATCCTTCCGTCTTTCGCGGAGAACCTGGGCAAGACCCAAACAAGTGGCTTAAGGAGTATGAAAGGGTTGCGCATCATAATAAATGGGATGACCCTTTCTGCCTGTCGAACGTTTACTTCTTCATGGACAGTACTGCTCGGCAATGGTTCGAGAATAATGAAGACAAACTGACTTCCTGGGAGCTGTTTAAGGCCGAATTAGGAAAAATCTTCGGCGACAGCAAGCATGCAAAGCAAAAAGCTGAAGAAGAACTGAAGAAAAGAGCCCAAAGGCCTGGAGAAAGCACGACATCTTATATCCAAAGTGTTCTGGGACTTTGTCAAGAAATAAACCCAGCCATGTCAGAAGACGACAAGGTTTCTCACTTAATGAAGGGGGTAGCAGAAGACATCTATCAGGCACTGCTAACCAAAGAACTGAAAACCACCGGGGACTTTATTAAGTGGTGTCAGTACATCGAGGACATGAAACAAAAGCGGGTTGCTCGAGTGAAATTCGATCGCCTGCCGAACGTCGTCCCGATGGCTTCAATGGACGAAGAGACGGACTTAGCTGCACTTATTCGCCAGATAGTGCGAGAAGAGGTCCAGCGCCTGCTCGCACCAAGTACAGAAGTTGCTCCGCAGCTGCAATCAATCGAGGCAATGGTCAGAGGGGAGGTGCAGGACGCCCTTGCACCTATCTCAACTTCATGTGACCCGTGGACGGTGGTGCAGAAACCACCACAACGACCCCAACTGCCCATCAGAAGACGACCAATACCCGTTGCCGAGCTTCGACCCAGGAAGACTGACATGTGGAGAACTACCGACAACAGACCTGTTTGCTTCCACTGTGGTCGCCCCGGACATGTCGTTCGGTACTGCCGCGAGCGACGAGCTGTTTTCGATGCTTACCGGACCAGCCGAGGAAACGCCATGGACAGCCGAGCCGAGACGAGGGATCACGTCGACTATAGTCAAGCAGCCGCCAGAACAGTCTCGCCGAGCCCCACTAGAGGACGATCACCGACACGCCGCTACAGAACGCCGTCACCTTACCGCCGTCCCAGTGTCTCTCCTAGCCGCCGCAACGAGGAAAACTAAGACCTGCGACTTCCCTAGGAGGTGGGGTCGCCGCCGAAGAAAATCCTCCGACTGCTTCGAAGATGTCCGGAAATCATCTTGAGGTTATGGTCGACAATCATCCAGTACGTGCTCTTGTCGATTCCGGAGCATCTTCTTCCGTTATTTCCGACCAGTTTCGGCATCATCTCCGTAAAACTATGTTCCCGACCAAGGATAAAGTCTTTCTGAAAGTCGCTGATGGAACTTATGTCCAACCGCTCGGGAAATGTGTGCTGCGCTTACAGATCAACGGACGTATCCAGCCTTTTGAATTTACGGTATTGCCGAGTTGTAGTCATAGCGTCATTCTTGGATGGGACTTCCTGGAAGCAACACAAGCCGTAATAGACTGTGGAAAATATGAGCTGACACTCGACGACACACTACTGGAAGTTCCAGAGCGTCAAACGTGGACTCTACATGCTATAGACGATTACACAATACCTGGACGTTCTATGGCTAAAATACTCGTTAACAGTGATAGTGGAGATCACAATACTGACATGATCGTTGATGGAAATAGAGTCCTGCTGTTAGAAAAAGAACTTGCACTTCCTGCTACAGTCGTCACATTGCGTGACGGCCGAGGCGAACTGTGGATAGCCAATGGACAAGCTGCAGCTCAAATCATACCAAAGGGTATGGCTTTGGGCCATGCGGAAGCCATAAACAAGGACTATATCAGCACAATAAGCGCCACAGAAGCACCTAGCAGGGTTCAAACGAAAAGTAGATACACTTATGTCGACGACTTTAGTATGTTAGCACCGAATCTTACTGATCAGCAAAGAAAGAAGCTTTTAGACGTGCTTAAGAACTTCTCCGAAGTTTTCGATCAAGAGAGAGAATCGCGATCCCTGAGAGGGACGGTTAAACATCGGATTGACACTGGCGATCATGGACCTGTGAGCCAAAGGGCATACCGAGTATCTCCCATAGAACGTCGCATAATCCAAGAAGAAGTTGATAAGATGTTAGACAGAGGAATAATCCAACCGTCTGAGAGCCCTTGGTCGTCACCAGTTGTCTTAGTAAGGAAGAAAGACGGAAGTTGGCGCTTTTGCGTAGATTACCGCCGTCTAAATAAAGTCACTAAGAAGGACGTTTATCCTCTACCCCGTATAGACGACACTCTCGACTGCTTGAAGGGCGCCAAATTTTTCTCATCCATGGACCTCCGATCCGGATATTGGCAAATCGAGGTAGATGAAGCCGACCGTGAGAAGACGGCATTCATCACTCCGGAAGGCCTATATGAATTCAAAGTTATGCCGTTCGGCTTATGCAACGCACCTGCCACTTTCGAGAGAATGATGGACAACTTACTACGTCACCTAAAGTGGACGATGTGCCTCTGCTACTTAGACGACATCGTAGTGTTTTCTAAAACTTTTGACGAACACCTCACGAGATTAAGTACCGTTCTTGATTGCATCCGGGGAGCTGGCCTTGTTCTAAATGCCAAAAAGTGTACCTTCGCCGCCCAAGAAATTAAAATTTTAGGCCATCTTGTGTCCGAGGACAGTGTTCGCCCTGATCCAGATAAATTGCAAGCTGTCAGCTGTTTTCCTGTACCAAAGAATGTCCACGACGTTAGGAGTTTTCTAGGATTATGTTCTTACTACCGCCGTTTTATCAAAGATTTCTGTCACCAAGCTCAACCACTTCAAATGCTGCTGAAAGGCGACACAAAATTCTGCTGGGCTAGCGAACAGGCTAAAGCATTCCAGAAGTTAAAGGAGGCCCTCACCACGGATCCTGTCTTGGGGCTCTACGACGAGAACGCTCCTACAGCACTACATACAGATGCCAGCGGCTATGGAATTGGCGCAGTTCTCGTTCAAGTCCAAGGTGGACAAGAGAAAGTCATTGCCTACGCCTCACGGACGCTGACGAAGGCAGAGAAGAATTATTCCACCACTGAGAGAGAATGCCTCGCTGCTGTATGGGCAGTGCACAAGTTTCGTCCATACCTTTTTGGAAAGCCGTTCACCATTGTTACTGACCATCATTCCTTATGCTGGTTGATTGGACTCAAGGATCCGTCAGGTAGACTTGCTAGATGGGCGTTACGACTGCAAGAATATGACGTCTCTATAGTTTATAGAAGTGGAAAGAAGCATAAGGACGCCGATAGCCTTTCCCGCTATCCGGTAGACGGAGTGGTTTGCAGTCCGGGAGAAGTGAATGCTCTTAGCTCATTCACCGATATACAGGCGCAGCAGATGAAGGATCCCGAGCTTGCCAAAATAATAAGAAGCAAAGAGAGATCCGAGCCGATTAAAAGTCATTACGAGTTAGTCGATGGAGTCCTTTGTAAGAAGAACTTCAATCCTGACGAGAAAATGTGGCTACCAGTCATTCCAAAGCACCTGCGCAAAGACGTGCTCCAGTACTTTCATGACACTCCTACCGCCGGACATCTAGGATTCTCTAGGACCTATGACAGGATAAGGAGACGATTTTATTGGCCAGGACTGTCTCGTGCAGTTCGCCGATATGTTATGCACTGTCGGGAATGTCAACGAAGAAAAGCCGTTCCGCAACAGCCACCAGGTCATCTTGTACCTATACCTCCTGCTCCAGCACCCTTTCATAGAGTTGGAATGGATTTGCTAGGTCGGTTTCCAAAATCATCTCTTGGCAATAAATGGATTATCGTCTGCACCGACTACTTGACCCGTTATGCAGTCACAAAAGCGCTACCAACTGCTGAAGCTCCAGAAGTAGCCAAGTTCCTACTTGAGGAAATTATTTTGAAACATGGAGCGCCAAGGGTAATTATCACAGATCGAGGACAAGTATTTCAATCTAAACTACTTTCAGAACTCATCCACCTGTGTGACATAACCCATCGAATGACGACGGCTTACCATCCCCAGACTAACGGGTTGACGGAACGTTTCAACAAGACCTTAGCCGACATGTTATCGATGTACGTCGACGTCGAGCATAGGAACTGGGATGAAATATTACCTTTTGTCACATTTGCATATAACACCGCTAAGCAGGACACTACAAGATTTACACCGTTTTACTTGCTACATGGACGAGAGGCTGAAACGACCCTCGACACGATGTTCCCTTTTTGCTCCGAGGAAACAGAAGGCGACTACGCGACTAGACTCGTAGTAAGGGCGGAGGAGTCGAGGCAGCTCGCGAGATTACGGACCAGGGAAGCTCAGGAAAAGGACAGAAGGCGTTACGATGCCAGACACAGGATGGTATACTATCAGCCTGGAGATCTCGTCTGGATTTTTACACCCGTAAGGAAAATAGGCCTGTCGGAGAAGCTCCTGAGAAGATACTTCGGGCCCTATCAAATTCTACGACAACTGTCTGACGTCACCTATGAGGTACAAGACTTTGATCCCAGCTCCAGACGACGTAAGCAGAAAGATGTGGTACATGTTCTTCGCATGAAGCCTTATTATGACCCAAAAGACCAAATAATGGTCGATCATGTTCTTTCTGACGAATCCGCCGAGGAAGACGCTACACCTATTCCAGAGGACACCCATCAGCCATTGTCCCAACATACTCGTTCAGGACCCATAACACGCTCAAGGACTAGAGCTTTATCCCAGGAATCCTGAAACAGCGAAACGCTGTTGTTCTGAGGAGGGAGCAATGCCACAAAGTCAATTCTTCTCCCAGCCGGTGTGGCGTGATCGGGTAGGCTTTGGACTACCACCTCGACGACCTCGGTTCGAAACCGACCGCGGGTCGGTGATTAGAAAGGAGAATTAATCGTACGTTCTTGTAAATACCTTTATTTGTTTTATTTCCTGTTCTAGTAGTTTCTAGAATGTTCCAAAACATGTAAATTTAAAATATGCAAATCTTGCATTCTGGAATCTTCGATCACTGTATATAAGTGACTTGTTTCTCTGTCTGAGGTAGTTCTCAGCCGAGTGTAGCTGTGGTGCTCTGTTAATAAACTACGTCTCTTGCTTTACCTAGAGTGTTCACTTGGTCTCCTTACACTATCTACGTGACAATATGATCTATTGGCAACTGCAATATGGGTACAATCTTGGATGTAAGTCGCGCTATTAGAAGGAACGCTGACAACTCCAAACGAGAAATTGTTGAGGTCTCTAGAGGAGCTACAGCTAATTTACTGCACAAGAGACTCGTATTTGCGTATCCAAACGCATCTATCGAATTCAAGTAGACGACTGTTCCAAAGGCTTGTTTTGAAGCAACAGCGAATCCGCGTAGCTGAATAGTAATTGCGTTAGAAAGATGACTGTACCTTGGAATTTGCACTTGATTTATAACAGGAAGTTGTTTCAAACAACTCCACCACTCCTTAGGGGGATAAGGATCCGACCAGTTGAGTAACAACACCCAAAGTCTCTGATGGAACATTTTATCCTTCGAAATGAATGGTTGTATTGGACCCTGGGGTTCAAAAATTCTAGAAATCGTAAAAGGAACTTCACCTTTCGTGTAATTTTCCTTGAGATTCACAGTCACCTTAAATGTAAAATAATCCGAACTTGAACGCAACATTTCCAATGTCTTTCCAGTCATTTCTTGAGGCGTAAACGAATGTTCACAGTTTGTGTGTAGTAAGTCGGGATGGTTAGACATCGATTTATGGAGTTCCATTTCTTCTTTATGCAAAACTTGAATGAGATCAGACTGTTGGAACTTTGCCTGATCCAAAATTTCCGAACCTGACAGAACGTCATTGACACAAACGTCCCCGCGTGCAACTTCACATGCATCGGGAAAATCTTGATGTCCTTCATCTATCAAAGTCCCTCGAGTACGAGTGGCAAGGAATGGCGAATATCTCTCTGCGACATCTCTGGAGCTTTTCAAATTGCTTAATGACCTACTCTTTTCCTCTATTGGAAGTTTTACTATATCTCTACCAGAATCATCGCGTTTAGCCGTTTTACTGAAATATTCCTCGCTATACAACTCTTTAATAGAAACATTCTGATTTACCCCACTATTTTCAGGTTTCTGACCTTGAAGCACACTGACGAGTGACGCTTCTTGTTTGTACGAAAATTCTTCTGCCGCGGAAAACGAGTTAGCGTTTTCATTTGAAGGTGCCAATTTACCGCAATTATTGCCTTTTTCATAATGTAGCAATGTATTATGCCTTTTAAAGCATACAGAGCATTTGAATGTTGAACGACAATCAGACTTGTGTTGCCTTAAGCAATTTCTACACAATTTGTGATTCTTTACAAATTCTAAGCGCTGAGAAATATTTAAATTGTTAAACTGGTTACACTTAAATAAAGAATGTTGTTCATTACACATAATACAAAGCTTAATGTTTTCATCGGCATTAATCAATAAATTTCTGGGTTTTGACATAGGATTTTGAAACCATTTTACATTTTTGTTAGAAATACTCGTATTTAATTGATCAAGCACATTAGATCTGTTATCTATAAATTGTAATAATTCATGTAATGACGGAATTTCTTTAGTAGCTACAGATAATTCGTATGCCTTTCTAGAATCTTTGTCTAGCTTTTGAAGAACAATGTTCGTTATTATCGCATTTGAAAGATCATTACATTCTAAATTAAGCGCTTTTAAGCCTCTTAAATTCTTTTTAACTTTATCAGATAAATTTCTCAATAATTTTGAGTTTTCGAAATTTATTTTTTCTAATCCCAATATTTCCTGAATATGGAGATCCACTATTGCACGTTTATTTTCATACCTTGCCTCTAATGCACTAAACAAGGATTTAAACGTGTCCTGACTAGTTTCTAACATTTTTGCTTCACCTTGTAAGGTAGCTTTTAAATAGAACAATTTTTGAGTTTCTGAAATGTTTTTATTAGCAGAAATCATGGATTGAAACTGACCCTTAAAGTTAGCAAATTCTTCAATTCTACCGCTAAATTTAGGTAACGGGATAGTAGGCAATTTAGGAGCCAAATCAAACTTTAATGAATTGTTAGCGCTAAAGTCTTCAGTTTTAGACTTATCCGTTTTATCAGTAAACCCAGTAAGGAAATATTTAATGTTTACCTCCAGAGTGTCGCAGATAGAGTCCAATTCCATGAAGACTTCATCACACTCGAATTCTTCTTTTTCATCCAACTTTAACTCACCGTATAACTCGAAGAGCCTTTTCAATTCTTGTTTTAATTCCGAGATATCACGTAATTTACTTTCGCATTCAACTTTAGTCTTCTCACACAATTCTTTATCTTTCTCATCAAATTTAGTTATAATCGTGAGTTTTGCCTTTACGCGTCCCCTTAATCGGTTCAACTCAGCTTTATTATATGTTTTAGCCATTTTATTATCCGGCTGCTGGACCATATGTTGATCGCTGGTAGTGGACTGTATAACTTATTTTGAGAAATAGTTGAGGCTGACACAATTGTAGTTTTGCTTGGTTTTATTAAAGAACAATTATATTGTGTACATCATGCCGCCGCAGTCTTACAGTTTCTGCTGTTCGTCCCAGAGACCGCAGTATAAAACTGCAATCCCAGAGGCGTTGCCACAGGAAAAGTATAAATATATAAATTTGCATATGCACAGTAAAATACAGCGAGTATAACGTTAAAAAAAAATACTTGTGATTATTTTTTTTTTTACTTGCATAAAAAATGTATTTTTTTATTTCTATTTAAAGTAGCTAATGAACAAAGCGGATTGATAACGGCATTGAATGAAGCTGCATTAAGGAATTGAATAGGATTTCGGAGTTCTTTACAGTGTTCTATGCATTTTTTAAGTAAAAAGAGACTAAAATAGTTCTTTAAAAATATTACCCTTTGTATAGTTAGACTTATTTTATTTACGATGCTGGTCGAACAAAATACGACACCAGTAATGATTACAGATGTCGTAGCAAAACTTATTTGTCATTTAAAATGTTGTACAAAGATCCAATGATTAAAACTACAGCCTCTTTTGAAGTGTGTATGATCACAAAAACAGTGTAGTTAGCGTAGATGCCATTTTTTGCCATAACCGCTGCCACATGCCTCGGAAGCGAAGAGGTTTTAGTTACATCCTTGGGATATAACAATCCATGCATCTACCACACATCCTTGAAGTTAATATGGTGTAGTAGCCGCTAGTATATCAAGGAGCAGTCATTGTGCAAACATGGACCACAAGCTTTTGATTAGCAAAGGATCGGAAGAACAAGCAAGCAAAGAAAACAATTCAATCGAATGGGTAAATAAGAACTCTTAAACAATGTGAATCACGTGTGCTCGGGCATTATCCTGTTGGAACATTTCTTATGGCCAGCGCTGAATGTATTTGAGGACCACGGGCTCCAACATCTCAGAGATGTAGCGCTGGCAGTGTACCGGCAATGCGTACTGGAGGGGTGCGACAGTAGTATCAAATACCAACCCAATCCATGATACCGGGTGCAGGACCAGTGTGGCAATGTATAACGCAACAATTCAGCAAACTCTCACCACGGTGTACCCAAACTCGAATCCGACCATCGTGATGTTGCAAGCAGAGGCAGTATTCGTATGTAAACATAATGTCGTTCCATTCTGTTGTCCAAGTTAAGTGCGCCACCAGGGTAAGAGCGTCCACTGAGAATTTTTCGAATGCTTACCTAAAGAGACATCTAGGAAGGTTGGGAAAATATCTAGTGATAATTCCTATAAGTAGATATTGGCAATGGCATGCATAGGCAAAACACAATCAGTGACAACTTACATATCTTTTACATAACTCTAATGTGAAAAATGATAAGATTAGAGTTTCATTCTTTTTTTTTTTTTTTTTGCGATATAAACAACTTGAAGTCAGCAACTGTAAGTTGTATTTTTAATCATAGTTGCTAATACTTTCATTCATAGCGTGATTTGATTATACATTGTAACCAGTCTTTGTTTACACGTTGGGTTGCACTTTCCGTTTCTTAAATGTACTTTGACATAAGTGCATTTCGCGTTTAATTTTGCGTATAATACCCTTTTTTTTATGTTCACTCTTTAATTATTTTTTTCATAAACGTCTACTGAATTAAAGTTGTGCATTTAATTTGGAAAATAGTAAAAACGTATATTCAAAAGAATGGAATAAGGGAAATAGGGTTTATAGGATTATTTCCAAACAACGTTTATCTTTAAAAAAAATAAAAAATGAATTGTCAAAGCAGCAGTTATTAGGTAATTTGATGCTCTGAAATGAATTTTTATACTCCATTTAAAAGTTTGACGAAATTGGATAACTTCGGTTGGTAGGCATAGATGCTTTTCATTCAACGGATTTCCTTTAAATTTTTCGCGTGGGCATCGCCGTGCGGGTACTGCTAGTTCAATGTAAATATAAATGCATGATAAAAATGGCCATGGGTCGCACTTACTCCGTCAAGTGAGACCAGTGCGACCTTTAGAAGAATTGCCTTTAAAGAAATCTTAAAACTTCTGCTTGAAGTTTATTTGACACGGAATGTGCTTGGAAGCCTTAAAAAAGGTCCTAAAAATGAAATTTAAAAATTTGGTCAAATGTGCACAAGATTTTTCAACCAAACACCATCTTTTAGAAACTTATTTTTGAAGGTACGGGTACGCACTTACTCGAACTCACCTTATATTTTTGCTAAGCTAACACGTAAGAAGCATTCGCACTTAATAGCGGTAATTTAAAAAAACGGTTATATATATATATATATATATATATATATATATATATATATATATATATATATATATATATATATATATATATATATATGTAATCACAATATGAGTTATTTATTTTTTTACTGATGGAAAGCATAAATAAAATAAAATGATGCCTTCTTTTTTAGTTTTTGAAGTATTAAAAAAAAAAAAACAGCAATACACATTCTAAGACATGATTAAATACGCCTGGATTGCGTCTAAACTATCCATTATTGGAAATATTTTCATGAATGTTAATGAGGCATGTTTTTCTAGTGATATATTGCAAATTCCCTGCAATTAAAAAAATACGCTTTCAATTGTTGCGCAAGATGTCGCAACAATTATTGCATTGTTAGTTTCTATGATAACTACCACTGCGGTTTTTGTGCGAAATCATTAAAAAAATTGAATTTATCCTTATAGACTTGGTAATTATCATTAAAAACTGCTGTGATAACAAAAACAAAACGAGCTGATGTGTGCATCACATGACTTCCTTTTACACCAATTTAATGCTATTTCCCTATTATTGCAATTTTAATGGGATTCTCTCTCTACCCAGCCAAAAATCGACTGCAGTTAAACTGCAAAAAAACTGGTGGTATTTGGAACCGAGCAACTGCAGTTCAACAAAGCATTAATCTACAGTTCAACTGCACTACGGAGGTTCAAAAAGACTGACCTTTTTGAACTGCAGTTTTTCGGTTCCAAATACCACCAGAATTTTAAAATAAAAAAACAGCAGTATTTTTGCAGTCAAACTGAAATTTTCTGAACTGCAGTTTTTCAGTTCCAAATAACACCAGAATTTAAAAATATATATCTGCAGATTAACTGCAGTTCAATTGCAGTTCATTTTCTGCTGTTCTCTGGTTCCAAATACCACCAGAATTTCATAAAATGAAAACTGCAGTTTTTCTTGAGTTTTAAAAAAAGACTGAAAAAACGTTGCCCACCAAATTAAAAATATTAGTGAACAATTAATAACAAATAGGATTAATGCGATAGAAATCCCAAACCACTTCAAAATTAAAGCTTAGACAATTCTTTAATAGAAATGCCTAAATTGACTACAGATAGATGTGCCTAGTGCGTTTTATAAAACATCTAATTAAAACTTGAACTCTTCCTCCGAAATACAAATTAAGATTTTATTAATTTGGAGGATATTAAAATTGAAATTTTCCAGCCTAATTTTGCACGAAAATACATTGCTATGATTATGAAAGTAGTACAAAAACTTTCGAGACACAATAACAAATAGAACTGTTTGTAAGAATAAAAAAATCATGAAATTTGTCGAAATCGACCACGTGGTGCGAAGTAATTAAGTTAATTAGACTGGTTAATATTGAGATATCATAACACAATTTTTTTCATGGCTAGATATTGATAACATGAGCTCAAAGTTTTAAGTCAATCGGTGAAAAAATAAAAATTACAAATATTATAAACTTCCAATAAGGTATTAAATTTTCAAGCTAACCCTAATCTGTTATGCACTAATTAAATAAAAGTTGATTACACAAATAATAACAGGTGAATTTTCAAGTGTCTTACCTTTTTGTAAACCGGAGTCATATTTCAGTCCTTTCGCATGGGATTTTGAACGATGAAACTTAAAATTGCACAAATAAATTGATTTCGAAGCGGAGCAAAAAATAGCGCGCTTTCAGGGCTAAAGTGGTTACCTTCCTTCGTAGTTCTTTGCTGGGGAACCCCGCGGCGCGGCTAGTAGTTCGGCCCCGACCGCGGTGTTCCGGTGCGTTTGTACTTAGGTTCCGGGACATTGTTTCAAGTGATATGTGTTCTTATTTAATTTTAAATTCCTTATTTTTTTTTTATAAGAGACTAATTTGACATTGTTTAAATCCGAATCCCTCTTGAAATTGGTATTTTTGAAAACCATATTTTCACCTACATTATTCAAAAGCTAATAAATATGGCATAACTTTACAAGTGTCAATGATAAAAGTAATATATTTATGTTTTGAGCCAGACATGCACATTTATTTTATCCTCATTAATTTAGCTTTAATGAATTTCATTAGGTGCGGCGTGTGATCAAGGAACATGAAAGAGATCAAATATCTCAAACGTCACAACAGTTCACATAAGGTCCACTCGTCATATAAAGCAATCGACCGTGTGACTCGCTAACTATGAATCATCCCGTGCATAAAAAGAGCTAAGGTCACGCTACGGCAAAAATTAGTTTATAAGTGAAATCAATCATGATTTCTCAAAAATTTATAAATAAATAATAAGAATATATAAATAAATAAATAAATAATAAAAATATGTGACCAAATAAATACAATAGAAAATAGATAAAAAACAAAGATTAAAAGTTTCAATGTTATCATTCTTTTTTTTTTTTTTTAATGAAATTTACTTAATAGTACTTTTTTAAGGAGTCATACAGTCAGACCTCGTTTTGCAACACCCAGATTTCCCGACATTCCAGATATCACGTTAATTATTTAAAATGACGAATACATAACATATCATTTCAATGCTAAGTCGAGCCGGATTAAACAGCAATGTTTTATTATGAAACTCCAGCTAGCACGACACTTAGGGCTGCTTAGACAAGATCTAATTTTTCTTCACAATTGAAATCTTTTCAGTAAAACGATAAAAACATCTGGAAAAGTTGATTGCAGGAATTTCTGAGAAGCGATAAGAGACCTGTGTTAGTGTAGCCTATGCCTGTAGAATGGCGGGCGGGTACGTAAGTTCTGCACGTGACGGATTTTAACGTTTGACATGAGGGACAATAGATAGGAATACAAAGCACGTGAGTTTTAAAAAATGGACTAAGGAAGTAGTAATCATTGCAAGCTTCTCTCATGGGAAAAGGAGAACGTTCTTGAGATCCATATTAGATTTACAAGAAATACACAAAACCTTTTAACTATAGCAAAAAAAAAAAAAAATAAAAAAATAAAATAAAATAAAATAAAAACGTTCTTCTAAGTTCGAAAGGTGGGGATTAGCTTTTAGAATATCTTCACTTAAAAATCATTTTTGTAAAAAGTACGATTGTTTGAATTGTTATTCAAAAAGTTAAAAAAAAAGTTTTACGGGGAAATAAAAATAAAATGGAGGTGTTTTTTTTTTTTTTTATTTTACAAATTTAAGCTTGTCCTTAAATAATTCAAAATTATGTTAGTTGAATTTGATCAATAATACCAAATTATTAATTAGTTTAATCAATATGTAAATTCATTAAAATATTGTTTAGGCGTCAGTATGCCTATCTGTCATAGTCTTGGTTGTTTGCTATAGTTTTGGTTGGGGCTGAAGTTCAGTATTCAAGTAAATGGATAAATACATTACTTGCATACATACAATTTTTGGAATTTCGAAAGGTGGTTGCTTTGTAACACGTAACTCAAAGGAATAAATAATTAAAATTACAACTTATTTTTTCAGTTAAAAAATGAAATAATGTTACAAAAAGGAAAAAATTAAAAACACCGAAGCAATATAGCATATAGTCGAGAAAAATATAACTTTTTTTTTTACTTTCAAAAAAGTGTAGTTTTTATGAAGTTGCGTTTGAAACTTTAAAAAAGTCACCAAATAGTTGGTCCAGTTTGCTTCGATAGTAAAAATCTGCAAAATAACTGCAATTGCAAAAAAAGATAAAATAAAAGCATTTTGCATTCACCAAAACAACTGCAGTATTTTTCAAATATACGCGAAAATTTCTTTTCATCTGCAGTTTTTTTGAAGTCGTTTTTTAGCTGGGTAACTCTTTAAATATCACTAGCAATGGCCACATTGAAAGCAGATTTAAAAAAAAAAAAAAAAAATCGCCAAATTTTTCGCCAAGTTGGCGACAAAACTTGGCAACCAAAAGACTGGCGATATATCGCCAAGTGACCGCCAAATTATAACACCACTTGAGTTTGCATCGAAATTAACAATGATTTCCCCCCAAAAAGGTGCAAAAGACCCCTTTAGAAACACCCGAATGCAACCAAAATAGGAGGTGCACAACTAGACCCCACTACGAGTCTATGTACCAAATTTCAACTTTCTAGGACATACCATTTTTGAGTTATGCGAGATACATACGCACATACGCACATACACACATACGCACATACATACAGACGTCACGAGAAAAGTCGTTGTAATTACCTCGGTGATGGTCAAAATGGATATTTCGCGTGTCTATACATTCTTAGGCACTTTTCCGCATGTGGTCGAATCGAAAAAAAAAACTCAACATTCATTTGGGGGTGAGCAAAATGGAAATTAAGGGCGATTTTTGAGTGAAAATTTTTTCGCGAATACAATACTTCCTTTTTTGTAAAAGGAAGTAAAAAAGATCCGAATGACCTATGAGCAGATGTCCCTTATAACCGTAAGGGGACCACAGGTCAAAAACCATTACTACGCAGAACAAACCGTTCAGAATAACGAGCAAGAATGTTTTTCAGTGAATGAAAAAGTTTGCGATCTTTGGCAAAAATAAATTTCAGAAAGTAATATAGGGGTGAAAAGTGTTGCCACTAATTGTTGTGATAGCCAAAAAAAAAAAAAGAAGTTAAAAGAAAAAGGTCCAGAGTGGGATTCGATCGTGTTATCTCTGGAGCACAAGATCCCGCCTTAACCAACTAGGCTAGCGGCATCTCGCCAAACAACACTGACATTTTAAACTCCTCAGGCGCCTAGGATACTCTATGGCGACTTTAAATCGATTTTTCTTATTTTCTGTGTATTGCCACGTATCACTTTAACCACGTAAGGTACTAGGGGTCCTCTTTCACCAAGAAAAAAAAAATTGAAATTGACACAAATCTCCGTTACCGCGCTCCTGCCGTCTCCTTGTAAGTTTGAAATACATTACGAAAGAGTAATATGTAAATTTCTTTTACACTCAATAACAGGGCCTTCAGCATGTCGAAATCAATTACTCAAGTTCCCTGCGAAGTTCAGGGCATGTGGCCATGCCCATGTACTAATCGGATAGATCAAGTGCCTATTTATCATTTTCTAGAAAGTTATTTGTTTAATATTCATTAAATAAGATTAATTTGCGATATTTTCTTTTCAATTTTTAGTTCAGTACTAAGATACAATACCCTGCATCCCGAAGCATTGTGCCTTGGTAGGTACAATCGCTTACAATGGGGGCCCTAGGATGCTACTCAGCAAGTTTGAAAAAAAAAATACTTCTGCCTTATGAAGTACCATACTTCAAAATTTTGCATGTTTATAGATTTTTTAAATGGTTAAGCACAAAGGTTTTACTGGTATTTCGACTTTAACGTTTTCACAAGTAAAAATAAAAGCACAGGCGTCCCTCCTATTACACGGTACTTCTACAACACGGTTTCGATATTACACGGTACCAAATTTGCGATTATTATATCACAGTTTCGATAATACACTGTACGAAACGTTGAATTTAATGCTTCATGGTTTTGATACAATACGAATGTTATATTTATAAAAGATGAAATTTCATTTTTGTTTTATACATTCTTTTAAATTTTGCTAATATTTCTAATATTTGAATGTTTTTATGAAATTTGGTTTCGATACAACACGGTACACATCCCTTGATTTACATTATTTCAAAGTTTCGTATAACACGGTTTCGATATAACACGATACATCTTATAACCTGATTTTTCTCATGCACATACATAATTAGTATTAAAAATAAGTAAACATGTTAGTTTTAAAAAAGTCTCGTATAACACGGTTTTGATTCTACACGAAACGATCTATACGAGGGACACCTGCATTAGTTTTCAAATTGTCACTTGGAATAACGCCTTCCCTTAACTATCTTTGAAGTAAATCAATCTTGCAATTTTAAGATCTTACGAGGGGGCAAAAACGTTAATTTCTCCTCTGCAATTTACCAATGTATGCTTATTTGACTTTTAAAATTAAAAAAGTTAGTTCAGAATATAAAGTTATTATTGTTTCCTTTAACTCCTTAAGATTTTTTTTCTTACCAATTGAAATGAAAACTCAAAATAAATAACTTTAAAAATGAGGATAATAAAACCAAATTTCCAAAAGAAATAAAAAATTTTAAGTAAAAAGTATTAACGAAATTTTGCTAGCAAACTCTTTGTAGAGAAAAGGCATCATACCATTTTCTGGTTTAAACAAAGAGCGGAAAAATAATTTTTTGGAATTTATTCTCATCAAGCAAACGAAAAAGTGCATAAATGAAAAGCTACAAAACTAAGAAAACTATTTTCCTTTCACTAGATCGAAATAAAGTTTCTGCTTCTAATTTAAATTTTCTAGACTTTCTAATTACCTGTTGCCATTCTTTTCTTTTTTTTAGTGTTTTCAATTTATTTTGAATGGTTTGAAAATTTGTATCATCAATAATTTTTCCCAAGATATTTGCTGGGTTTTATCGTAAGTTATATTTAGATTGTTTTTTAATTGTGATAAATTTAAAGTTGTTTGCTGTTATTGATATATATATACATGTTTCTTAATACTTCTAAAAAAAATATCGCATCTACTTTTTGACAACAGTGTTAAATTCAACTCGTTTTTTTTTTTTTTTGTAAATCAACAATTAAGAAAGGTTATATAACATTCTTAATTTATCTCGAGCATTTTTAAGCATGATATTTACAGATTAAGTATTCCATATGTTGAGTCTTTGGAATTGCATTATAGGATGCACAGGTAATAACACAATAACTTCCTTATTGCAGCAACAAATAACATAGCAATTTAAAAAGCCTATTGAATCAATTATTTTCAACTCTAGACAATGATTTTTAAGATATGTTTTATGTAAATTGAATCATTTCGTTTAAAAATTGCCTTGAATTTTTGGGATCAGCGTCAGCACACCATACCGTAAAGCGTCAGCTGTGAAGAAATACGTGTAATAAATGTACAGGATGGTTTTCATCCCATAACCGGAAATTTTGTTTTTACGTACCTGCTATAACACGTAAAAGTCATTACTTATTTAAATCAAATGTATATACAAGTATCCCTCGTATAACGCGGTTAATTCGTTCCGTGCAGTATCGAAACCGTGCTATACGAGACTTTTTTAAAAATTGGTTTTTTTACTTATTGTTTAAGCTAATTATTCATGTACATACCATAAACCATGTCAATATGTTTCATGTTATATCGAAACCAAGTTTTATAAAAACAAAGTTAAAACTTACAAGAGTATCAAACGTTAACAGGATGTATTAAACAAAATGAAAAATTCTATCTTTTATAGATAACTTTCGTATTTTATCAAAACCATAAAGTATTTATATTCAAGTTTCAAACCGTGTAATATCGAAACTGTGTTATGATAATCGCAAATTTATTACCGTGTTATATCAAAACCGTGTTGTACAAGTACCGTGTTATACGAGGGACGCCTGTATTTAAAACTTTACATTAAGATATATTATGTTTCCATGCGTTCAAAACAAGTTTACATTTTTCTTAAATGCTGTGCCAATTCGTATATACGTAATCAAACTGACAACGATGCATTGAGCAAAATCAAAAACCATTGCTTCTGAAATGACATACAATTGAAAAATAATTATTGTACAACACAAATGTGGAAATCGAATTAAAAAGCGCTTTTTTTTTTTGTTTGCTGCAAGAGCTCCGTTTGTCGATGCAAAAAAAAAAGGCAGCTCCCTGGATATCAGTAAAATAAGTGCATCGTTAAAACTAGCTCCAAGCTTCATAAATTATACTAAAACGCATTGCTAAATTTTCTAATTTATCCATAAATCCATATTAGTATTAATAAATCCATATTAGTATTGTCAAGTTTGCGACAGTAATCCAGTTGGTCCTGGTCTATGAACAAAATAATTCTAGTCTGTCGTTTTACTAGAACGCGTACATTTTTTTTTTTTTTTTTTTTTTTGCCTCAACTAGCGGAATCCGTACGGCCTAACCCGTAGTAGAAAATTAAAAGCCCATGTAGCAAACTTCGTTTCATAAGCATTTTAAAATGGTTGTTGACGTTATGACAACAGTTTTAAAACGTTTACGAAACGTCTTAACGTTACTACATGGCTGGCTATTTGGTCCAAATGTATTATAAGTAATTTTTGTTATGCATATAGCAATATTGTTTTTTAAGAACCAGTTTTATAAGAACCGGGCAGAAATGGGGTGTTCGGATATACACCATTTTTGATTTTGCTCAAATTTTTATGGTGGATTCCTTTAAAGATTTTAGAAAATACATATTGTTTCTTTTCCTCCAAAACAATTTTAGGGGACCTGTAAAAATTCGTAAAGCGGAGCCCGACGTAGAGGTTTTTGCAAATCCGAAATTTTTTAAAGTTCGATTATTTCTGTGTATTGAGCATCCGCCAAAATTCTTGTGTTGACAATATGACATTTATTACCTAAATTGAAATATATATCGTAAATTTTGTGGCTGACCTTCAGTGGACCCTGGCAGGGGTGGTAAACTGGGCCGAAGAAAGGGAAAATGTTTCATGTTTGAGGCCTGGTTCCATGCACTGAGGTTCTACCGTGGTTTTTGTACGTAATTTGTGTAATAACATACATAAATTATTCAATAACCTCATTAATTGCTTAGCTCACCCTCTGCGCTGCCGAAAATTGGTGTTTTTCTGTCAAAAATGCAAAAAAGGGCAGTTCTCACCTCCGTGGCATGTGACACACCTTATGCGACTGTTTATGTTGCTTAATAACTTGTTTAATTAAAAGTATATACCTTTATTATTCCTTTCATAAGTGTCTCAAATACTAATTGTTTAAGTATATTTAATTTTTTAATATTGTGTTTTAGCTTGTTTTAGAAGGACAAGTAGTCACGTCACACAACACCTGCTCACCTCCGTTACCTAAACACAAAATACTCTTCCTCATTAACACGTGGCAGTAATGACATCAATTTTCCATGATAAAAGGGAGCCCCTTTCTTTATTTTCAGCCATAGTTGAAGTTGTGAGATTTTTGTCGAAAGGCAATAAGATAGATTTTGCTTTAAAAACTTTGTGCGGTTATTTTGACTTCTCACCTCCTTGAACTTGTATTTCAGGGAAGTAAATTAATGTACAAAATGAAGTGAACATGTTTTCATACGCTTAGCATGTGCAGATTGTAGCAACGAAGAAAAAAAATCCATGAAAAATGTATCTATTAGGCCTGTATTAATAGAAAGATCCTCACCTCCGTGTCAGATCTTATCAATGTCATTATTTCTGAGGTGAAAATAACTGATGGAGCAGAAATACATCAATAAAAGGTTATTCTACCGAAATTATAAATTGCCAGTATATCCTCTAATTAACTAAATACTATTTTTAACATACATTTGAAACTACTAATTAAGTTGTACTTTAATTAAGAAAGCTTAATATTATATTCCCACTAATCCTTAAAATAGCTCATTGTTTGCACAATTAGCAATGTTATTACTATGATATTAAATTGCCCTCGATTTTTAAATATTTTTTTTCTCTTCTTTCATTTCCGTGAACAAGGCATTTTTTAAATTTATTATTTATGAGTAAAATAATTGAAATTTAGCTGGGCCATTGTTTATGGTTACTTCTAGTAGGTAACACTTTCATGTAAGAATGGAAAAAAAAAAGAAAAGAAAAGGTTTCGAAATTAAAAAAAAAATATATATATATATATTTGCGTTCAAAAGTTACGTTTTCTGGTGAATGACCCGTAAAAATGAAGTGGTTTTGTAGCTTTTAATAAAATTTCATCAATTTTACGCCCTTTATCCCCTTCCCCTCGAAAATCGAAATAACGGCTTGTCTTGAACTGAAATAGGTTATACTTCATTGTTTATACAGGAAAAATGATAAGGAGGTCAAGTGGTTTAAATATTTGTTAGAAGTTGTCTGCTGTATTTGATGCACATTTCAAAAGAATTTCAATTCACTAGAATTAAAGCTGGAATCATTCGCCAATTGGAGCAAAAGCTTTGCAAACCTCTCCAGTGGGCTATTTTCCTTTCTCTCATTGCGGCATCTCTTCCAGTTTGTTGATGGTTCAACGTCATTCAGGGTCCAAATCTTACTTCAGTAAAATTAAAAAAAGGCTATCCGACTCTGAAAAGCGTCAAATAGTTGGTTTTAAGATATTAGATTGCAATTTGACCCGACGATATTGAGTAAACCCCAACATTATTTACTACTAATATCAGATGCCGTAAAATAAGGTATATGCCCTCCTGATCTTAATAACCGTGATTTGGTTGCTCTAAATACGTTTCGCTGTCTGAAAACAGCTAAAAGAATATTGAAATTGTACATTTTAACTATAAAACCACCAACTTAGTTTCAAATTCTTGGGAAAATAAAAAAATTGACAATTTTGAACTAAAATTGATTGGAAAAACTTATCAACATGTTGAGAATATAAATTTTTTGAGGGTAAATCTTCAAAATAACTTACGGTGGGACAATCACATTGAGTTTGTCTCAAAAAAGATTTCTCGTAATTTAGGTTTAATTAATTTTGTGTCTAATTTCCTCCTGCTGATGTTCTGTTTATTTTATATTTTTCTTTGATATATTCAGTTCTCAATTATGGTGTTCTTGCTTGGGGCCAAACAACTAAAAATAATCTAAATAGAATAAATATTTTATTAAAAAGATTTCACAGAATAATTAATAGAGATAATATTGTGGGTAACAGTAATAGGAGCTTTTTAAAGACCGTGGAACAAATTTATAAATATAATGTTGGTATTTTTATGCATGATTTAGTAACAAATGGTTTGAATTCAGAAATAGTAACAATCCGTGAATTGGTTCATAACTACCCCCACTAGAAACCGTGAAAATATTATACCTATAAACGCAAAAACAAATCTATTGTTTAATGGCATTAACTCCTACGGACCAAGATTGTGGAACACCTTACCCAATTGTTTAAAAACCATTAATAATCGAAATTTGTTTAAGAATAGGCTAAAAAATTTTATACTCAATTCTACTGCAGTCAATTTAGGATAAAGTAGCATATTCGTAATAGTATGCCTCGGTTCTGTTATAAAATTAGACGTACTTTAATTGCATTACCTGTGTTGTGTTTATGTGTTCTTTGTATGATTATGCATTTATTTTTTGTTAATTTTATATTATGTTATAAACTGGCTCTAAATTAAGCTCTTCTCTGAGTGGTGGGAGCTAGTCAGGCTATTGTATAGCCTTTACTCCCATCTACTCAATCATGGATTCTCAATTCGACAGAAATATATTTCTGTTTGTAATTTCTTTTTATTTTATATGTGAAATGCATATTTGTAATATATATATATATATATATATATATATATATATATATATATATATATATATATATATATATATATATATATATATATATATATATATATATATATATATATATATATATATATATATATATATTTCCCTGATTGAAATAAAATGAATTGATTCAAAATCTTAGTCAAGTTTAGTAATGTGTTTACTCCATTCTGGTTTAGAATAAAAACCATCTATTCTATTAGAGACGGAGCTAAGCATACATGAGAATTCTCTTTGCATCAAGATCTTTGACAAAAAGGTATCAATGAAATTTATTCCGTCAATTGCTCGAAAAGGTACATTTGGTAGTTTTAATAACGTATAGTTTACAAGCTTTATAAGTTATTTTATAATTTTTCCTCAATGCATAGAAATTTGTATCCTAAACACAATTCTAATTTTTCACAGATTTCCCAGAGTTTTCGTAACCGTATCTACCTACTTCAACAGCCACACGATTGATAAAAAAATGTCCATTGAAATTTAAATCTCTTGCCTGAGCAGAGGAAATTAACCCTGAAATATGAAACTCTGCATAATAACTTGTGTTAAGAGTTTACAAAAATAAACACATACTTAATTATTTCGATTTTTTTAGAAGGGGGGATAAACGGTTTGCAATCGATGAAATTTTATCGGAAATCCACAAAGCCGTGCCCACTTGTATGTAAAAACGTTAGTTCTTTTTTTTTTAAAGTAGGAGGCAATCACCCCCTCCATCCTAGAATTTTAAATGACGGACCTGGTTCAAGGGGTGGACTGATGTCGTTGATGTGATTAAAAATTTGAAGCATCGCAGCTTATCAGGTATGTAGCTACTTTGTAATGTGTCGCTCGTATTTAAGGAATTTTATGTAAAATTTTCAAAGTTTAGGTCTCTTGCCGTAGCAGAAAAAAAAAGTCGCATGTTTTAAATGTTACGCAGTAGTTTGTGTTAGGAAGTTAAAAAACTACCGCGCTGATTCTGAATTTAAAATACTTTGTAAATGTTACCTTTATTTGATGTTTTTCTAAAATTCTCAAAAATTGAAGTCTCTTGCCAGAGCAGAAGACATTAATTCAGAGTCACGAGATTTTGCTCAAGAATTGGAGTTAGGGAGTCGCAAATTTTCCCCACTAAGGGTAAGTGCTCAGCTGAAATTCGATTCTTGCTGCCCACCCTATTGTTCATGCTGTTATGGAAAACATAAGCTTAAAGACTTGTACGTTTCTTTAATAACAGTATATATTTAACATCATAAACCAAAACTATAAGTATGATTTTTTTTATCTGTGAATAAAACAATTATTTAGTAGAAGTCGTAGTTAGATGAGATCATTTGCTGACATAAATATTTATTGAAGCATTCAAGTAACGTATCAAATAGATACATTTTGCCAATCTGCAGGATTAAAGTAAATATATAGACTAACCAGTTGCATGGATAGCGTGTATCTTCCATGATTTCATTTTAATGCGAGTACTTCATATCATCACGCTCTTAACTGCTCTCAGTTGTGAAGAGCAAATCCAGCACTACTTTACCGTACGTTCGCGATGCATGCATGCCTTGATGAGTTGAGTGCTTGTTATAAAATTATCTCAGCCTTATCCATGTTTAAATACGTGATTGGATGCGGTGAATATTGCTGCAGAATAAATAAATAAATAATGTGTTCAAATAATTTCATGAATTTGATCATAGTTGAAGATTAACTATTTTCCGTATTGGATTTTTCGTGCGATTCAATGTATTAAAAGAAACATTGTGTTTTAGGGAGTTCATAACTTTGAATTTTCTGAAAACAATTGAAAAAGCAAATGTATAATGTGAAGGCTGTTAAATAGGTGGTAGTGTGTGGTGATCAATCCTGTAATGAGCACTTAACTGCATGAATAATTACTAAAACGATGCAATGTTTCCGTGAGACTAAAAACGCAGTCAATATGGTAAACAAATTGAATTTTGTTTTCTCTTCTAGTAGGGATAGTTGGGGTAAAGGGACGCATGCGGTAAACATAAAAAAAAACTTTTAAACAAATCTTGTAATTTTTTGAACTAAAATGTCGCTGAGTGAAGACTAGGGAACATGTAGAAGATATTCTGAGAGTTTTGCCTGTTTCCAAACAATTGTTTAGTCTTGCTTGAAGATGGCACTCTAAAAAATTGTTTTTTAAAGTTCAGTGGTCTTATATTTTTCTCTCTAGCAGAAGTCCTTAGCCCTGAACTAGCTACTAAAAACTTTTTAAATGTTACCGTCCCAGCTAATTTTTTATGTTCAATTTAGATTACTCCATAAATACAGTACTCTCGAAATGATGGAAGCAACTCGGATTTTCACTATCCATATTTTGATAGAAATGTATATGGTGTGTGCATTTTACATTCATTGTACAATTCAGTACCCAATTCTATTGTTTGTATAATGTTTATTTTCAAATGATTTCTGTTCACATTTAAAGAATTTGGCCGTCGACCTAGTGCCACAGAGTGAGTGTGGATGTGGAACTTCTTAAGCTTCGAATTCTCAAAGAGTTAGTCTTGGACACAATCCCAAACTATTTGTCTCAATTTATTCAAAACAAAGCGAAGGATATGAAGTGGAAACACTGAAATCTATTTTTTTTTCCTTTGGCCCCAAATGATTCTAAATATTTAAGAAAATACTATAGCTATAAAAAAAACTTGATTTTTCTCCTTTTCTTTTTTTTTAATATAACATTTAATGAATAGTTCGTGATTAAGAAATTATCTCTTTAAGACGTTTCGGTCAAATTTTATACTAGATGGTTGCGTAACGTTAAATGTAAAAAAAAATAAAACAAATAAATAAATAAAAATAAATATAAATGTGGAATCGTCGCACCTGTTGTATTTCTTGTCATAATTGACAGAGCGCATTTTGACTTACAGTATTTGCAAAAATGCTATTTTTTAAACTAGTGTACAGCAAGAGTCCTAATACGCTAAACATATTTCGATGTAGAATCGTTATTCTGAGTTAAATGCATCAATTCCCCACTAAAACTTTTAAACATCCTTACGCCAAAATAGTTCTGTCGTTAAAATATCTTAAGTATGCATGATTTCGAAGTCAAGACTATGTGTAATGTTTCTGTAGAATAATGTGCGTATGAATGCACTATTATTCTGTACGAAGGCATGTAGCTAGTTAGTGTGGCGTCTGAATTGCACAGTATGGGATACATTTCGCACCGCGTTCCAGTAGTATACATGTCGCAGTTTCTTATCACGGGATACCTCTATTACTGAATAAGAGCTTTACCGTACATACATTCTATAAACTATGTTGCTAACATTTTTACTACCGGAGTGGGTTTTGTGGGTTTCATTGGTATTATAAACCTTTTTTTTTATTTTTCTTAACAGTAACGATTTCCCAGAGCATTTGTTTTGAAAAGAAGATAATCCAAAATGTAAATAAAAAATAATAAGGTGAAGAATTTAGTTTATAATCATTGAGGATCTAAAGACGGTTCTTCCGATGCCAATGATTGTTTAAACATTAAACATTATCAACTTTACTACACTACAATCGTTGAGCTCCGTTTTGGTTTTACTTATTCAATAATCGGTATTTATTGTTTCATTACATTTCTATTAGTATGCCAGGCACGACATCATTCGTGCCCAAGTAAGGCTTTTTAATCGAATCATACGGAGAGCTGTAGTGTAGGAGATTAGAAATCGATTCTTAAGAATTATTATGTTTTTATACTTTTTGTCAAAGTGTATTTATTTTGCATTCACGGTGAAATATCATATCATGATTAATTTTATTTTCAATGGGTGATATTTTATTCAAACAGAAAAAAGTGATGCTTAACTCCTGGATTTACTTTACAAATAAAAATGAAAACGTGTTTTATGTTATGAGACGAAAATTAATAAATTATAATTAATAATAATAATTAAAAAAAATTTCTTGAAACGGAACTGAATTGATGTGTAATCAAAATGACGTAATTTTAAGAAAAGAGCCATTGATGCAAAAGTAATGATGCATTATTAAGCAAATGTAAATCTAAAATAATGTAAAAGACGCTACTTAAAGCCACGTAATAAATTAAATATCTGAGGAATTGAAACTTAAACATTTTTTTTATCTATATTTAATAGACAAAATAATTAGCTTAAAACAGTAGAAATTAGTCAGAAACTAAAAAACAAAAAATACAAACTGAAATCTGCATTATCTCGAACCAATAAGTGATACATTTCTAAAATTTATCTCTCTTGCCACAAAAAAATTCCCTGGCTGCTAGACCGCTTTTCGGCCGAAATTCATGCACATTTTATCTGTTATGTCTTTTAAGAATCATTACATAAGGATTTTTTTTTATGTAACCTTAACCCTTAAAAAGTCACTTAAATCAAAAATACAAGAGAGAAAGTGTCTTGTCGGAGGGCAAACACTTAGAATTTTTGCTTTTTTTCCCCTTTAAAGCGTAAATTTCTTTTAAAAGGTGAAACAAAGAACCTTTAGCTTTAAGAATACTTAATTTTTGAGTAATTTAGCAATAAATTGCTTGTAAAACTGAAATGTTTTGGTTTGCGTGAAAGAAACAAAAAATGTCGCTTAGTAAACTGCATTATCCTGATAAACCACCACGCACATTTAAGGCGTAAAAAATAAAGGGGTTGTGGAAACTAGATTCCCGTAAAAGCGCACATCCAAATTTCTGAATAATCACATCAACAGCTAGACAGAGGAAATGCTTTTATCACTCGCGTTACGATAAGAGTGCATCTTAAGCACGGACTAAATTACCGTTATCAAAGCCATTTATCTTCAGCCAATGAAATTACCTGCATTACTCTGGATCAGCACATTGCCACAATTACTGCAAATCCGAGCTAATCATAAGTAAAGTGAAATAACCTCGGATATTTCAGACTCATTTTAATAATGAAAACATATAATTTAATTAAACATTTAATAATCGCATAAGACTATGAATCTTTCTTGAGCTATAGATTTGTAAAATTAAAAAAGGACAACTATTGATTGTCGAACTAAATTGTCGAACTGTACGAATATTAAATTAATGTAGTCTATTTTCGATGAAAATACGCCCGTATTTTTTTTTTTTTACTCTTCAAAGTATTTCTTTACTGACCGATATAGGACGTATGCTTATGATTTTTCTGCATTAAAACCTATTCTTTCTAATACATATTTGTAATAAAAAATGAATATATTAATTACCGAAACACTTTGTTCAGATTATTTTGTACTAGAGCGTATGAAAGGCAAGCTAAAAACCTATGTTTTCAAAATGTAGGTAACTTTTTTTTTTTTTGGTCGTATCTATGAAAGTCGTATTAGATATAGCCGTGAGTCTTGGTGATGGCTATGCCATTTCATTCCTGTTTTCGACATAAAGTTCTACCGATGAAGGCAAAACTGCCATTGTCCTAACATCAGCATTTATAGGTGGACAGGCAAAAACGTGGCTCGGTATCAGTTACGTATCCGCGCGGTTATCACAAGTTCGGTTAACTCTTCTGCTTTCCCTAACAATCTTAATGCCTCTGTGGTGTTTGGTTTTTGCGGCGATTATATCTGCATTTATATCACAAAGCTGGTGTTTCGATGAATTTAATTTTTCTCTTAATTTAGGTTTGAATACTGCATTAGCATCTTCCAGTAACGATGCATGTGTCAAAATTAAATTTCTGTCTTCTTTGGCTAGTTAATCTGCATTTTCATTGCCTACAATATTAATGTGTGCGGGAATTCACTGAAGTTTACAGGTTTTGTTTCATTCTTAAATATCATGAAGATTTAAGTGATTCAATAGTTCCCATTTAAAAGATCAGAAAGTATCACAAATTACTGCGCAATGTTACACTATAATTGCCTCTAAGGTTACACAGAAATGTTCTTTAGTAGTGTTTATTCATCGCACACCCTTTCTCAGGAAGTTACCAATTGTAAATTTTGACCTCTTGTTTATATTCAGTTACGCATCATATGCCTATAAAGTTTCACAGTATTTAGATGTAAGGAAGCCTAGTAATTGACTGCAAATATTCATCATCATTTTCTGGTTCATAGTCAATCAAGCCATTCTGATACAATACTTATATTTTTTGAGATATTAATTGCCCAAATGTAAAATACAGTGGTAGGGTTTAGTGACTTACACCACTTTACACTCGCCGTCAATAACACATTTCGGGGGAAAACATAGCAGTTAACAAGGGTTTAAAATTATGTGTGCATAACGTGTGGTTTTTAAGTGTATTTTTGAGTATCTTGGAATAGCTTTTGCATTGACTTTGGAATAGCATTGAAGAATATAAATATTTTGCTTTTTTACTTCGACAACCTATCATTCCTCTGAAAAGGCCGTTAAGTTTCAATCTCACCTTCTGTATGTTCCCTTAAAACTTTAAACTCGAATATCTCCTTGAGTTTTAGTCACACAAATGTCAAGTTTTTTGTGTTAATAATATTTTTCAATGGAGATTATTTATCTTAATATAAGTCAGGGACCTAAGGCCCGTATAAAAAGTTACATTTTGTATTTTCGACTTACTTTTATTTTCGCTCAAACTTTCAATACTTTAACTCTTCATCTGATTTTGAACATTTTTGCAATTGGATGTATTCATCTGGGACTAATGTCTGCGAATATAGAACACTTGCAGGTTAAAACGGAACACCCTGTATATTGTTTGTGTGCAAATACTTAAGAAGAGCTAAGGACTTATCCAAAAAAAAAGGTTTGTAAAATTTTATTTTATTTTGTCGGGCAAGTTTACTTTATTTTCACATAACGAATTATAAGCAGAAAAGTAATCCAGCATTCATAGTGGTTAAAGGCTTAGTATCGGAATTGGTTCCAATTTAAGTATAATCTTTAGAATGCGATCAGACATTTCATCCGTAAAAGCTTTATTATGCTACAACTCATAAAATACATCTGCGAACCCAAATACATGTTTTAATTTTCTCTATCTACTGATTTCAAAAATACGGGTTGTTACTAACTAGGAATAAATGTAAGTTTTGTAAAATTACTTCTTTTATGTATTTCTTTTTCTCTTTTTTCGCTTCTAAAATCATTTCTAAAATGTCTGTATATTCGTTCAAAACTTTAGTTGCTATGTAGGGGATGGAAAAAGAAATACAAATCAATTTTAAACATATTGTACTTGAATAGTTAGTTAATTGTATAGTTCCAATCAATTATTACGAAATATTTTCTATTGCCTACTTATTTTTATATAGGGGTCAATCCATTTGAAATCAACCAAAAAGAAGAAAATTTGTTGCTCGACATTTTTGATTTTCCTAATTTTTTTTTTTCTGTTATTTCTCACTACTAAGTGAGTTCAAAAGTGTTGAAAAAAAATTTTTAGGTTCATACTTTTTTTTAACGCGCCATTTTAAGTTTGATTAGTTGCCGTTTTTGAACCATTAACAAGTTTTACGTAAATGCATCTAACTCGGTTAATTTTACAGCTACCAAGACAAAACAAAACCCTACATCATCAGAATGATACCCTAGATATGATTTGCTTGCAAAATATTATTTAGATGGTGAGAAAGGTGAAAAAAAAATAACAACTACAAACTGGAAATTAGCATAAAATACGTGTTTTAGTTCTGCAAAATTAGTAAAAGGAGGAGAGTCTCAGCTCTATTTTCTTCTTGTGTAGATATAATATAGGATTACTGGTTGTAGAAATTTTAAGCTTGAGAAATTATTCCTTTTTTTTTTTTGCAAAATTTTTCAAAAATGACAAAAATTGCATTTTGCAAAATTTTTAAGTCAAATATCTCAAAAGGGACATAATGGAAAATTATGAAATTGATACAGACAATACCTTTTTATGACATAAAAATACGATAGCAGTTTGATGACGGAGACTCAACTGGTACTAGAGTTATAGGGCATTAAAGTTGGCCAAATATTGCATTTTCCTAAAGTTTAAAGTGAAAGATGGACAAGCATTGTAAAGAATATATCTTTACATACGAGGTTTGATCCAAACGTAAGGTCAATTTGACCAATATACAGCACAGTCTATTTGAAATTTACACCGTTGGAGAGAAAAAACGTTTCTCTATTGTTATTCATAATTGCCATCTTTTTCCTTGCATAATTGTCGACTTCTTTATCGAGTCTCACAGAATTCCCCCGCCAACCCGTTGAGGAAGCGTCACTGCAATCAAGAACGGAGTGGCTTGTTGACTGTCAATTCCCACTAACCTTGCAGTCCGGAGCTCGAGTGTTGTGATTACCACTTTTTTCCTACTCGTAAGATTACGGAACACTTTGATTGCCAACGTTTCCGAAGCGACAACAAAGTCAAAAAACGGAGAAACGCTTCTTCAGCGTGTTGGCGATGGAGTTCTGTGATACTGGAGTACTTTACAATGCTTGTCCATCTTATTCCATTTATTCATTTGTTTACTTTTTGTTCATATTTCTATTGCATGAATTTAATTTATTTAAAAAAATAGGAACTCTTGTTGCTGTTAAATATTTGGAAAGTAGAACTTTTCTATGAATTAATTTTTAACTTTAAGTATGTGTAATGCAATATTTAGCCAAATTTGATGCACTGTAACTATGATACTAGTTGAATCTCAGTCATCAAATTGTTATCATATTTTCATGTCATGAAAATGTGTTTCCTGTATCAATTTCATGATTTTTCACTCAGTCCCTTTTGAGATATTTGACTTTAAACTTTGCCAAAATTCGATTTTTGCCATTTTTGAAATTTTTTGCAACAAAAAAAAAAAAAAAAAGACTAAGTTCTCCAGTTTAAAATTTCTACAACAAGTAGTTCTGTATTATATCTACACAGGAAAAAAAATTAGAGCTGAGACTTTCCTTTTTTTACTAATTTTGGAGCACTAAAACTCTTATTTAATGCTAATTTTCAGTTTGTAATTGTTAATTTTTTTCTTCACCTTTCTTACCATTTAAATAATATTTTGGAAGAAAAACATATTTAGGGCGTCATTTTGGGTATATAGGATTTTGTTTTGTCTTGATAGCTGTAAAATTAACTGAGTTAGATGCATTTACGTAAAACTTGTTAATGGTTCAAAAACGGCTACTAAGCAAACTTAAAATGGCGCATTAAAAAAAAGTATGAGCCTAAGAAATTTTCTTTCAACACTTTTGAACTCACTTAGTAAATAACTAGTAAAAAGTTAGGAAAATCCAAAATGTCGAGCAATACGTCCTTGGTGATTTCTACTGGATTGACCCATATCCTTGTTACTCTAATAAGCTTTTATTGATTTGATTCAAAGATTATTCTACAATTATCGTAAACTAAAATTAATGATAATTAAGTGCAGAAAAAAATTTAGTACCAACTACGTTAGTTTCGAATCAAGACAAATAAATATTACAAATCATCTAACATGTGTCATTGCCTCAAGGAGCAGAGTTTATAGAGTGTCAAATTAGAGTTTAAAATTTGCATTGCATGTCACGTTTTGATTAGATTGAACTGGGAAACAATAATATTGACTTCAAAGCTGTTGTACATACCATGTACCAGATATTGTGCACTAAAAACAATGCTAAATTCTGAATACATTTCACATCATAAATGTATAAATGCAGAATAATTCAGTATTATGCTGTAAAAATATTAATTAATAAACTATTAATCTAAATATTAATTTATATGAGTGAAACAGTTAAGATACTTGGCCTATTTTCAAAATAAACAAACCAAAAATTAGTTTCTAAAATTGAAAAATATGAAGAAGGAATAATATAATGTCCAATAAATGTTCCAATAAATGTTGCATTAAAATCGTATTTTTTGCGGGTGGGGGGGGGCGGTATGTACTTAACTTAAAAACAGTGAAAAATGCTTTTTTTGCTCGATGAGTGGAGCAAAGTAAAATACAAAATATTTTTCTTATAAATATTACTATTTTTATTCTTAAATTTTTCCTCCAAATAAGATAAGGAATGAATGATTGATTAGATGAATAAAGAATGAATAAATAAACAAATAAAATAATTCACGAGAAAATAAATAAGGAAATAAAATAGAGAGAGACTGAATAACTGAAGTAAATGTATTAATAAATGAATAAATAAATAAATGAAAAAATATAAATGAATTACTTAATAAATAAAAATATAGACGATCTGATCTTGTAAATGAATGAATTGGTAAACGCAATGAACTATTTCACTTTGCCCTGTGTACTCTGAAAAAATTGCATACATTCAAAATCAAAATTCGCCTAGTATTAACTGAAAATATACTGCACATGACATCAGTAATTTTCCATTAGTAATAGAAATGATATTACAAAAAAGTTTGTAATTGGGTTGTTTCTGAAACTTTAAAGTTTTTATTTTTTTTTCTGAAAGAGCATGCTTAAAAACGTAGGATATAACTTTTTTTTTGAAATAATTTAACAAAGTTTAATATTTTTCAACAGTTATTCAAATTGGTGCGAAGATTCAATTTCATTTTTTATGCAACTGCACATTACTCTACTAGTGATGAAATGTCTTTCACTGTTGCCATTAGCGTAGAGCGCAATATTTAATTCGCTTGTGAATTATCATATCGGGGAAACGCGGTAGGCATCAAGCGTAAGCTTTCAGAGAGCTAGTGGAGTAGCACGGAAAAGTACATCACTTGTGACGTCATATAGACCACACCTTGTTTCCAATATCGGAAATTTGAAAAAAAGAAATAATTAAAATCAAACGTTGGGAAAATGAAAGTTTTTTCTCACTCCATGTTTTTTTGCTGTTTTTTTTAATACTTATTTTATAAATTTCAGTGACTGAAAGTAGTACTTTTGACTGAAAGAAACAACTTATTATTGACAGGCCACAAAGTATTACAATGTGGGTATTCAATTTTGAAATTGACTTGAACTTTTTTTTTACTAGAATACTCCTTACGGGAGACGGAGACAGTTTTTCTTCTTTATGTTGAAGCTCATAACGTTTCACCCGACTGCGCGTGCGCGACACAAAAGATGGTAATGTGTTTATGAGTCTATGCATGTATGTTACTACTCCATTGAAATAGTTTTATAATCGATACAGACATAAGATAAATCATAAATTCAAAAGCAGAACAGAAGGATCAACAGTCGGGGCTCATTCAAATTTTACGGGGATCCTTGACTGGTCAAGAAGGAATGGGACCCGACTGTTGATCCGTCTATTCTGCTTTTGATTTGTCTTATGTGTGTATCGATTATAAAACTATTTCAATGGAGTAGTTATTCAGTAAAACTTAATGAAATTTTAAACCACTGGGCTTTTTTTTCTTTCTAGTTTTTACGCAGTCAGGTTTTTTGTTTTTATTTAATAATTATTTGTTTATATTTGAAACAATGTTGCTAAACAACTTCAGGCTACACATTGATAAGTCTTTAGTCTATCAAGATGCTAGGACGGATTTATTTAATTATTTTTTATAAATCGGAATGAGCATTTATAAGAAAATCAATAGCAACTCGAGCCCAGTCAACAGGAGACGTGCTCCTGGCAGAGCAAGTGTTTATAATACAATACAAACATTTATTTTTGCTGCCTGGGGAATGTTTTTGAAAAAAAAAATAAATTAAAAATTACAAAGTAAAAACAATAAATATAAATGGTAATATTTAAGAAACAAAATTCAATGCAAACGAAACTCATACTTTTTTTATGAGTCTTGATCGAGTAGGTAATCTGTTAAAACTGAGAAATAACTATGAAAAATACATTTAAATTTTAGTGTGCATGCTGTGAGTAATAAGCAAAATTTGTTTTTTAATGCCATAAACAATGAAAATGTTTCAAAATTGACATCAGCAATTAAAAAACCTTTAAATAAAACCAAAGTTTGGATGTTGGATCCAGTCTCTTTTATACAAGAAGATTTACTCTTATATACCAGAACACATGATCCTGGTGGGAAACTAACCTTTAAAGTGTTATACATGCTAGTCAAACATATTACTGCAACATGTTTTCATTTCGTTAAAAAATGTTCATGTCAAATTAAAAAAAAAAAAAAAAAACACAATAGCGATTGAAACCGATAATATTTAAAAAACTAAATAAACTCAATAACCTAACATTCAATAACAGGAAAAAAACCTAACATTTCAAAAGTAACTTATAGTTTTTTTTTATTAGTCTTGATTACGCACTCGCTGAAAACTCGGTAATAAATATTAAAAAAGATTAAAATATTAATATATATACTCGACCGTCATACGCTAATATTTTTAATTTGACACCAACAATCTACTGAAATGAGTACCTTACATAAAAAGAAAATATGTATTCATTTTTGACTTGGAAAAGTAAAACACATGACAAGTTTAATAATATATTTTAAAGTTCGCACGGTTTTTTATACATATATACATGGTGATTCATTTTAACATGCAAGACCTCTATTTTCGCAACCGTTAGCTCTAGATGCATACTTTCAATTGCAAAAATGTTCAAAATTGCATGCAGAGTTAAGATATTGAAAATTTGAAGTAAAAATAAAAATGAGTGAAAATATACGAAATTTAACTTTTTATACGGACTCCAGGTCCCCTAACTTTTATTTAGGAAAATAATCTCCATTGAAAAACAATTCCACCCCAAAAAGTTTGAAATTAGTACGCCAATATTCACTGAAATATGAAACGCAACGTTTTTTGACTTACACCACATTACACTCGCCGTCAATATATGTTGGAGGGGTAATATAGCAGTTAACAAGTGTGCAGAGTGTGGTTTTTCAAACTGTTCGAGCTTTTATAGTGAGACTTTTTTTTGAATATCACGGCTTAAAATTGGCTGGAATTTTTGAATACAAATAAAAAATATGAATATTTTGTTTTTTACTTCTACAACCTGTCGTTCTTTTAAAAGGCGATAAGTTCCAATCTCACCTTCTATATGGTCTTTTAAAACTTTGAACTTGACTATCTCTTTGAGTTTTGGTCTCACAAATGTCAAGCTTTTTGTGTTAATATTTTTCAATGGAGATTATTTCCCTAAATATAAGTTACGGGACTTAATGCTCATATAAAAAGTTAAATTTTGTATTTTTGTACTAATTTTTATTTTCGCTTCAAACTTTCAATACCTTAACTCCGCATGTGATTTTAAACATTTTTGCATTTGGAAGTATGCATCTAGGACTGACGGTTGCGAAAATAGATGTCTTGCTGGTTAAAAAGGAGCACCCTGTATAATGTGGTAACAAAACGCATCTTCTAAATCAGCGTTTTTTAATTTTCACTATCTATAGGAGTTTTACTTTATCTGTATATGATGTATTTTGAAAAACGACGGCATTACTTTAAAACAAGGAGAACTTATTGCGTACATACTTATGGGTATATTTACATGAAAGGACACGAGTCAAGTATCCTTGGTTTGAAACGTTCAATTTTTCCCAAATAGTATACATTTTAAAGTGCGTTTTAAAATTAGAGCAAATGGCCATAAAAATGTTTCGAATCTTCTACCATTTTATTAATACAATGTACGTATTGCTTAACCCCTTCAAGAAAGCTAGCAACTTTTTTGATATACAATCCAGAAATAATCTCCCCTCCGAAAACTGGAAATTACACAGAACCTGAAAAGCAGAAGCAAAACGGATCATTTGACACATGGGAATTTAAACCTACTATATGTGCTCTTCTCACTTGAAATTATTAACGTTGTAGATTATTACAGTGGCAAGATTTGAGAGTGGGAACAAGTCTCCTGAGGGATGAAGTTCCCAACTCTTCTCTATGCTTACGAATACGGTTAAACTACTGCAATATAGTTGACGTTTCAAACTAAACTATACGTATTTCACTCCACCCCACGTTCATTTGCATTGTTATAAAAAAAATTTTATGTGTCACTGAATGTGTCTCCGTTTCCTGAGTGATGTTGTTATTTTCTTGTACTTTCTTTTAGTCAGCGTGACGTCCTTAATTTTGAAATATACCTCCTTTTCGACCTTCAGTAGCATATTTTAAATGTACTTTTGTGCGTTGTTTTTCATCTTTAGCACGTCACAAACATTTCATTCTTTATACTTTATTGTCAGGAGTAACATATCATATATACACTCATGTCCAAAACTAAGGTCATAAACATGTTGAGGAAGAGAATATTCGACGCATGAACTGGTCCTCGATGTTTTTGGATCTCAATCATAAAGAGCATGTTTGGGATGGTCTAGGAAGAGCCATTGCGTAACTTAACATCAATCCTAAAACCCTCTAAGATTTAAAAGCCGTTCTTTTGGAAGAATGGTCTTTGCTGCCCCAAGCCTTTATTGACACTCTCAAACAGTATGAAAGCTCTTTGTGAAGCTTGTATAGCAGTGCACGATGCTCACACTCCATATTAGACAGGCTTTTCTACAGATGCTGTATCTCTGATTCATGATTTAACTTTTTGATACCTCCTCTTTTTTAATTCACAATTTAAACATTTTCCATTTTGTTATGTTTCTATGTTCGTTTTCCTATAGTAATATAAATATGGGCCAAAATATACGTGGCAGTACAGTGAATTTTGATTTTTCATTTCTGCACATTTTGTTTGTGACCTTAGTTTTGGACATGAGTGTATTATCCTTAAATAGCTGCTGTGCCTTAAAACCAAATTCCGTTCTATTGAATGTAAATACAGTTTGTAAAATTAGCATTAATGAAATGTCGCTATTGCAAATGGCATACATAAAGCATCCCATGCCCAAACTATTGTATGACTTTTTTTAAAATTTATCTTCTTACTAGCATACGTAATGTAGGTTCAAATTTTGACAATGCCGTTTTTTTCTCGATTCTAAAATCTTAATGTTCAGTAGTTTTATTTTAATGCTTTACTAAAATTCAGTCGTATTTTCGAAAAAAAAAAAATGTAAAATGCTACTGAAGTAAAAGCAAAGAAAAGAACAGAAAATTTCATTCCTGGAAAAATTCTTCAGAGTTGTTCGAACAGTGTCATGATACCAAAGAGTAGTTACCAAAGATATTTCTTTGTCTTTTCTCTTTTACAACTCCATTCGAAAAAGAAAAGCTTTCTCAAAAAAAGAAGAAATCTTAGAAGGAAAACTAACTGAAATATTGCTGATCTTTTTTCCCTATACTGCTATGTGTTGCACTGTTCTTCTCGGCATTATATTTCGCGTTACTAAAACATCTGGTGAAGAAGCATATAGTTGAAGAGAGAATTCACTCCCTTACCATTCCCCAAGCCTATTGATTCAGAGTTCGCTGAATGCTGGAATTCCCATGGGCTCCTATAGAAACAGCTCTTACCAGACACGTGGTACAATCCTTTGGGTGTTTTAGCTTCTTTCAACCACTTTTACCTTTTTCCACATCGATTGAGCTAAAATTAATACCCTTTAGTCTTTCTTCGGATTCGTATTTATTCGTTATGGTCCACTTTTTTTACGCTAAGAAAGCACAATTTAATTTAATTCGCATCGCATTATTTTCCAAGTTAAATGGAAATATTGAAACTTGTTACACCAAATGCAAAAAACAATAAATAAAAATAAAATAAATAAATAAATATGTGAATCTTCTTTGAAATCAGAATTGTTGCGATTGAACTCATTTATCTCTTGTATAGTAAATAAATAATAACTATGTAATGTTTTGTCTCTTTTAAATCATACTAGACGTGTGTAGTTTTTGGAGATACATACAGTAAATACGATGCTCATTTAATCGAATATTTTTATGGATTTTATCCTACTGGAGATCAAAAACGAATTACATGGGATTGTTTTTTACTCTCATATTGTAAGACAAATAATGCATAATATAAATAAATAAATAGATAGATAGATAAATATATATGGGGGTCACAAAATGATACGAATACTTACAAGTTTAAAGACCAGCTTTATTAATAGATAATTGATCCACTTTTTAACTTAATTATAGATAGTATGCGACAAAGGATGGATTCATAAAGGTCATGAACAGCATTAAATGGAATATGAAGCCCTTTTTCCCCGCAGAACAGTCTCTAATTCCGAATGTTTGATAGTGGGAAAAGTAAGGCACATAATTTTAACACCAAATATCCCCACATATGTTTGTGAATGTTCAAGTCAGAAAATAAGGAGGACAAAGCCGGGTTTTCGAATTTGTCTTTCTGCATCTTAAAATCAGTTTTAGACGATTTTATCATTGTGAATAGAAGCCTTTTTGTGTGGATACAGTCGGCATTTTCCTAGAAATAAAGTCTTCTTAAAAAGAGGCACCAGACACCTTAGAATATCTGCATAGTAAACAGCTATTACCTCCATGCTCAGTAACAATCGGCCAAAAATTATACCATGACATAGCCCCCATATCATGCAGAACTACCTCCATGCTTTACAGTCGGCAAGAAGGAGCTAAGATAAAATGTTTCTGTTGGCTTTCTCTACGCATAAACTCGTCCAAATGTCTATTTTGAAGATTAACTCATCCGACCAGATAAATTGTTACAACTGTTTAGGAGTCAGTCAAGTTTTTGTGCGTTCACAACATTGGCGCCACTGAAAAGCACAGCCGTTATGGTTAAAAATATAAATAAGAAAGGTGATAATTAAATTTTAGCGGAATAACGCCTAGCACTCAACCCCTCATTCTCCAAGTGTAGTGCCGAATGTCATGAAACATGCTCAAAAGTTCATAATCGTAAATCACAGACGTGCATCCCGATACCTGAACTTCGCTTTATTATTGTTGGAGGTCATATGGTTGAATATAATGGTTACTTCAAAATTTAAATTTCCAGAAATATGTGTCCGAACCAGTTGGTATATTTCACTTTTAAACAGTAAAGAATATCAGATGAATAAAAATTATTTTAAATCAAGATTTTATTACTTAGTATCATTTTATATTCAATTGCGAGTATAATGTTGGGTAAATTTTAAAAAATTATAAATAAAAAAACATGATTGAGAGCGAAATTAATTATCGTTGGGAAAAAAAACTATCCTCCTCAAACTGCAATAATCTAACTTCATAAATGTTTTGCACCAATTAAGTCATTCATTTTTCCCAGTTGTTACCGAGATGATAAAATCTAAACACAACGGTACTGAAATAAAGAACTGAAAAGAAATGAAAAACTGAATATGAAAAATTTAAAGCATTGAATATTTATTCATTGCTGACATGGGAATTTTTGAAGAAATTTTAAATCTATCACACGAGAGGTAATTTGAAACCATTATGTCTTTGGTTTCATATTCAAAATTCAATTTATTGCTGCATAAATATTTTCAAACGCAGCATTTTTTTCGAAAAAGAACACATTTCGCTTTGTCTCTGAAACATTCACGTTTATTCAATCTACACATTTCTTTAAACATTTCATTGCCTTTTACGGCATTATGACAATTTTCAAAGAGAAAACAGTAGTTTAAAATACTATTTTTCATTTCTGAAGCGGAACCTATTTCCTAAAGAATGTATACAGGTTATTGAATTGTTTTAGCAATCGTTTAAAACTATTTGAAATATCTACGTTTTTCGAAATGTATCTTCAAACATAGTATTTTTTTTTTATGATAAAAGTCTTAAATACGAGAATGATTGCTTTATTAACAACAGTGACGATGTTTTCAAACTGCAACAAACTGACTTTATTACTGAAACATATTATTGCTTAAATAATGTTAAGAATTAAATGCTGTTTTAAACAGCCGGTGATTTCAAGGGTCAAACAACGACATGTTTAATCATTTAAACGACATTTAACTTGTTCTATATTTTTGGATTCAAAAATATCGTCAATCTTGAGTAATACTTTCTCCTAAATCTGGTAACTCAGGTAGAACTTAGAGGTCATATTGATGTTGTAACCGTATAAGAATTCTAAAATTCTAACGGTAAATTTAAATTTTGGCAAAAGTGCGCATTTCTTTTGCCTAGGCCAGTCATTTGGGTGATCAGGGGGATGGAAACATAACCTAATTAGACATTTTGAATGTATTTTAATGTAATTGTCCTTTTAAATGCATTGAGTATGTACTCTTTGACTCCCCCCCCCCCCCTCGTTGAAAAGTTTGAAATGACTGCTGCAGCGTTTTGGAAAGTTTGAGAGATAAATGAAAAATAATTCCAATACCATAAGGTAAATTCTAATTTTTTTTTTTTTAAACCAAGCGTCAATGTATCCAGCGTTAAAAATTCAGCATTTTAGGTCGAGAGTGTTCTAATTTTGCTCTGCATAATGCAAACATTTTAGAAATAAAATTACTTAATGTCTTATGTAAGAGCTTGTATTTCGATAGTTGGATGTTTAAATTGGTGTTAAATTAGAAATTGATTGACTATAACTTGAAGTAGTATTTTATTAATTTATTACTTAAACTAGGTATTCATACTCAAAATATATGAACAAAACAAAAAAGCTGCGTTATTAAAAAAAAAAAGTTTCCTGTATTATGCTAATTACGAATTCACATTACAGTTTGACTTGAGTTACTTTTTTTAAATCATTGACATTTTAATAATTAAAGCAATAAAATCGAAACCACAACGTTTGTCAGACATTTTAGAAATGCGTACCTAATTGAATATAAAGTTAAAATTTCTGCGGTGTCCTGACAGATATTTTTATGCACTCTATTCAAAGAGAAAAAAAAAAGTTTTATCGAAGGAAATCCCGATCATTTTGGTTGTTGATGTTCTACAGTAAAAAAAAATATATATATATATATATATATATATATATATATGAGAGTGATTAGCATTTAATTAATATATTTTCTACACGGTTAAATACATTGACATTTAAAACTAAGCAAATAGTAAACACTTAACTTTATGTCGAAAGCGAATGTGAGAAATATGCGGTTTTACGTCAATAAATATTTAAAATAAATTGCATGCACTAGTTTTGGGTTTGCCAGGAACTATTTTTCATTGTTTAAGGTCCAGGGAGCCACATCGCACAAACGAGGTATGGTTTAACATATGAAGGTACGAAAATGAACAAGGGCCAAACACGGGATTTTCCCCAGCACAATGTACCACGTCCGCAGACCAACTCCAAACCCAGCCTTACGGAAGAAGCCTTTTTTGTGTGGTACAACCTTAGGTGTATCGCTGAAAGGTGGGATGAGGTGGAGAAAAGTAGAGAAAGTTCAGCTATCTTCAGCATAAAAGTAGTTCTAGCGAAGCATTGCAGCTTAGAAGGCCAGTCATTAGTAAAAGGGACGTAATCAAACTTAAATGAGAAAAAAAAATCTCTGAAAGAGCTAAAGATGAGCACGATAAAGATACAGTATAAACTTAATCGGTAAAAAAAACTGAAACAATCCGCTCTATAAACAATAATTAAGGGTAATAGTAACAGATTAAGAATCTCCAAAGCTAATTTATAAATGTTGAAAACCCAACAAAGAAATATGAGAACAAAGAAATAAAAAAGTAGAGTGTCGTGAATTAGATAGTTCGTCCTACTAGATAATTTACTTTTGGCTGTGACATATCACACACTTCCTCATACAATTAAAATACATTCCAAAAATTAGGTTGAGTTAAAACTCGTGTATTTAGAAATGTGAGGATGGGTTACATAATTAAAGACACCAAATTAAAGCAAATGCGTTGAGTTGCAGCCTTTTTTTTGCTTTAACTAGGTGCCTTTAATTATATTTAACGGGTCACCACATAGAGCTACGTCATTGTTTCGTTTTTTACTTAATTTGTTTTTTTCGTCGTTTCCTAACTTAAAAATATCATTGTAATGTTTATCTTAGATTAAATTGTATTTTATGAAGATAAAAAAGTCATTCTATAACGTATTTTTGTGCCTACTTTATTATATATTGCCATTTGATGGATATTTAACTCATACTTTGGAAATGTGTTTATACATTCAAGTTTTTGTCTATTTTTTAAAAGATTACGCCTCTTATTGACATTTTTCGAAATCTCTTCAACACCATTTTTAAAAACTGCCACACTTTTATTCTGCAATTGCGCACTGTTTTTTTTTTATTAAAAAAACGGGTTTTTTTTTTTTCCTTTTTCTTCTACATTTTTATCTGATATTTAAAAATATTCGCTTTAAAATAAGTTTTACAGTAATAATTTGAAAATTAGCCGACATCTTTTCATCGTTACGCATTTCAAGAACTAAGTTCTGACTGCCTTTAATATCTTTCAAGTTCGCTTAATTAACAGGAAACTGCGAAATGGCATGAAGAGACTACCTCAGAAATCGTGTTAACATTAAACAATTTCACACCTGCACGCCAGATGCATACAAGATGTCACCAAGTGTTGGGAAATGATTATCTCATCACCATTGGCTCCGTTTTGGTATGGTTCGAAACATCAATTTTCATAGTAAGCAAACTTATCTAAAACACAGAAAATCAAGTCGCATTGAATAGCCTAGGATATTTCGCGAAGGAAAATCAATGTGAACGTTGCAATTTTCACTAGCAACAAAATAAAATGATGGAAATATAAACGATAACAGAGCTGAATATAGTTTCAGGTTTATTTTCCTCCTTTATCGTGCCTTGCTATACATGCACTTAGAGTGACAGTGATGTAAGTCAGCCTATCTTAGTTTTGCTTAATTAAAGACCTTTTAAAAATATCTGAAAATAAAAACTAGATTTCGTACATTTTCACTTCGAGAGTAGGATTAGTATTTTACTTTTACTTAGTATGCATATTTTGATAAAATCAATAGTGACTTCTAATATAAAGTAAATTTAAATGACTTACATCACTGTCATTCTGCATTTACGATGGTATTACTGAAATAATATCCTAAAGATTGCAGTGAGTTGCCCCCTTCCCACTAGCAGAATGTTATCACTGTTTATGTAATCCGTGACTTGAAAACTGACTTGAACCACTCTCATTGCCACCTCAAAAGCAGTTCAGGTTCAAACATTTCTGTGCTCTCCTAGTCGCCAATATATTTTAGTGCATTTCTGCGCTTTTAAATATTTTTAAACTTACGTATAGCCTTATAAGTCGAATGTTCCTTTCTCTCAATGTTTTCATTTGGTAGCAAACTCTTGAGAGGGCTGTAAGAACTGCAATACCTCGAAGGTTTTATAGCCAATCCTTTGGGATTTCGAGTTCCAGTAAAAAAATTAAATTAATAAAAAACATATTTCGAAAAAAAAATTTACTAAAAGTTGAAAAAAAAGTTTTAACAATATGTTAAAAAAAAAGAAATTAACTTGAATTTTGACATATTGAATTCAAATTATGTTTTTCGAAATCGCGAGTGTGTGTATGTAGGCGTGTGTGTTTGTGTCTGTGTGCAGGCATAAGCGTGTGGGTAGTTGTGTGTATGAATGCGTGTGGGGGTATGTGTATGTGTGTGTAGGTATGTGTTTGTGTCTGTGTGCAGGCATGAATGTGTGGGTAGTTGTGTGTATGTGTGCGTGTATGTGTAGTCGTGTGTATGTGTAGATGTGTGTATGTGTTTGTGTGTGTGTGTGTGTATGTGTGTGTATATGTAGTTTTGTATGTATGCGCGTGTGTGTAGGATATGGGTGCAACCTGGAGACGGCTTTCGCTATAGGAGCAGCATCGTGAGGAGCCGGTCGACGGTGGTGCTGAGAGGAAAGTAGTGGGAAAATAAAATCATAGGACATCAAAACAGCCAAATGAAAGCAATAAGCAATCGTATTGCTCAAAAAAAAATCGTCAGAATATCATTGCTTTCTTTCGAAAACGTTTGTAAATGATAAGATTTTCATTTAGTAACATAAAAATGTTTAATTAGCATTAGCCTTCAGCGAGAAACTATAGCCAAAATCTGTTGAAATAGGGGTAAATCGAGCAAAGAGCCTTTTTTTGCGGATAATTCTTGAAAATGTCTCGCTTCTATTGTATTTCCTTTGATATGTAAAAACAAGTGTATAAATGGCAGTTCGTTCACTTGTAGTAGACATATATACTTTTTTTCCAGTCAGAAGTATATGGCACCTCCATAATTATCGACGTTCATCTTAGCTCGACCACACCTGACTGTCATCGAATACCTCATAGATCTCATGGAAAAATCGATAATTTATTGCTTTGTTATAATTGACATGATATACAAAGTGGTTTAATACAAACCAAAAATTTCGAGACTGGCTCTATGATGAGTGAGATGATCCTAAACTTGTTAAATGCTTATTCATGCATTTTGAAAATATAAAGTTCTCTCAGAATCATAATATTTTAAGCAAAATAATGTCCTGTAAGCGAAGCTTGATATCATTTGTTTTTGCTCTCAATCATGTTCTAGTGCGGTCTTTTTTTTTTTTTTTTTTTGTGCGAACTTTGTTCGAGCGATATATGAAAATATCAGTCAGGTTGGGACTCAATTGACGAAATTATTTATAAAACGCACGAAGTTATTGATAAAACGGACGAAGTTATTTATAAAACGAACGATTTTTTATGCTATTTTTTTCTGGTTGTCCACAGAACACCGCTTCACAAAAATAGATTTGAGTGGATTTGTAATTATCTTTATTATTTCTTTGATTTTTTTAAAAAATATGAATGGTCAAATAAAACCAGAAACTGGCGAAGATAATAATTTTAGCAGTTAAAGATAATCATTTTGATGTATGTATGTTTTATCCAACGCTAAATACTTATAACAGTAAAGCATGTTAAAATAAAATAATAAATGCATGTGAAAGATAGAAGAACCATTTTGCTAAGTAAATAAAACTACGGAATTAAACTAAAAAAAAATAGATAAGAAGATATAAAAATGAAAAAAAAACGAAAACCGAATCAATTAATCAAAGGCGATCCTAACATGGGTTTTACCTGGGGGCAGAAAATTCTGGTGTCAACCCCTTCCTCATCCCCTCCTCCCACAAACCTCAAAAAAAAAAAAAAAAAAAAAAAATGTAATCGAGACGATCATACATTTTTTTTCCTTTGAAACAACTCATTGTTTGCCTACTTTACCGAAAAAGAAAGAAGAAAAAAAAGTTTAATTTTGAGATCTTGAATTTAAATTAGATTTTTCACAATCACGGATTGCGATAGAACCCTACTCACTGGGTTTCTTGTTTCTACTAATGTCTTTTATCGTAACCATGATTTGATTTCAAGACGTCAAAATGAAAATGACTGCAACGGGCTGGATGCTAGATGTTATGTGCTGGTTGCTGGATGAGTATGCTGGATAATGTTTTCGTGAAAAAAGGATTGTGCAAAGTCGAGAAAGTCTTTTATAAATCCTATTTCAAGGCATGTGGAAGTTGGCATTGAAGGACGGACGTCCTTCATCGTTAAAGTGAAAACAATAACCAATTGGGAATGCTCAAATGAAAAAAAAAAACTTTCTAGTTCTGCATTCCTTTTAATCTCAAAAGTATTTTACTTTTCATTTATAGTAGCTGTTTTTTTTTCCTAATTATTTTTTTAAACATTACATACAGGTAATCTGTTTACTTTATTTTCCCAAAAAAACTTAATTTGCAATAAACAAATAACAAAATAAACTGAACAACAATAAATGGAAAAAAATGATAAAAATAATAAATCTATCCCTGATTGCGCATTATAACTAAAAAAGTGAAAATAATGTGTTAGGAGTTTTAAGTTGCTTCAGGTTGCGCACATGTTTTTATTTAACTCTGTTTGATTGCGATTTTTATTTTAAGTGTAAGGGAATTATTTATTACTGAAGAAGCTGAATAAAATTGATATTGAAAATTCTTTATTAAAGGTATTTTAACGTCCGTTTATTATTACTTTTAACTACAAAATATTTTACTTTCTTTCGCAATATAGTACTTTATTTTTTATTTACATTTGTTACTATTATTCGACCATCACATTTTGTACTGTTTATGAATTAATGGCATATGACATTAAATAAATTAACTATACTTCGAAAACGAACGCAGAAAGCAAACTGCCTGCAGGTCATCTGAAAGTTTCCTATAGCCCAGAAAATTTGTAAAACAAAATTACCTGGAGTCGTTAATTGCAAAATATACATCTCTACTATAGCTACTTCTTAACATAAGAACCAAAATTATAACACTTGTCATAATATGGCATACGTTTCTTCAGTCCAGTGTCACAATAGTATACCACGCAATCCACTAAAGAATTTACTGAAGAAGTATAACTGTAAGAAGCTTCATCATATCTCCTATACTCCGAATCTTACTCTAAGCGACTTCCACCTGCTCTGGGAGCTAAGGAATTCCAGTCCAATGCAATCATTTCGACTAAAGCGTGCAGAAAAGCTGACTCTATTTCCTGGGGACAGACTTCTATGGCACTGGATTGAAAAAACTTCTCAGAAATGTCACAAATTCTGTAGCTTTTGAGCAGCAATCTTCTTAAATAGTTCTTTCCAGTTAATGATGCCTTTTTTTTATGAAAAAATAACTTTTCAGATAACCCTTGTAAGTGTTAGGAGATGTAGGTTTGGTTTAAAACATCATTTTTGAAGTAAAAACTTCTTCAGGCGCGTTTAGCACTTTTGAGCTGGGATAAGTCTTCAAACGCAATAGAGTTTCTGTATGAAAACTTATTTCATTATTCTATAGACGCTTTTGCATTACTTTGAGATAAAGTTTGGAAAAGCTTTGATGATTTGCCAATGATTTTGAGTGGGGATTTCAAAATCAACTTTGCAGATGATAAAATACCATAAATTGAATTTTGAAATGGATAATTTAATTTAACGATGTCCAATGATTTCAATCCTAGCCTTATTTCATATTTTGGTTACCATAAACCTATAGTATCAGTTTTGGAATATAATAATGATGATGATCATGGCGTAAAAAAATCATGATATTGAATATGCATGATATATATGAATTTGAAAAAGTAAAAAAAAAAAGGATTTTTTTTTATTTTTATCACATTTTTAAAATTTACATCAGTTTTTTTCTGATGATATGAACCCTGAATTATCTGGCATGCCTCAAAATTTGCCCAGCATGCCGAAAAGTTCAATCTCACGGCGTATCGGCTCTTTTCGGCAGATCAGCTAAAGAGAGTTAATGCGGTACATTGATTGCGTTGAAAGTTCAGTATGTGTACTGTTTATTATTTTTATGCATGGAAAACTGAATAACACAAACTAAGAGTTCATTTTCTAATATTTCCTATATTTGCAGCAGTATTTATTTTATAAATGAACTAAATTAGATCAACCAAAATGTATATAATTGATGTTCGCATTGCTGATAAACGTAAAAACTAGACTGTAGCTGATATTTTGAATCTACAAATTATAAAACGTTAATTTTTTGAAACTACAATTAATTTTAAATGAAAATTAAACACACACCACACACGCGTGCGCGTACGCACAAACATACCAAAATTTCTTTAGTATTCTTTAACTTTTCTTTGAAAACAGAAGTTTTCACTTATGTCGGCAGTTCAACGACTTTTTTTTTTCTTCATGCAGTAATTTATTACCACTGGCTTTTGTTTCTTGTATTAATCTATTTATACAATAATATCTGTACAAAGGTACTTTTAAGTCAAATATTAGACTTTAATTTCATAAATAGTGCTCATTTTAGTGCTTTTAAATAAACTCTAAATAAAAGCTGATTTCCCATGAATCAAGTAGTAAAATTAAGTGACTTTACACTTATTCGTGGTCGAATTGATATTTTCATGATGCATTTGAAAGAATTATGTTACATTAGAAAGATAAAGGGGTTTGTTAGATTCTGCATCAGTGAACATTTTATAGTTTAACTTGCAGCTTAGTTTGCAATTTAGTCACGCAGCTTGTTCTTTCAGATAAGTAATTAAGGGTAATAATAATTATGATAAAACTTTGTTGGACAAAATCCAGATCAGGGATTTCAGATTTTCGGCAAAAAAACTAACTAAACTGAGGCAAAATTAGTTAAATGGAAGAGGTTGTCTTATAAAAATATCTGATTGATAATCTGCCTGAGAACGAGCTGACGTTTGAATTATAAAAAAAACAAAAAACAAAAAAGCGGTTTGTTCTAGAGTGCACACACTGAAATTATGTAAAGGAGTAATAGTTTGTTAAATTAACTTCTGGAAAGGTTATCGACCAGTATGTAAACATTAAAGCATAATTTCATTTTAAGAATTATTATTTAATTGATACTGTAATTAAAAACTAGCATTTCGCACATTTCGGGCTTTTGGAGGGACTTCAGTAAAAAGTGATGCAGTAATTCTATAAATGAACATGTGTAACTTGTGAACAAACTTGAAATTTCCATGTCTATATGCTTGTTTAAATTCCCAGTTTCATTGAGCTTTTCATATTCTGTTTTATTTAAAGTTCATCTTTTAACGTTTACTTTATCCTTCCCTTCTCCTATAATTATCTTTGTAGAGTTGTGAAGATATTTTGCGTGTAAAAGAAAAATTTACAATGTGAAATCAGACAAATTTGAAGAGAAATTAATGCACCTGTTTCGGGGTTGTATTGAACTTACAGTTTACTTAAGAAAATAGAAGTTTTTTGCTTTCGTGTGCCAGCTAAGCCGGCAATTTATGTTGCGCTGCTTCACCTTTCTAACAGTACCAAAATTTGGTGTAAAGTCGAACTTACACACATGTCATAAAGACCATTTTGCAGGGTAGGTAACCATTTACAGCGTAACAATACATTCATACAAAGGAAGGACAATGACAGGAGAAAGAAAGTACGTCCTTGCCCGAGCTGGGATTCGAACCCGGGACCTCCCAATCGCAGTCGGACTTCTGACCACTAGACATGACGGGCAGCTTTTTTTTTCTTCTGGCAGCCATTTAGGATCTTTTTTTACTTTATCTCTCTCTTCATGTGCTGAGTGTTTTTGAAAGGATATATATATATATATATATGTATGTATATATATATATATATATATATATATATATATATATATATATATATATATATATATATATATATATATATATATATATATATATATCAGCTTTTTTCTTTATTCCTCTTAAACATATGAAACGTGATCCATTTTTCTGTTTCTTTAGAAACCCACATTGTTTAGATATATATTCTCAACTGTACTATGTCCGTATGATAGTTCATTACGGAAAAGAATTTTCTGACACAAAGTTACTAAGCTTGACTTTTGACTGATAGGTACGCAACATACATTGAACAGCTTTATCATGTCCTACGTTTTTCCAAAAGTTTTGAATTCTGCTTTTAGCTGAAATTTTATGACATGAAAACATTTCCTAAACTCTTTTTGACAGGTTTTCGACAAGTAAAAATTACACAAACTGAGAACGACAAGTACGTGATGTGGATTCTGGAGGTATAAGATGCCTAAGAGCAATATAAATGGTGAAAAACGTTTTACCGTAATAGCTATATAGTTAAAAGCTTCACTGGAACATAGAAAAAGTTAAAACGCTTATCTTTAGATCAAATTAAAATTTTCGGTAGTTAGTTTTTGGGTTTACGTATAACCTCTTTGGCACAACGAAATCATTTTAGAAAATACTTCAAATTTACTTGCTCGGAGATGAAATGAATAGGGAATTTTAATATTGTTTTTAATTTAGTAAAATGACTCGTATTTCTTGTTAAATGCTTGACCATTTTTTGGTATTATTTGATAATATAAAGATTATACTTAAGTTCACACTTTCTTATTAAAAAAAAATCAGCTACGTGTGCATTTAAGGCATCAACAAGTAGGAAAAACAACGCCTGTTAGATCATGTTCCAATGTAAAAAAAAATAATCCTGAGCTGTAAATATCATGAATTGGTTTGTTTTCTATATAACATTATTTGATTGCGGTTTATAAAAAATTTCCTGGTATGTATGAATATATAAGCGTATCTTTTAAAAAGTAAAATTTTCTTCTGAGGTGTTTGGCGCATGAAGGGCAGTTTTCAACAAAGTTTCAATATACTGTGAACAATTTTCACTATACTGTGAAAAACCTCTAACGATCCACATCCGATGACTTTTTTTTTAAATACAACTTACTACATGATTATTTTGCGTTTACATTGTTACGTTATTCAATTGCAATTTTTTTGAAAGTTGCCACACGTATTTGACTCTAAATTCATACTTGGCTCAGTTACCAATTGCTATCTTAAATGCATACACTGAAAAATGAATCCATTAAATACCCATATTTTATCAAATTTTCAAAATTTTTATTTGAATTTCAGTATAATATTTCTCTTGTATTTATTAAGTTTCCTGAAACATTAGAAAAAGTCTTTTTTTTTTTTTGTAAGCCGAAAAAAGGTTGACATAAATTGATAATTTAAATTTATGTGCTTATATTGATTATAGGCGATATTTCAAGAAAGATATTAAAAATGAGGATATATAGCAAGGAAATTCTTTTGTGAAATTTGTAGTTGCATTGCAGCTATCCACGATACTGAAGTATAAAAAAGGGAGGGGGATGATTTCAATTTATTTAATCCTCTAAGCCCACGGGGAATTAAATAATTTCCTTCAACTATGAGCTCAAGTAACCAACATAAGAACCCTAAGGGAAATGCATGTTTCAACCCCATGTATCCGTCATAGAACTGCAAAATTGTATGACAACTATCCTTTCACTTTTGACTAACATTCTTAAAATTTGCGGCGTTGTAAATATTCTGGTCTAATTTAAATGATAAAAACAAAATATGTTTACAAGAGTCCATATAAGGAACCACCTGTCTCAATTATTTACATCCATGTCATTAAAAGGGGGCTACTTATTTATCTACTACAACCATCATGTGGGTAGAGGGTCATTTTCTGTTGTGGCTGTTTGAAGACCCATGCAAAGCACCTTAGTTGCAACAAAATATTAGAAAATAATAGAGTTGCTTTTGCTAAATTTTATTGTATCTATCTGCAAAATTTACATTTATTATTACTCAGTCCTCACGGAATGAACAGATAAAAACTTATTCATCATTCGCGGAAAGTTCCACACTCGTGGACATATCTACCGCATTTGATACATGACCGTATGCTTGCAACAGCATCAGTACTGCATAAGAAACAGTACCAGCTTGTTGAGAAAGTGATGCGGCTGGTACCTACGGTTTCGCCATCAGATACCCTACTCAGGGGATGCTTCTTTTAAATTTTTCGGCAAGGACATTTTGGGGGATTTTTTTTCTTGGAGGATGTTTCTTAGATGATTGTACAGATGGCATCTTGTCGAACAAATTTTGTCACTCTGATGCCTTTTGAATGCATTGTTTGGCGACGTTGTTTCTTATCCCTTCTTACAGTGGAGTCAATTAGTGAAGGAACTTTCCATGGAAAATGATCTGGCAGGTGATTAAGGTGGGTCAATAAGAAAAGAAGGTATGGCTTAACAATGTGGACATAAGTTGTCCATATTAGGAATCGGGCGTATTTTTACTTAATCTTGTAACAAATGAACAAAGAAAACGTTTGTCAGCAAAATGTGCAATAGCAATCGAAAATGTGTTTTATTAGTCTTCAAAAACATTCCATGTTTTAACCAACTTCAAAAAGAAGCGGTAATCAGTTCATGCCGTATGTATGTCTTTTTTTGGTGTCCACTCTCAGCGTCTCACCTAGTGAACCGATTTTGATGATTATTTTTTTAATGGATAGGGAATGGCTCAACTTAGGTCCCATTTTTTTATTTGACCATATTGTTCTTTAGAAAAAACGTTATCGTCAAAAAACAGTAAATGCCATGCAATTTCCTTATTGAATGATTGAATAAAAAACCCATTGCTACAAAAGTTAGGTGCCATGTAATAGTAATTTGTAAAGAAGGAGTCGACAACTTTGTACTATGGAATGAGTAAAACGAGAATAACGTGCATAAAGTACAAATAAAGTAATAAAATAGAGTTAAAAACTCAGCAAACAGCTGTTTCGGGGCTGTCAAATGCAAGCCCTTGCATCAGTGCATAAAAGAAGAACGAAAAGCCCACACAATGTGGACCGAACGACAAATGAACGAAAAATGGAAGGAAGCAAAGTAAATAGACATGGAAACAGGAAACACATGCGTCACAGAACAGCAACGACACCTATAGTGCGGAAAAACGTCACAAGCAGAAAAAAGTTTTTAAAGATAAGATTTCCAAACACGAGGAAAAGGGGGAGTACTCTACAAATCATTAACTATTGAAGCAGAATTTTTCCATATGTAATATGATTCCCAAAAATCTAAATCATAAATCGAAGAACACCCATAAATAACATTGGCAGAAGAAAGATCGAAAGTTTTTTTTTTGTTTGTGACGTTTTTCTGCACTATAGGTGTCGTTGCTGTTCTTTGACGCATGTGTTTACGGTTTCCATGTCCATTTTCTTTGCATTCTTCCATTTTTGTTCATTTGTTCTTCTTTTATGCACTGATGAAGGGGATTGCTATTGACAGCCCCGAAACAGCTGTTTGCTGAGTTTTTAACTCTATTTTACTACTTTATTTGTACTTTATGCACGTTGTTGTCGTTTTACTGAAGTAATAGTAATTGTAGCGATAAATTTGAATGAAGGCTTCTCTGAAGTAAGCATAAAGTTTCTTCAGTGTCATTGCTCTATAGTGGGTGCAAACCTAACCTGGAAGTGAGATAATGTAGTGATTAAGATCTGCTTAGGCCTTCACAATGCTACCAGGTTAGGTTTGCCTCAAGTATAGTGTAGTGTTGTTTTATCGTTATCATCTATGCCAATAGTCATGGTCTGGGCTAAGTAAGGAAAACATGATTTCATCACAAGCAACTTGTATGCTGTAAAATGTAAATTTAGTTCGGGATTTTTTTTTTTTTTTTTTTTTTTTTGTGCATGGATTTTATGAAAACAATGAGGTGAAGTTTCGTGATGACAATTTCTTACTATTTCTGAAATAAATTTACACTAAAAAGAGTGAAATTAAAAAAAAATGAAAAAAAAATAGAACAGACTTCAAAATTGCTAATAGGATAAATATTGTAATTCGACTATAAGAGTTAAGTCTTTCTGAATCCCGGGATGCCTGTTAACCTCTTGTACTCGATTTCTTCAGATGCCTCTTCTTTTCACATGCCTCTTTTTTTTGCAATTTCTTCCTGATATTATATTTGTGAGCTATAGTCTTTTATTACATTGTTTTATATGTTATCATGAAGAATATTTCTCCAAATGATTTTATTTATTTTCCTCTTTGTCAATTTATTTCCTATCCAGTCTCTTTAAGTTTAGAAATTTCTAAACTACATGTTCTTAAACGGATTCATCATCGGATATTTTTCCTTTCGATTTTAGTATGAATAAAAAACCTTAAAGTATTGCCCGAAATGCATGCAAGATTACAACTTTTAGAAGCACGAATTAATATTGTCTATCTGCACTACTTGAATTCAAAAGCTAATTTGCTCGAAGCGAATCTCAGTTATAATTCGTTTGGATAAATGAGGCATTAACATTTTGTGACTCTAATTGGATAGCAATGTCCAATGCTAAGAGTATGCTGTATACCTTATCCTCTGCAGCCTCATTACATGTAAAAGTTTTGACGGTTCTTAGGCTGGCATCAGGATATTTTCTTCTTACACGCGTTCCAAATCCTTGGCATTCAGTACGAAGAGAACTGTTCACCGTTCAGTTGTGACGGATGTAGATCAATCAAGGTTTGTTTTTACGTACATAAGAACAAAACAATATGAAACAAAAACTGGTAGCGAAGACAAACTATTGGTTTAAAAAATGGTATAAATACATATATGCATAAATTATAGCTTATGTCACTCAGTAAGAATGTACCTTTCATGTAGTGAAAGAATTTTTCAAATAGTTGCAGTGGTTCCGGATATTACCTCGAACATATAAACATGCAAAAATCCACTCTCTCTCCTTATAATACTAGTATAGATGTATGTATGTTTGTTCTTATGTGGCGTTGTAGAGGGTAAAACGCCTTGGCCAATTTTTATAATTCTTACGTCAATCGATTTGTATTAACCTTTGGAGTGTTACTAAACGCATGATAGTAATTAAAATTCACCATATCAACAACCAGTCGCCATATTGTCAGTTCCGGATCGTGTCGCACGCTACATGCATGCTACACATTGTGCGACAAATGCAGGTAGCGTTTTCACTGACTGAATTTTTTGTTTACTAAGTCTACTAATTCGATTTTCATCTCTAACATGTTGCATTTGTTTTTGTCGTGATTCAGAGGACTGGGTTTCGCTACGTGTTTTATTTTGGCGGGCTTTTTTACTTTTGGGAGAATTATTTGACTGACGACTATTTCGCGCTGATAATATAGCTGCGGTTGACTTAAAATCACGCATTTTTGCTAAAGGTCAAGCATATGTATGTAGCTTTAAGCCGAGTAAGGAACTAATGATCTGTAGTACAGACCACTACAAGTTACTTAATAACTCTCATAACATAAACTCTCTCAATGAAATGACAAGATTGCGAAATTTACCGTCTTATAATCATAATAACTAAGTCAATGAAAATTAACTAAAATTGGTAAAATAAAAAAATATTTATTAAATAAAAACAAAAAACCAGACAGTGTAAAAACTAAAAATAAAAAATATATATATATAAGCCCAGTAGTGAAGAATTTTACTAAGCAGTACTGAATAACTGCTCCATTGAAATAGTTTTATAATCGGTACACACATAAGACAAATCCAAATTTGAATGGGTTCTGACGGTTGATTCTGCTATTCTGCTTTTGAATTTATGATTTGGTTTTGTGTGTATATCAATTATAAAACTATTTCAATGGTGTAATTATTTGTAATTATTCAGTAGTACTTAATAACATTCTAAACTACTGTGCTTATATATATTTCTTCTTTTTAGTTTTTTTTAGCTTTACACAGTCGCAGTTTTTGTTTTTATTTAATAATTATTTTTATTATACATAAAACTTACATTTATGCAAATGTTGTTGGGATAAATATTAATAAATAATGAACTGATTGTTTCTTGTATTTTCATAAGCAAATGTCATTGATAATAGAAAAAAAGAGCTATGCGAAAATTGAAGCGAAAATAATAAATGTCTTATTGATTTACTGTTAAACTGTCAAAATGACTCTTTTTTTTCGGGAAAGATTTATAGTTATACTGTTTTCATAAGCAATGGGATCGTGTTGATTTAACTATTGCAAAACTGACAAATAATTTTGCCTTATCTGATTAATGCTCATAGTGTCATGAAAAAAAGCGAAAAAAAACCTTCAGACTTATTTCCTTACGTATGTTTTGTTAAGTCACAGCGCAATGATTTTCTTTTCCAAAATAAGTCATTTTTCTTCTATTGATCAGTTCGTTCTTTCTCATTTTGCTATTGCTTACCATACGACCTTCATACTGTTTATTACTTATTTTCTAAGAAACGTACGCCGATCCATCAAACTAGTATTGTTTAATTAAGAGAAAAGGCTTTCCAGAGTTGTGTTTTGACATAGAGTGGGAAAAAAAGAAATGGTATTTTCTTTTTACCTCCTAAAAGTTCAATATTAATAAAAGAAAAGTCTGCGAATACCCTTTTCTCCTACCTTTTTTTCCCATATAGGGAGAAAAAAAAACCAGAGGACGCCTCAAAAATCAATTCGTATCTCGTTGAAAACTGGATTTTCAGTCTACATGATACACTGGGGAACGCAATATTTTTTTTTATTTGCTTTATTTTTTACATTGTAAAATTTTCCAAAAGGATTGAAAAGGAAGGTAAATAAAGCGGAATCTAAAATACACTTCGTGAAGGAGACAGTGTAAGTATGTAACTGAAAATAATATTTTCTTTTAAAATGAATAGAACATATAGATCTTATTATTTTCAGATCGAGAACTCATTTCTTTGTGAATTACCTTCCACACTTATGCGCTTGGAAAGACAATTTTTAAAAGCAAAACGTGGGCTTCTCGGAAACCGACTGCATCAGAAAAATGATCAGAAATCTGATAAAACCTGGTATCCCCAAAATATGAAACGCTCCTCTGAAATTTAGACCGAAAAAAGGAAATGAAAAGATGATTGAAAAACTAAAACTTGAGATTGACAAATGCTCTAAACTTCTTTCCGTTTGACTGAAATTCGCGAATCATTTCCTGTGCATTGCTTGGTTAGCTTTTTGACTTTTCTTTTTACAAAATAGCTGCTAGTTAAGACTGGTGTAGAAAAACCACATTTTTTTAATTTCTTTTTTAACACTTACTGCAATGATACGCTCGTTTAAATCATAAATAAAAACTTATTTATACAAATATGTGCACACTTTTGTGGTGAAACAAAGTGCAAAAGAACTCTTCATCAAGCTACGTTTGAGTATTTTTTTTTCCATAATTTTCATTTGCTTTTTAAATATTACTATAGCTAAACTCGTTTATAACGATTGCAGAGGGACTTCGATATGTCCTTGTTATAAACGAGTGATCGTAAGAACCGCTTAGTGGAGTATATCCTAAAAATTCATACGAACTTAGATTGCTTACTTTTTTATTTATGTAAGTGTCTAAAGAAGTTCTTTAAATTTCTTTGAACTGTCCTATTCTCTTTTTTGTAGTATTATTATTCGAGGAGTATTGTTGGAGAAAGAGACATTGTGGTTTACACTCCAGGCTTCAAAAAGATCGAAGTTTTATTGCATTTTAAAAACCAATGGCTTAAATAAGTTCAGCTTCAAAGTCTTCACATTTGTTGTTATAGTCATCGATTGCATTACTTTTTTCCTCTGCATGAGTTAGAATTTAAGCAATAATTTCCCCGGAAGTAAGCCTTTCGGAAGTGATAACATTGGTCGTCAACAAATACATAATTTTCAAAATCTTTTCTACTCTACAAATCAATAAAAAGGGCCATCATTACTTCTTCTCGAGATTATGACTAATGACTAACTTTCAGTTGACATTGCAATGTTAAAGCATTTTTTCCCCAGAATAGAGAAAACTGAGCTAAAAGCATTAGACGTTTTATAAATCACAAAATATATAAGCGAAATGTACTGTGATAGACCTAACAGACTTGCACCAACAATTTGTTTCTTATTTAAACTGGAATTTAGTTAAATCAGGTCTTGCTATAAGCATGTTTGACTTTACAAGTGTTTTTTATGAAAAGCAAGTGCAGGTGGGGGGGGGGAGTCTAGTGAAAAATTAAGCAGTTAAACTACAATGATATATTTTTTAAAAGAGCGGTTAAGCTACATTATTCATGTATTAAACCTAAGTAAAAGTGTGTAAAAAAATATTGGAAACAACATTTCCAATAATAAAAGCAACTTTTCAGCACAATAGCAAAAACAGTTCTGAAAATTCCAGTGTTTGCTGAAGCGCTAAATTTGCTCTGTTTAAAAAAAAAAAAAAAATATTTTTCTTTTGAAACGCGTAACTTTTTTTTTTCAAGCGCAATGAACAAACAGATCCATAGAAATTTGGACTCTGCATTTGATGATATTGCAATATATTCACAAACTTTTTTTCAATGCAATATAAAGCCTTTTTTTTATTATAATCTTTTGGTATAGCTATTTTATGCTGCAAATTTTGTCAACATGTGTTTACCATACAGTTTAATTATGTTTTATTCAATAGCGCAGCTCTTTCACTTCGCATTTTATGTTGTAAAAATGAAAGCGAGCGTCATTCATGATAAGTTTTTCTGAATTCAGTTAAAAAATATATACACCGAAAAAGAGTGGCAATATCTCGTTCCTATTAAAATAACTGTTTATTCCTTAAAATACCAATAACAGTGCTGAACAAAAGATCTCCGTAAATCATTTGATAAAGCAATAGCTTACATATTTTATTCTTTATTTTTAGTTTTAGAGATAATCGAGAAATACCTGTGACGGAGTGAGTTACAGAAGTAGCGTTGAAAAAATCCAAGCTTTTAATTTAAAACCAGTCACACCACGAACCAAAGGAAGGACTAAACCCCTTTTAAAATTAAAAAAAAAAAATATTTACAGAGAAAAAAAAAAAAAAGACGATTAATCATTACATAGATGGGGTTACACTTTACTCTGGCAAACACAGTTGCCTCGTGGTGATCACAAAAATCACGGTTTCCATACGAAACCAGAGAATGCCTCCGGGCACCTATTTCAGTCAAGTGCAAGAGCAATCTGCCCTCCCAAAGTTCAGTCCAAAGTCTGCGTGAAGGCAAGGGGCTTGTCAGCTAAGCCCCCTTAAAATTTCCCATTGGTGGGAACATGTTGACGAGATCAGCGACGTAGCGGTTCCGTCGGGAACTCACGGCCCGGACTCGTTGGTTGATCCGGCGCCTCATTAACATGAGGATACACCTCCACGTCTGTGGTTTGCGGTAAGTCAAAACGGATCTCCAGCTAGGCCTGACAGGAAACTCGACACACTTGATTTCGAAACTGTCCAAAGTGTCGCCAGCTGGTCCTGTCCATTCTTCAGGTGCGGGAATCCAACCCAGACACAAAAGGGTGAAGAGAATAGCTGTCCGTCAGTTCCGCAGAGTTCGGTTGGCATCCCCGTCGCACAGTGGACGCGCGGCATCAAAAAGGGCACAGGACTGACGATGCCACAGCTCCTCCCCCCTTGGGAGAAAAATTTCCATGTGCAGCCACATCAAATTTAGGAAGACGCGGGTGTCCATTGGTCAGAGAACTGGACTCCCGAAAAGACAGCTACAAATTCGAAAAACAAACCCAAATAAAGAGTACAGACCTCCGACGCGTGAACCAACCTTAGGTTTTCACGACTGCCAACTCTTTCAAGTTAAGTTCGTCAAAGACAAAATTTTACAAGCATAACCTGCGTCACTTAAATCAAGTTTGGAAGTGCATCATATTCCTTAATGATTTTTCTGGCGTCCAAAACTTTAAAATTTCAGTAGCTTACAAAAAAAAAAAATTAAGTAATTTAAAAATTTTCCCAATGTTACCCACAAAAACAAAAAAATTAACCCAAATAAATTTCAATTTTATTCGACGACCAAAAAATTTAAAAAAAACGATAAAAATTTCAATTGCAAAAAAATGCGATGTATGGCAATTAAAAACCCACATAGTCTTTTAATTACCCCAATTATTTACAAATAATCTCGGGGAGTGTTATGGGTCCCGTCTACTAAGGCTGTCCGCGTTTCCGTTTAATTTTCTCGGCTTATGCTCGATTTCAAAATTGTACTGCTGCAAACACAATGCCCAACGAGTAAGCCTAGCATTTGTTCTCATCCTTTCCATCAGAAAAGTGAGGGGGTTATGATCGGTTTGGATTTTAAATTTTTGACCATTTAAGTAGTGATCAAGTTTTTTCAATCCAAAAATTACAGCGGCTAACTCCTTTTCAACAACACTATAGTTTTTTTCGGCTCTAGAAATCTTTTTACTGAGGTAAACAACAGGGTGTTCTTCCCCGTCAGAGATCTGAGCTAAAACTATCCCCATCCCATTGTCACTTGCGTCAGTTTGAAGGACAATTCTTTAGAGAAATCAGGTGCAAACAGAACGGGGCTTTTCAACAAACTTTCCTTTAGAATTTGGAACGCCTCCTCACATTCCTCTGTCCAAACTACCTTTTCTTTAATAATCCGCCCTCTCAACGCACTCGTTAGGGGGGCTGCTATCTTGGAGTAGTTAGGGATATACCTGCTATAATATCCTACCAGTCCGAGGAACGATCGCACCTGTGTTTTGTTAGTGGGGGTGGGAAAATCTTGCACGGCTTTCACCTTCGCTTCGCTAGGAGATCTTTTCCCCGAACCGACGTCGTGACCCAAAAATTTTATCCAATCTTTCGCGAACCGACACTTAGATGGCTTAACCGTTAGCTCAGCCCTGCCTAACCGTTCCAACACCGTGCTTATATCCGTCATATGCTGTTCCCACGTCGGTGAATAGATGGCTATGTCATCAATGTACGCTGCTGTGCAATACTCTAGACCGTCCAACACTTGAGATAAAAGCTTGACAAAATAAAATGGTCCATTCAAAAGCCCGAACATCATTTTTTTCGGCCGGTATGTACCAAAAGGGGTGACAAAAGCAGCGTACCTACTTGCCCTTTCTGTCAGCGGAATTTGAAAATACCCCTTGGTCAAATCCATTATCCGTGATGTATGGAGCAGCATCCGCCTCCTCAATATTTGGTAATGGGAAAAATTCTGTGCAAGTAATCTTGTTCAATTTTCGATAGTCAACGCAAGGTCGGGGATCTTTCCCAGGTACCTCCACCAAAATTAGGGGACTGGTATAATCTGACTGCCCGATTTCCACAATCCTCAGATCTAGAAATCTTTTTATTTCCTCGCGCAATATTTCCGTTTGCCGCGGAGACATTCTATAAGCTCGCGATCTCACGGGGTCGGCGCTGGTCAGCTCAATGTCCATAGTGACCAATTGAGTACTCCCAGGGTCCGATGAAAACACCCTTCTATGTTTCTGAAGCACTTTTCCTAATTGGTCTATTTGTTCTTCGGTTGCTCGCTTCTCTAAATTGCTAGCCCGAAGCATCTCTTGGAGATCAAAATGGGTAGGGTCTGGCAAGGGATAAGGGATTTCCGCCTCTTGTTCCACATCCTCTATTTCCTTCTCCATTATTAAATTAATTCGCTCGGGGCGCTTATGATATGGTTTTAGTAAATTCACATGATAAATGGTGCCTTTGTCCCTTCTCTCAGGGACGTCGACAACATAGTTAGTTTCCGATATTTTGCTCGTAACTACTCCTGGACCTATCCAGTTCACTGCCATTTTATTCGCTTTATTTGTCGCCAGTACTAATACCTGATCGCCCACCTTAAATTGCCTATTCACAGCATTCTTGTCATACCAAGCCTTTCTTCGTACCTGCATTTCACTCATTTTTTCTACCGCCAAATCCTGACATCTTTTCAAACGGTTGGTCAAATTTAGAATGTACTCTACTACATTTGGGTCAGATTCTTCTGGCACCATCCAATTCTCGTAGAGCAAAGTTTGCGGAGTCCTCAAATTTTTTCCATGAACGAGCGCGGCTGGGCTAAATCCCGTACTCTCATGATTTACTGAACGTAGGGAAATAAAGCCAACGGTATTTTTTTTCCCAGTCTTCTCCCGATTCCACGCATGATGCTTTTAATACACGTTTGATGGAAGAATGCATCCTTTCAACCGGATTTGATGACGCGTGTCAAATAGAACTGTGTCTAACCTTTATTCCAAACCTGTCAAAGAATTCTGTCGTTAATAAACTGGTGAAGGAGTGCCCTAGATCGCTTTGCACTTCCCGAGGGAACCCAGTCCTGGAGAACGTTTTTAACAAGGCATCAATTACATTCGGGGACTTAATATCGGCCACAGGTATAGCGTCAGGATATTTTGAGGCCGTACCGATGGACGTTATTAGATATTTGTTCCCATTTTTTGAAAAGGGCAAAACTCCCACAGCATCTATATTTATGACTGCAAACGGTTCTGAAATGATAGGCACGATTTTTAAAGGCGCGTTCTTTCGATCACCTTTCTTTCCTACGAGTTGACAAGCATCACACGCCCTCACATACAACTCAATTTCAGCATAACAATTTGGCCAAAAAAAATGACGCAACACTTTATCCTTCATCTTTGTAGCACCCAAATGGCCTGACGCGCCATCATGACAAAATTTCATAATTTTTTCTGTCAACCTCGAGGGTATACAAAGCTCCACCCTTTCCTCTCCCAACTTAGATCTACTCAGACGGACCAGTTTTCCTTTCATGCATTTAAAATCCTTTCCCTCCCCTTTCGAAACCTCTTCCCACAAGGGCTTTAGAACAGAACACAATTTCTGCTCTTTCTCGAATGACTGGGAATCTATTTCAGCTAACGCTAATCCCTCAAAAGGCTCTATGGGTTGTAGTGAGCAAGTGTCCAACTCTTCCACTCCGGGAGGGGGAAAAACGTTTGCGTTCGAAGTTTCCTGTGTTGTGGAATTCACTTCTTTTCCTCCCTGTTTGCGACGTAAACTTCCCCTCGTTTCAACTGCGTTTAAGACCTCTGGTTTTGTTTTTGACCAAGAAAGTAATTCTGCTGTCCTATTCCCCAAAAGATAGAATCTTGCGTCTCTATCCGTGTTTTTTATCGCTGCTTTAGAATACACACAACCTTCGTCGGTCTCTATGTATATTTTTGCCAAAGGCAAGCATTTATACTCCTCATCTAAAGGTTGCTTCACGTAAACATATTCTCCCGTAAAATCTTCTGTTTTGATCCAACTGCGGAGGCAGACATCGATGGAGGCCCCGTTGTCGCGAAGGATTTTCCGAACCTCCCCATTTATTTTCCCAGTACTTATATAAGGCGCAAAACACTCGCTCAGTTCTTTCGTGTCTCCAATATGATTGATTTGTTCCCCTTGCGCTCTCTTAAATTCAGGGCAATTGCGTTTCATATGTCCCTTTTGTGAACAAAAATAACAAACAATTTCCTTTCTTTTTTCAAAATTACTGTTTTTTTCCCATTTGGGGGGCTCTTTCTTATTAGCACTTTCCGATTTAGTATTGCTAATTTTTGCCGGATCATTTCCTCCTTTCACCCATTTTTCTTTTTTGTGCGTTTTGGGGTCGTTTTGTTTTCCCTCCGATTTTTTGAACGTAAGCCGAAGGCTCTCATAGTGATCTAACTTTTCAGCGAGGTCTGACGCTTTACGGAATTCTTCCCATGAGTCCAAAAAGTGTCCCCTCACCTCAGCAGGGGTTCTCTTTTTTAACTGCTCCGTGAGCAATAACTCCTTTAACTCCTCGAATGTATTTACCTCCGCCGTTTCTAGCCAATTGTCTAGATAGCTTCTTAATTCGAAGGTGAGATCTGCCCAGGAGGAACCAAACTTCCGATTATGTTCTTCAAACCTAATCCGCAATTCCACAGAATTTAGTTTGAACCTCTTCATTAACAGGCGCTTCATGTGAGGAAAATCGTCGCTTTTCTCAAGGGGTTCCTTCACAATTAGCTCAGCTACTTCCGGGGGCAACAAAGGAATAAGCTGGGAAACCCACCTCTCTTTCTCTATCTCCTCTTTCTTAGCCTGTCTCTCAAAAATTTCAAAAAATAACGAGACATCTAATTGCTTCGGGTCAAATTTTGGGACCAGATGCTTTAAATTTGATCTCCTAGAGGTAATATCTGGACTCGCTGACCCATTTGAACTCAAGCTAACCGTTTCAGCTGCGGTAATTAGTTTCAGTTTATCTAGCTCAAATTGTCTTTCTTTGCCTCTTTCCCGACATTCTCTCTCTAGTTTTTCATTTTCCCTCTCTAGGTTTTCTCTTTCCCGCTCTCTCTCCCTTTCTAGGTTTTCTCTTTCCCGCTCTCTCTCCCTTTCTAGGTTTCCTCTTTCTTGCTCTCTCTCCCTTTCTATCTCTTCTTTCAAAAGTCTCCAAATCGATTTTGCAAATTCTTCATCATAATCTGTAGCCCCTACAATCGCTTTAACTATGTACCGACGTGTATCTGAGTCAGACGTTTCCACGCCAAACTCCGAGGCTATCTTTCTCAGATTATCTTTTTCGATTTCAAAAAGAAAAGAACCCATTTTGCTCAAATAGATTTTTAGAGCGTTCCCCTTTTATTTTTACGCAAAACCCTAATTATTACCTGCAAAATCCAACAATTCACAATAACAGCATGCACATAAATATCATTCTACAGCTCAATTTCACTAGATTTAATTAACCTGAAATCTATATCATCAAAATAAATCATTAATTTATATGACTTTCCTTTCCAAACTGAATATCAAAGATCTGCAAAACAATTTTTTTGCAGTCACTCACAGAATAATTCTCACAAGAAACCTTTAGTCAAATTCTATTTTCGAAAACGTTGAAAATTTTTACAAACATTAAAACCTCAATTTTTCCACATTTTACACAGTTTAAATTCTCTCAAAAAAACCACAAAAGCTGCCTCATCGGTAACCAAGAAACAAAGACCGGACTCACCCTTTTCTGCGTCCTTTTCTATCATCAGTAATCCAATAGGGGGAAAGGCACACACAAAATAACTTAGTTTCGATCAGCTCTTGGACCACTTTAGGTAAAAATAACCTTACGTTTTGAAGAGAATTATATTTCAAAATTACATAAAAAAAATAGAAAGACCAAAGTAACATGGGTCTGTTTCAATCTCTCTGAAACATGATCAAACCGCTGCCACCAAATTAGTTCTTAGCTGTGACGTAGTGAGTCACAGAAGTAGCGTTGAAAAAATCCAAGCTTTTAATTTAAAAAGTTACACCACGAACCAAAGGAAGGACTAAACCCCTTTTAAAGTTTAACAAAAAAAAAAAAAATATTTACAGAGAAAAAAAAATAAAAGACGATTAATCATTACATAGATGGGGTTACACTTTACTCTGGCAAACACAGTTGCCTCGTGGTGATCACAAAAATCACGGTTTCCATACGAAACCGGAGAATGCCTCCGGACACCTATTTCAGTCAAGTCCAAGAGCAATCTGCCCTCCCAAAGTTCAGACCAAAGTCTTCGTGAAGGCAAGGGGCTTGTCAGCTAAGCCCCCTTAAAATTTCCCATTAATGGGAACATGTTGACGAGCACAGCGACGTAGCGGTTCCGTCGAGAACTCACGGCCCGGATTCGTTAGTTGATCCGGCGCCTCATTAACATGAGGATACACCTCCACGTCTGTGGTTTCCGGCAAGTCAAAACGGATCTCCAGCTAGGCCTGACAGGAAACTCGACACACTTGATTTCGAAACTGTCCAAAGTGTCGCCAGCTGGTCGTGTCCATTCTTCAGGTTCGGGAATCCAACCCAGACACAAAAGGGTGAAGAGAATAGCTGTCCGTCAGTTTCGCAAAGTTCGGTTGGCATCCCCGTCGCACAGTGGACGCGCGGCATCAAAAAGAGCACAGGACTGACGATGCCACATACCTAATAGCACTTTCAATATACGCTTAAATAAAAATAGAAAAATAAAGCGAAATAGATCTCTTTATTATCTCCGTTTTTGCATTATATAAGAACTTCTTTTATAGTGCAGAAGCATGGAGCTCACTGTTAGTTTTTTCTTGAACATGAAATAAAAAGCCTTTAAAGGACTAAACATACCCATTTTTACTAATAATGAGCGGGAATATGTTATGTTATATATTATGAGCTAGTATTAGATTTGGAACATTAAATATTCTACACACTCTTAAAAAAATTCGATGCACCAAGCTGTCAGAATAAAACGAAATGTTTCGCAAGTAGTGGCTATTCTGATGTAAGAAATTGACAATTAAATGTTAGCAAAACAATTATTTATTACTGGGAAAATCCCAAATATAAATGATCAATCAATGTATCAGTTCTTAATATTTTTTTTAATCTCTTTTAAGGTTTAGGATGCTTATTTTATTTTCCTTTGTGTATGTATGTATTATGTTTTATTGCATATAACATTTTCCATGTCTTTGAAAGAAAATCCAAGAATATATTTTCGCGTTTTTAATGAACAAATGGAGCAGATTATATTCATAGCAATGATTTATTTCACGTATTCAGAGCAAAGTTAGGTATTAGACAAATTTTTGAGCTCTACTAAAACAGCTGTTTATTTTTTGTGGATAAAACAAGGCTAAGTTTCGATTAGGTTTTCAATGATTTTTTTAAATATTTTTATACTAGTATAAAACAAAAGACACAGGAGTGGTGCTAGATTTTAATTTCTTCGTAGAGCCTGCTGTGTAACTTCTTTGAGATACTACACAACTGAGCATTTTCTTTTAAAGTGATAACCCATGAAATTATATTGTCTTTACAATTATGTTTTACAAGAATATAGAGCGATATGCTTATCAAAGTGATAATTTTTAATATATCACTTTGATAAGCATATCGTTAAATTTTGTATTTAGTTATTTTTTCTTGAACTAGATAATTTCTATTTCGATCAGCAATTTATGTACGTGGTAATAAATATAGTTAGATCATGCTATTTGCAAAAATAAGTAAATTATATTTATTACTCCATTCTGGACGAGAACTAGCTTTTAAAATATTTCAACTTTTATCCAAACGTGCAATATGTTAACATTTGCAAGTTTTGCTCAGATACATTCAAGACAGCGAATGAAAATTATTTAAACAATAAAAAATTAAAAAGAGACTATTCATGAATTCTATAGTATCTCTTTATACAAAGATTATAGCTAAACATATGAAACAAAGAGTCAACTGAGCTTTAAAGCAACCACTCATGTTTCAATTAGCAAAAATTTTAATGTCCAAAGCCTTATTACCGAAGCAAATTTTCTTGAAATTTTTCAACTGAACAGTATAGAAAATCAGTTTTGGTAACCCGTGAATGATTTTGTAAGTATAAACAGACTGTAATTTGTTTTTTAAAATAAGGTTAATTTTTTTCTCAGATGAACAGGCAACAGTTACTTTATTCTATAAATCACTTTGAAATGCTCTGTTCGTTCACAGGTTAAATAAGTTCAGGCTCTGGATTGTTGTAGTTTCCTATTAAAACACATAGAAAAAAACCTAAAGCAGAACCATAAAAGTTATCCCATTTTCCCTTCATGATTATACATATAAAACGTGTTTTTAATGTCATTTACCAACTGTTATAACTTTTAACGACAATATAAATTTCTGAAAATGAAATTGTTCTGATCAGTTTTGATTTTTTTTAAATAAGACGTTTATGAGCTTTTATGATTAGTATGAAAATATTAATGAAGAGTTAAAAAGTTTGTTTTGAATTTCTCAAAATAAAATCCTGCTCAAATATTAATTTACTAGTCAGACTCACATAGTTAATGTGTAAATCTGCAACAACCCATTCAGCACGCAATGCAGTACACAGTAGTTTTGATTTTTTGCCTTTTATAAAAAATGTTTTATGTGAAATGAAAGAAAGAAAATTTAAGTGTAGCGTTAAGAAGTTTATATTTTGAATTTAAGAAAATGAAATTGAGCAATAGTATTCCTTCATTGGCCAGATTATATCTTAATTAATTCAGTATATTCAAAAGTACAAGAAGTTATTTTACATGTATAACTTTATAAGTGCAACGGTCCTTCCCCCTCTACTCGACACTTCAGTTCATAGTAGTTTTTATTTTTAACGTTTTACAAAACAAGTAATAGGCTTTTTTGTGTAGTAAGAAAATATAGGCATAGATTTAAGAAGTTCTGTGTTGTACGATGATAATGGAATCTTGCAATAAGATAAAACTTGCGAAATTCACAGTATCGGGTATATTTCAATATGTACCCTATGCTGTTGTTGATCATAATTTAACATGTGTATTGAGTTTTGAGCAACGCAGATGTTGTTGATCGTAATGTTGATCATACTTTGAGACACTAATGCATCATATTTACGACTTAATAGTAGTATGTAGCGAGCTGTACTACATACAATCTGGAAAATAGCTAAATAATTTTTTAAAAAATGAAATTATTTTTTTTTTCTGAAGTTTCATCTATCTATAGGGTAATCCTTATTTGTTTAAAAAGTAAAAAAGACTTAGTTTGGCAAAGCTTGTTGGTTGAGACACATATGTGGATTATCGAATTATAGTTATAATTTATAACAATTTATGTCAATAACCTTTTACGATTTCAAACATACTCAAATATTATTGCAAGGGAATATTTCAGTTTCTTGTTTTTAATATTATTTTTGAAACTACGTTGATATTAAAAAAAAAAAAAAAACGCACGTCTTATTTCTCTATTAAAACTCTCCGTTATTGAATTTTAACATAGTTTTACTATTACATTTTTTATTTACTTTTAAACACTTCACATGTCTAATCGAAAATGAGGAATTTAAACCATATTTTCCGCCTTATTATTTAAGTGCGAAAGTTAGCGATATTAGTATGTATGTAGAAATATTATTTCTCTTGATACTTTAATACTTGTTTTCATGTTTCTCAAGAGATAACATTTTTGAAAAACCACTTTCACACAACATAAGGTATAAATTAATTTAGAGTACAAATATTTGCCTTTAGTAGTATCAGTCTAGCCGACGACTTTTGATAATCAACAGATGTGTACACAATAACATCTTGTATTATGCACCTTCCTACGATTTTATCCAATTTGCAATATTTTCAACACCATTTCAGTTTTTTTCAACGTGACTATCCGTAGTCAATCGCTTTATATCAACCATATGTTTATAGTTTCTAAAACTTTGTTTGTTTTTAGAGATAAAACCGTGATATTTCAATGACTTATTTTCATTTTTTCATTAGTGTAAAAAAAAGGTAAGAACAGCACTTACAGCGAGGGATAAAGAAACACTGTATTTTCTTTTTTTTTTGAAATACGCCAGAAAATGGTAATTGCAACAAGGCAATTTCAAACTAATGTTTCTTTTTTCCGACGGGACAGAAAACTTGACGGGCTGCATAAAAGCCGTATGTTGCAGGTTGAACCATTGTGACTCAAAACTTAAAAAAATATATACTTATTTTAACTGGCGCAGTTAATTCGTTGTTTGACTTTTTAGGATCAAATGTTAGTCTCTTACGCCGCTCTCCTTTTTGCATATGCTACATGGCACTAAAACCTTTTGTTAGATTACTACTTCTAAAACTTTTTTCATTAAATATAGTTTTTACAAAGAATTATCTGTGTTGTGTACGTAATAGGCATAAATAGAAAGACAAGTCGAAACAATGATGATTTTTGTTATTCTGCCACGGTAATGTATTGCTGCTTATCTTAAATAATGTCCAATATTTTGTAGAAAAAAAAACCTCATTTCCACCATCATATGTTATGTGTGATCTTATTTAAATTGAAAATTTAAAGCTTGTTTAAAGCAGTTTTTCTCATCTGTTACGAAGGAATTACTTAATGATGAGAAAAAAAGGCGGAACACCCTAAAAATGCATGTGAAAACTGTTGGAGAAGAAACACTTTAATAACAAAGCATATATATTAGGAAAAAGTAAATTTTGAAGTTATTAATGCAAAAGTGAGTAGGCATTGTCTCATGAATTCGGAATGAACCTTCATACACACTGGTGATCTAAACAGATACCTTAATAAACATATGAAAGGAAATCGAATACATTTTTTTGAAATTCAGAAAAGTACATCGGTTGCTAAATTAACTATCCGATTCTTGCATATTTATCAGCTTTAAATGGTATATTACATGATGAAAACTATATCAACATCTAATAGTCACATAATTGAATCATTAAAAAACTTTTTTTTAATTTAATCATGTGATGCTCTTCGTATTGTTATTTCCCCCACTAACTGGGGAAGCATAAAATTTGTTTGCTAAATCATATGTACTTAATAACTGATATTATACAGTATGTACTTATTTCACATAGCTCAAAAACGGTATGTCGTAAAATGTTGAAATTTGGTATGTAGACTCCTAGTGGGGGTCTAAGTGTGCACTTCTTTTTTTGGTTGCATTCGAATAATACAAAAGGGTTTTTTATACCTTTTTTGGGGAAACTCAGTGTTACTTTTAATGCAAATTCAAGTTATGGTATAATTTACTGAACATTTGACAATTTATCGCCAAGCTTTTGGTTGTCAAGTTTTATCGCCAACTTGGCGATACATTGCTAAGTTGGAGAAGCATTTGTCAAAAAGAGTTAATTTTCGAATTTGGTTTCAATTTATTGCTATTATCGATATTTAGAGAGTTTTCCTTTGAATCAGGTTAAAATTGTCAATATTGGCAAACGTAATCTCTGAAACGCTTTTTTGCGTCGGTTCGCGACAAACCGGTTAATATTTTAAATGTTTTTGAATTCCTTAATGTGAGTGACGCACCTGATTCAGGTAAGGTTATGGTGCAGGTGTTATGCTGAAGATGTTGATAAAAAATCATTAAATTGGCGGAAAAGGAAGTCATGTCGTCACAGATCGGTTCGTTTATCTGTATGTCATTGCATTTTGCATTTCATGTCTAAGGATATAAAATAGTTTTAGAAACAAACAAATGTTTATTACTTTCCTTAATTCACAATTATTAATAATTCATGTTTATTTTATAGGAAGCCGTGCTTACGTGTATTCCGGAGGTTCGACGAGTTGGGAAGATTGGTGGACATATGACGGTATATCTGGTAAGTCTGATGTTGTTTTTCACAAAGCATTATAAAAAGATTTTTAAAAAGCATAAAGGATGTTTTCGCGTCTGTAAAAGGGTATACTTGAAAACCTTAGTATAATTTTAAACTTATTAATTTACTCTTAATTAAGAAAAAATAGTCATCGAGGAGTATTATTAAAAATAATAATATACTATAATTATTTAACAATAATTTTCACTATGTATTTTTTTAATTTAAAAAAAGAAAACCTGTTTCAATAGAACAGATTTATTTTGATATAAGTTAAACACACCAATAGTGGCCAATGCTTTAGTAGTGGCCGCTTCAAGGTTTATTTAAAAAAAAAAAAAATAGGATTTCAGGTCTCCCAATGGATTTAAAAGTACATCAAACCTCTTACACGTTTAAATACATTGGGAACTCTGGAATCCTAACTTTGAAAATATAAACCTTGAAGGTACCACTACCGATGCACTATTAAGCACTGACCACTATTGGTGTGTTTACCTTAATTGTGCGTTTTTAGTGATGCGTGTCAAAAAGTTTGTATCATATAACCTTTTTATGTTAAATGAAGAATTGTTTTTAAATCCAAAAGAACATAAAAGAAAAATTGCGAAATGTGCATACATCAAAAGTAAAAATATATTCTCAAAAATATAAAATATGTACTTTTCTATTAAACATATCGTCAAATACATCATAAGAAGCTGTCAATTTTACAGCTACTTTAAAGCTTCCGGGAACTTCTCTTCCATTGAGATAATTAAAGATGAATAAAGTAAAAGTTTTTGTTGACTTTTTTTATGCACACAATATATTTTTCTTTAAGAATAATAAATGTAAAGTTGTAAACCTATATTTGCTTAGATGAAACGGTTGACTAAGAATGGCTTTTGTAAATAAATTCCATTTTTTACTGAAATATTAACTAATAGCGAATCGTTATTTAACTGATTTTGGATTTTTTTTTAAACTTCTTACTAATTGTATATTTAAACTGTCCTCTAAATAAAATTTATAGAAATAAAAACTTCTTTAGGCGCGTTGAGCATTTTTGAGGTGGGGAAAAACCATTCATTTGGCGACACCTTCACCTCTCCTCGCCGCCGACTTTTGGAAGAACACGCATGCGCGAATTTCCTCAGTTCCGTTACTTTCCTTGGGAAATGCGTACCTCGGTAGCGCTGTCAGCAGCGCCTGAATCTCGTAATCTGACTACTGAGTGAGCGTGTGTTCGATCCTCAACCGAGTCAGTAAAAAAAAAAAAAAAACATGCTTAAGCTTATATAATATTTTTAAGTGAAAACGTCTTTAGACGCTTTGGGTACTTTTTGAGATGTGGGAAAAACAATGTTTCTGATATTGGTGATACATGTGTCTGTCGTTGCCACTCTGCAAATGGACAGCTAATTATATTTGTTGCTATTTATAATTTACCGGATTAGTCTATAAACCCAATGCAAGAGTTTGAGAGAAAATTTATTAATTTTTTCTGAAGACGTTTATGCATTACTTCAAAATAAAATTGTGAAGAGCTTTGATGATTTGCCAATAATTTTCAGAGGGAATTTTAACATTAACCTTGCTGATGATAAAAATCTATCATTAAGTCAATTTTAATTAAATAATTCAATTTAACGATATCCAATAATCGCAATCTTAGCACAACGATATAAAACTACAACTTATGAAGTCTTTACAAGATTTTTAAATATATTCTAATCAAAGCTGTTATTTCCTATGTTAGTTACCATAAAAATATAGTATCAGTTTTTGAATATAATGATAAAAACGATGGTGATCAGGGTAAAAAATGTCATATTTAAAAATAATAATAAATTTAAAAAAGGAAATTTTTGATTTTAATCAGATTTTTTAAAATTTAAATCTGATTTCTTTTTGGCTTTTTTCTTGAAAAAGGCTTTAAAAACTTTCTTAACTGATAACTTTATAATTTTAAATATAACTAAACTGAAAATCAATGTTTTAAAATTTTAAAAACAATTAAATTTCAAATAACCCGTCACTAAAACGTTTTCATATCATCCTGCGGAACCAGTTACATACAGCTGCATATGATTCACTTAAAAAAGATTGCATAGTACATGTAAATGCATAAAAAACACGACAAACAAACCGGCATTTGTTTTTTGCCAAATGTCTTGTCATCCATGAGCTCAATGTTTTTTTTTCTTTTTTTTTTTTTTTTCGAAATCAACCTCGAATTACCTGGCATGCCTCAAAATTCGAATTTTTCGTAGGGCTAGTCAATCTCACGTCACGTCGGCTCTTTTCGGCATGTGGGCAAAAGAGGAGTAATACAGTAAATTGTTGACTTGGAAAGTTCAGCATTTGTATTGTTTATTATTTTTATGCTTGGAAAACTGAATTACAAAAGCTTTTTTTTTTTTTTCAAATATTTCCTATATTTGCAACAATATTTACTTAATAAACGAACTGAAATAAACCATACTAAAATGTAAATAGGTGATTCTCCAAAATCCTAACAATATTATGTCCGAGCAGCCTAACACAAAAATTGTTTAACTCAGAAAGTACTTTCGTTTTTTTTTAATGGTAAGAAATAACTTATTTGATTTTATTCTATTCTTATTAAAACAATAACTCATTTAGTTTCTTCTACAAAAGTTTTAAATAACCCGAAAGTCACACTTTTGGCGTGTCCCCATCCGTTTTTCAAAAGGACTTAATATATTTGAAAATTTTATATCAACATTCCACAAATTTAATTTTTCGCACAAAATTCAGGATACTTAAAAATGTAAAATAGTAATCTTTAAATAAATTAAATTATTAAATCATCAAAGTACATCGTTTTAAAACTTTGTCTCCAGGTTTCATCTTATTCTTCTGTCCTAGGAATGAGTTCAACTATTATGGATTACAAAAAGAAATTTTTTATTTGATGTGATACAACACTGTTTATTATCACCATTTTGTTAGATTCCTTGAGTATTAGGTTCATATGATTTGTCTGCTGTTCTTACTAAAACTTTGTTAAAAGTTCAAAAATGGCTATGTAGCATTTTTGCTGTAGATCTCCCGGACAAAATTTCTGTGTTAAATAAAATAAAAATAATAATTCTACTTATATATAGTGTGTAGTTGAACTAAGAGGTTAGAATCGAAAAATAACAATAGTTACCTTAATTATAATCCTGGGCTTACGCAACAGGCAATTTTGTATGGAAATTGTCATACTCCTGTCCTAAAAAAACAGTCATACTCCTGTCCTAAAATATCACTCACCGAGCATTATTTCTCTAGCACTGTTAATGCATCCCGTAGAACAGAAGGATTCATTTCCAATACATTAGTTGGAAAATAAGATTGATTGAAAAAAGAAAGTTAAATTTGGCAAACGATAAATAAAAATGTATTAGTGGAATAATTCTATTTATTTAATATTTTTTTGTTGTTGTCCAGATGAATCGTTCCAAAAGAGATTTATTGGTTAGTCATTTATTTATCTAAATGCTGCTCGAATAGGTTAGTAAAGTTGCTAATTTCGTAGTTGCTTTAAATTAAAAGTAAAATCATATGTTATTAATATTGCTGATTCCCTTTTTGAAGTATGTTTGTATTTCCTGAACCATAAAACAATTCGCAGGTACAAGAGAAGGTAACTTTTATTTTTGTAAATTTTATCATACTGTGTATGGCTAACTTAAAGAAAGTTTTAATGTAGCAATCGATTTTTTTTCGTTGAAATAAATGTCCGTTATTCGCAGTGTAATTCAGAGTAAATAATAAAGGACCTCAAACCTTTTATCGCATGGGAAAACCTATGTGGGACTTGTACTCAAAGAAATTGGAGGTGTCCGTTAAGGGAGGTTTTACATAAAACTTCTTTTGTCATTTAATAACCATACTTTTTGATTTAGGCTTCAGTTGTTTCTTTATTACTATAGTTACATTTTAGATAACCCATGAAGATATTTATTATGGAACTCTCCTGGTGCTGCTTGTCAGTCTCCTGCTGCATGAAAATTTTACCTCCTCTTTTGAGGGTGTAACATAGTTCAAATGAGTTCCCTCTATTTTTCTCTTAAGTCCCTAACAAAGAATAAGCATAATTTTTTTTCAGCATTTTTATTAAAAAAATATGTGGTGGGAGGTTTTTGGAGAATCACCCATATAATTAACGTAACAACTAGATAAACGTAAAAACTAGATTGTAGCTGATATTTAAAATTTAAAAATTATAAAATTTTATTTTCTGACATCACAATTAATTTCCAAGTGAAAATTAAACTCCACACACAAACATTTCTGTCTGCAGTACCATGACTGCCTATTTGTTGATTCATTTTTTATTTAAAGTTAGTGTAGTTTTCTTACATTTTAAGAAATATTTACGTATAAATACACGACTAAATCGTCGCCTCAGAGCAACAGTAGGATATCTTAGCGTTTTCCCAGGATAAGATGTCTTACAGTTGCTCTATGGGGACGAAATGTACTCCTTATTGTCACAAAAGATTTCATTTGCGTTTGATCTGTACTTGAACCATAGCCAGCGCTATAGGAAATTATTTTTTTAAAAGAAAATTGAATCATTAATAACCGACACACCTTTCAAGAAGAATAAAAGATTTTTACAAATGAAATATTGCACATATGAGGCAGTGAGAGACAAAGGAATGTAAATGACAAAGCTAAAAATTTGGAGATAACGAATACAAATGGTAGGTGAACCTCTCCTCTGTCTTGGTGCAATAAATAGTACTAGTTGCCCTGGCAGTTGCTGTTATATAGCATGATTTAGAAAAACTTTTCAATGAAATCCTACTTAGGACCATATCTTTAGACGCGTTTTTCTCGAAACTTAAAAATGTCTACTTACATCCTTATGCTTCTTACTGCCTCATATATGTGAAGCAGATTTCAGTTTTTCTTTTTTTTTTCAATGTCGAATATATGTTAAAACTTTATTTTAAAATCATTTTTAACGAACTGGTTCTATGTTTCTAAAGGTTATCTATTACAAAGCGTTTATAAAAGGGTGCTTATTAGTCTGTTACATTCTTAGCATGTAAAAACAGTAAAGTGACTGTTAATATAACCTATTCCAGTTTTATTTCTAGACGTTTTAAAAATTATCACTGAAATAAAAAAAAGTGAATTATACTTCATTTCTACTAAACTATTAGTTATATAACAAACAAGTTACATTTATTGCATCTTTTTCATGCTAGAAGCATTTAAATTCAAAAAAAAAATAAATAAATAAATAAATAAATTTATATATATATATATCTTTAAAAAAAACATTTTTATTCCAAATAAAGTTCCGCCTTAAATTCCACCTTTTCTAGACAAGTGACATAATAATGCGTTGACATTTTGCATTAGTCTTCTTAGGTAAAATTTGGAAAATGGTCTAGTTGAATATTCGGGAAAAATGTAGCGTACTATAGTTCTTTATCAAGTATGAAGTGTCAGTTCTTTCAGAAGAAAGAAATTCCGCCTTTCAATTCTGATGGAACGATATAAAAGGCAGCCTTCACTCTTTTCAAAGATGCAGCTCGAGATTGGATATCATTCTTTCATAGGTTCTAACCAGCAAATCATCGTTTCTGACATACATCCTCTTTTACTTCGCTTAAAAAAGGTTAAGACTCAATAGGTAGTTCGAGTATATAGATACTTCCTTTTGTGCGAATATGTTGCCGTGAAACTTACATAAAACAAGAAAAAATTTTGCGTAAACAACCGTATGATAGTGAGGTTTTTCCTTTTCTTGTCTCAAAGATAGTTTGCAACGTCTGAACCATAACAAAATAAAAGTAATTTAATCTTAGTAATGATCTTTCAAAGGGAAACATGATGGTACAAATTATACTTTATTCTTATTGAAAATTGAATCTCTTGAAAATGCATGTGAGAGCAAATATTTTCAATCATAAATGCATATAATGTAAACAATAAGCATTTAAATATGCAAAAATTATTTCAAACTTGAAGTTAGCTGCTATTTTAAATTCGCCATGTAAGTTAAATAGTCAACAAGTAAGTGTCTGCTATGAATGTTTTAATTAAAAAAAATACTTTTGCGTAATAAGTCTAATAGAAACAGCCAAAAAGAGTACATATTTGTTGTTTCAAAGTGATATTGCAGTATGGAGAAACAAACAAAAAAAAAGTAATTTAAAAAATGGTAAAAATATACATAAATATAGTATAAATAACTGTACATAAAATTTTAGAATTTGAAACATCAATAGTGACAGTCGTTAAAATTATACTGTAGGAGTGATAATTGGTATTTTTGACTCTCTGCTAAGTGTTTTTAAACAAAATTTCAATATGCATGTAGCATGTAATAACTAGCAGCAAAATTCTTACGGTAGAATCCATGTCAATTCAACAAGGGGCGTAACTTGATGGTCTCTGATTTTTACGTCCTTTTCAAAAAAAAGGAAGTATTGTATTCGCGAAAAAATTTTCACTCAAAATTCGGCCTTAATTTCCATTCTGCTCACCCCCGAATTAATGTTGAGTTTTTTTTTTTTTCGACCCAACCACACGTGGATATATGCCTAGAAACGTAGAGACACCCGAAATATCCATTTTGACGACCCCCGAAGTAATTACAACGAATTTTCTCGTGACGTCCGTATGTATGTGCGTATGTGTGTATGTGTGTATGTATCTCGCATAACTCAAAAACGGTATGTCCGAGAAAATTGGAATTTGGCACGTAGACTCCTAGTGGGGTCTAGTTGTGCACCTTCTCTTTTGGTTGCATTCGGATGTTCCTAAGGGGGTCTTTTGCCTCTTTTTGTGGGGAAATCATTGTTTTAATTTCGATGTAAACTCAAGTGGTGTTATAATTTGTCGGACACTTGGCGATATATCGCCAGTCTTTTGGTCGCCAAGTTTTGCCGTGATTTGGCGATTTTTTTTATTTTATTTGGTTTCACTTTGTCTACTGTTGGTGATATTTAGAGAGTAAACAATTGAATCACATTAAAATTGCCAAAAATGTGGAAATGACATTAAATTGGAGTAAAAGGAAGTCATGTGATGCACACATCAGCTCGTTTTAATTTAACATATGTTAAAATTCATAAACAAATTAAGAAATACGTTTTTTTTTGCCCCCCAAAAAAATCTTGGAATGAGAAACAGACTGTCACGGTCCTGTCACGATTTCTCACTTGGGAAACTCACTTTGGGGGGCGATTTCTCACTTTCGTCAAAATCTTTAAAGTTTATTATCTCAGGAACGGTAGAACATATTTTGTTGCAGTTTGTTTTATTTAAAAGGATATTTTTTCTTGTTTAAAAGCATTTGCTGCATTTTGAAATATGTTATTTAGTTTTTTTTTCAGTCTTTTGAAAGAAAAAAGAGTTTAAAAACATTTTTATTTTTTATTTTTCTCAAAAATATCAATTTCAAATTTTTTCATTTTTTTTTTACATTTTATTAGAACCAGTGAGCACTACGTTCCCTGAAAAGGAGAGCTTCCACTATTTTGTTTAACAGATTTTGGAGGCATTTGAAAAAATGAGGGTTTTAAATAAACTTTAACGTAAAGGCAGACCTGAAAATTCCCTTTTTGCCCGCAGCAAATGGCCAGAAAACACTTTTAATTTAGTCACATAGCATAAATTATTGAATTTAGAGAGAACAAGATGGCATATATTGCGCTTAATGATTCTTTCAGCGCTACGCTGAAAGGTTGCGTGGGGAAATGCAGCGAATCGGCTGGAGACCGCGTTCTTGTTTTGAAAAAAAAATAGAACTCCTGGATAAAGTGGAGATTCAAAATACAAATTTCGTTACATAACTTAATTAAATGTGTTTTATGGCCACTTGTTGCGATTTTTTTTTTTTTTTGAATTTTCAGGTCTGCCATTACGTAAAGAATTTCTTAAAAACCTTCATTTTTTTTTCAAATGCATCTAAAATCTGTTAAACGAAAAAGTGGAAGTTCTCCTTTTCATGAAACGTAATGCTCAGTGATACTAATAAACAGCAAAAAAATGAAAAATTTTAAAATTGACATTCAACAAAATATGTTCTACCGTTTGTGAGATAATGTACTTTAAAGATTTCGACGAAAATCTCAAGTAAGAAATCATGACAGGACCGCTGTCTTCGGCGGCCTGTATCTCGAACCAGGAGCTTTTTGGGCAAAACAAAAAAAAAAAAAAAAAAAAAATATTTTTTTTAATTTTTTTTATAAATTAACATATGTTAAATTAAAAAAAAATATCAAGTGCGGTCCATCAAGTTACGCTCCTTGTTGAATTGACATGAATTCTACCTTACTCATGTAACCTATCATACTTTGCTGTCAGATTTAATATAGAAAAAAATTATCATATCTTTCGAAACATATGATGTTGAACTTCAGCTCAATCTAGATATTTTTAATAGTTTATATTTATATTATGAACACATTAACATACATATAACACACTTAGCATTATCGACACAAATTGGGAAATGTTTGCACAAACCAATTTTAATTGCAGATCGTTTGATATGCTTTGAATTGCACTGCTAGAAAAATTGTGTTGAATAGATTATGCGATCTCGTGGTGCTTCCTACGCAATACTGCAAAACCGAAGGTTTGAATCTTTTGGTCATCCTTGTGTAAACCAGCTGTACACTCACCCCTGTGCGCGGCAGATAGGCGCTGCACAAAAATATTGCATAAAACAAATCGATCAAAATTACCCTATTAAGCAGTCATTTTAAATATAACAAATATAACTTAGTCAATTGAGTCCCAAGATGATTGAAATTTGCATCTACCGCATTAATATATATATATATATATATATATATATATATATATATATATATAAATAAAATTAAAAATTCAAAACACAGGAACATAAAAATGAAAAAAGGTGAACCACACACTTTCTCAAGGGGAGGATCGGTCCCTAAGTTCACAAGGCCCTTTCTGTTTAGCAAGAGGGAAGGTCCGAATAACTTTCTACCCTTCCCGAGAGCCTTGGAGGAAAATTGAACAAGAAAACATACATGGAAAATACTTAACGAAAGCGTATTCAGGTGAACCATCAAAAGGAAGAAACAATCAGAAATTCGATTCGATTCCGAGTCACAACTGACTACAACTGTATTTATGTCGAGGACTGCATACTAAGTGCCTTGCCTCCATTATTTTTTTATACCGATAGATGGCAGCACCATCATCGGATCGAACAGTTAATGACAATTTAGAACTAGACCAGGAGCTAATAGCTACCTGGTGCTAGCACCCCCAGAGGTATCGTTTCACTTGGAGGACATTGAGACCACGAGCATATTTAACGTCGCCCAGTCCCCTTTAATGACGACCGTGGATCTTCGACCATCGAGGTTCGAACTCAGGACCCTCCGGCCCCAAATCCGACACTCTTCCGATCGGGCTACCACGGCCCAACAATCAGAAAGTAGACCTTGAAAAAAGAAATGATCTGCACGTGCCAGGCAAACATGCAGTTAAGACACGGCAGCAGCAGAACTTGGGTTTGTAAAACATGGAGTTGAAAAAACCTGGAGATGAAAAAAACCGGAGTTGAAAAAAAAAATGATAATAAAAATAATGCAAATACAACCTGGACCGGAAATTACATCAGAAAATTTCAGGATAGATCCCAACAAACCTTCGTAGCTTAGGTGGCCTTACTACAATAATACAATTGCGCTATACTTCACTCTGCTGGGCAATTCCTTACTTTTCTAATGTAACTTAAATAAAAAGATTGAGGAATTTTATCATTGGTTTAAATAAGTTCTAATTCAGGAGGATAGATACTTTTGGAATCATTTAAAAATTTGTGATAATTGAAAATGATGAGGTCATCAACGTATCTGAAAGCCCTAGGAATGGAAAAAGTCCTTCTGATGGTTCACCTGAATACGCTTTCGTTACTTATTTTCCAGGTATGTTTTCTTGTTCAATTTTCCTCCAAGGCTCTCGAGGAGGGTAGCAAGTTATTGGGACCTTCCCTCTTGCTAAACAGAAAGGGCTTTGTTAACTTAGGGACCGATCCTCACCTTGAGTAAGTGTCGGTCCCTAGTTCACCTTTTTTCATTTTTATGTTCTTGTGTTTTGAATCTTCAATTTTATTTAGATTGTTTATTCATGAATATATTTGTGCTGTTTTTGTTTCTAGCAGCTTTGCGCTGGCATTACAGTAAACTTTATTATTTATTCTTTCATTTTTTCAATGTCTTTGAATTTATATTTAGATTATGTATCTCATGTTGTGTATATATATTTATTTATTTATTTAAAAAGTAATTTTCGTAATTAAGAGTCATTTTTTTTAAGCTGGACAAAGTGAATGGGGGCCTGATAGTGGACACCTTCAATTTTCCTGAAACTTTCAGGATATTTTACTAGTATGGTGATAAGAAAAAGTGAAACTTCTTTCCTCTCTAATTTGACTTGTTGGCCCTCGAGTGGAGGTCAAAGTTTAGGGTCATGAGAAAGAAGAGCTAAATATACGATTGCTTTGCTTCAAAAGCAATGAGGGAACCAAGCCAATTCTTTTCAATAAGGATACTACTTTATACTAGGTACATGCTTGCATAAATATTTTGGTGGCTCACTCATGGCTTTGAGGGCAAAGGTCAATAGAAACTGCAACTTTTTAAACTTTTTTTGGCTTTTTTAGGCTCGGATATGTGCGCAAATAAGTATATGAATGATTAACTACTCACCACAGTATAGTACTAAAAAAAATATAAAATAGCTTTCGTTACTTTTGACTTTAGTAGTTAAACGGTCTCAAAGTCGATAATGAAATGCCCTAGTTTAGAGGTCAATAACTTTAACCGCGACGGGTCAACAACTTTAACCGCGACGGGTCAACAACTTTGGGACACGGCTGTAGTTATAGTCTGAGTGGTGTAGTTTAAGGTCCAGGTTAGAAACCCATGGCAACTTATGAACTTTTTTAATTACGCGGTCTCAAAGTTCATTATTTGTAACAGAAAGAATCAGTTTTAAGTCGATTACTCTAAAACGCCTGAGTCAATAACTTTGGGCAAAAGCTGTAATTATGCTCTGCGTGGTGTAGTTTTAGACTCATGTCAGAAAACCATGAGATCTAATCATCTTACTTACCTAAACAATCTCAAAAATGATGACTTCAGTATAAAATAACGTTTTTTCACGAGTTAAAATCCTTGCTACTCAAAATCTTATGAGCTCAAACTTATATAAATACAAGAACGAATCAACAACCTAATGTACTTTAAGCTCCCAACATTTTATGCTTCCGGTGTAATAAAATGTTCTGTAACCTTGACCACAACATGGCACTTCATTTCACAAATCTGATCCGCCATTTTGGAGCACTATATTTTGGATATCCTAGACACTCAGGATTTGGATCTCTTAAACTGAAAATTTGCATAGGTTTGTTTCAAAGACATCTCTATACCTCTTTAAAATTTCATCCCATTCGGGGATGATTGAGCAGGGACAGTTCTAGAAATTTAGGTCAGTTGACGTGGAATCACCCGGATATAACATTGTGACGATTCAAATGCATCTTTTGATATTTTTGACTTTATAATGTTCATAAATCAATGCTATATTTTAGTAAGAGAATTGCAATTAGGTAAGAGATTGAGTTCATAACTACTGTAGAATTTGCATTTACACTACTTAGTAATAAACTTTTAACGTCAAAAAAAAAAAAAAAAAAAAAACTACAGGTTTGTTAGACAATAACAAAAAATGCAGGTGAAATGTGCATAATGATTATGTCGGAGTGATTCCACGTGACCTGATTTTTCAAACTGTCCCCGCTCGATCATCCCCGAATGGGATGAAATTTATCGAGGCGAAGAAATGTCTTTGAAACTAACCTGAAGCTAATTTCAGCTTCCGAGAGCCGAATCCTGAGGATCTAGGATCTCCAAAATATAGTGCCCCAAAATGGGGGATCAGATTTGTGAGAAGAATTGCCATATTGTGGTCAAGGTTACAGAAAATTGTATTACACTGGAAGAATGAAATTTTGGGAGCTTAAAGTACACTAATCTGTTGATTTGTTCTAGTATTTATATAAGTTTGAGCTCATAAGATTTTGAGTAGCAAGCATTTTAACTCTTGAAAAAAAAAACGCTATTTTATACTGAAATTATCATTTTTTAGACCGTTTAATTAAGCAAGATGATTAGATTTCATGGTTTTCTGACATGAGTCTAAAACTGCACCACGTAGAGCATAATTACAGCTCTTGCTCAAAGTTATTGACTCAGGCGTTTTAGGGTAATTGACCTAAAGCTGTGATGTTTTTGTTTCAAATTATGTACTTTGAGATCGCGTAATTACAAAAAGTTGATTAGTTGCCATGGGTTTTTAACATGGACCTTAAAATCGGACTATAACTGCAATTGTGTCCCAAAGTTGTTGACCCGTCGCGATTAAAGTTATTGACCTTTGAACTTGGGTATTTTAAAACAAATCATCGACTTTAAGATCGCTTAACTACTAAAGTCAAGAGAAACGAAAACTATTTTATAATTTTCATAATACTATACTGTGGTGAGTAGTTGATCATATACTTATTTCTGAGGGTTAATCACGGCTTTAGCAGATATCCGGGCCTAAACAAGGCAAAAAAAAGTTTAAAAAGTAGCAGTTTCAATTGATCTTTGCCCCCAAAGTCATGAATGAGCCACCAAAATATTAATGCTAGCATGTTCCTAGTATGAAGTAGTATCCACATTTGTAGGAATTGGCTTGGTTCGCTCATTGCTTTTGAAGCAAAGCAATCATATATTTAGCTTTTTTTTTTTTTTTTCACAAACTTATACTTTGACCTCTACTCAAGGACAAACAAATCAGTTTTTTTAGAAAAAGAAACTTCACTTTTTCTTATCATAGTACCACTAACACATCCTGAAACTTTTACGAAAATTGAAGACATCAACTATCAAAAGTGTCCAGCTTTAAAAAAAAAGATTCTTAAAAACCAATTAGTTTTAAGAAAAAAATAAATGTTGAACGTATAAAACTGATACGTTCATACGGGAAAAACTGATTTTGTTTCTAACAAAGGAAATTTACTTTTAAAGAAAACTTTAATTGCTAATTTTTAAAAATGAAAACTGAATCCTAGTTCGCCATTTAATTAAGTTCTATATAGTTCTTAAGGACTTCCTTTTCATTCACATATTCCGTCCTTGTACGTACCGAGAAAAGCTATTACTCTTTTTACAGTAAAGTATTTCGATGATATTGATTGCAGTTAAAGAAATGTGTGGAATATTAAAACATTTCCATTTCTTTTCTTTGAAGTTACATTACTATTCATTTATTTTGAGCCGGTAATTAAATTGAAAACAAGACACATTTTAAGAACATGAAAATGCGAAAATGAAATTAGAATTTAACACTTTTTTGGTATTTGGTAGAAGTTCTTCTTTTGAATGAAATTGAGAGATCATTACGAATATACAATGCTTCAACACGAAAGCCAACCATTACTGTTGTAGCGAACAATTCATTAGATTTTATTCTCTCTCACGCTTCGAAAAAATATTTTGTAATGTACTTTTAAAATAATTGTTGTTCGTTCATTATTATGTGTTAGGTACCTTAAGTTAAAAATCAAGACTTAACGCACGTATGCAGAAGGTTAAACATATTATTCCTAATTGTAGATATACTTTATAAAACGTTCCTGGGTTGTAAAATACATGTATGTCAGAAAACCCAAGAAATCGTTAGGAAGGCACATTTTTTCCTATGTTTTTTTTTTTTTATTAAGCTACATTTTTTTTTATATTACTAAGCCCTGGAGCGAAGTTTGGTCAATCCGACATTAGTTTTCCTTTTTTATTTTTCCACTTTTAATTTATAAGACCTAGTATGTGTGAGTTTATGCGGAGTTTTATCGCACAAATCCTTATATTCTGGGTCAAGTGATTTTTGACTCTTTTCTTTTTTATTTTTTGTTATGTTAAATAGAAATATCAGAAAGTATCAAGAGCTATTGTTTTTTATGTTAGTAAAGTATGTGTTGTTTGTATTATATAGATGATGTGTAACGATTTTATTTTTTTGAGTTATAAACTGTTTAAATGAAATTATGCTTTTTGAATAAGAATTCGTTATTTAACGCAGACAACTAAAGCAAAATCCTCCCCCTCTCTCTCTCCCTCTATATATATAAGTTCTTGCTAGTGCAACATTAAACGCTTAATCTCAGTGTGAATTACTACTTTTAAAGCTTCATCTCAACAGTAATAAAAATTGTGGTTCCAGCCGGCTTTCTCAAATCGTCTTAAATAGAGTAATTTCGCGGAATAGTAAATGAAAACATCAGGAAACATAAATGAAAAAAAAAATCTAAGAAGAAGGAAAACCAGACTTCATAAATAATGCTTAAATCACAAACGGAGAAAATTATATGCATTATAGATTTAGAACAAAAGGGGAACAATTTAAGAAACTTTCTCGCAGTCGTGCTGGAGTGGAACTTTGCACTTGCTCACACTATAGGACTTTATTGGATTGACCCACGTTTTGCCGGATTTCTCACGACATAGGACCATTACAATTCCCTCCATAATAGCTTAAAAGAGGGGGCGGGGTTAAACTCCCCCCTCTGAAATTCTCGGCTTGCTCTTATTAAGTCTGGAACTGTTGCGTGTGAGTTCTTCCCTAATTTTAAGACCCATGTCCTTCTACTTCTATTTGCTTTAAGCTCTCTCCGTCAATATAACGGAACTTTCACGGAATTTGCATAAAGCAATTGGATAGGAGGAAAGAGCTTTTATTTGAATAGGGTCGTGCATTTATGTCTTGAATTGCTGATGCTACTGATGAATCGAAAAAGATCTACAAAATGATAGAAAAGTAAACGACTATGCTAAAAAGACGGCTTTCCTTTTAAATTACTGTTTACGCAATTTAAAGTGTTGAAATGCTAAATAAATGAAAAAGGTTAAAATTAACTTAAATTACCTATTTAGTTTCTCCCAAAGAAATTTTCTTTAAATTTGTCACAATCGAAAATGTTTCCCTTTCACGAAAATATGAGATTACTTTTGCTTTATACGCATCAAGGAAAACAGTAATTGCAATCATCTTTTGGATTGGGAGCGTCTTTTGTGCTCTGTTTTTAACATCTGTTCTTTGCGGGATCTAATAAGTGGTTTCGGGTTTTAGTTTACTTTGCAAATAATTTCAGAATGTGTTTAGAAAACTACGTACAGTGTTATAAAAGTGTAAGTTTTTAATTTGCAACGGAAAGTTGAACAAAAGGTATAACATTCTGCGAATGTTTATATTGGTGTTAAGGTCTTGATTTATGTGATATTTAAAACTAAACAGAACAGTGTATGGTTATTAATTTGGTATAAAAAACTTTAATTCTGTGACTTCATTAGTACAAAACAGAAAGTTTCGGTTTTCAAAGAATTGTAGTAGGCGCATGTACTTGAAACACTTGTGTGTAGTATTTTTGCTATTTGTTCACTTTGTTAAATTTTCCGTGCCATTTTGTAGCATCTGATATGAAAAATGACGCCCTTCAATGACAAATGAGATGGACATTTTCAAATGATTAAATATTAAAATCTCTTTGTATGACAAAATATACTTTGCAGATGAAATAAATGGTTAAAATATTGGATTGAAGTGTTTCAAGTAAATTTGTACATCGAGTACAATGTCTTGCATTTGAGGGGCTCTAAAAATAACATTTTGTCTTGAGAGCTATGCTCATTTTTTTAAAGAATGCATTAGGATCGCCAGTTTAAGCTACATTGTAAAAAATCTCGGAAAACTCTCTGAATATACAAAAAAGTTTTCCGTAATACACAGATTCGTACGCCCTCAGCAGTTTTCTGCTATAATCAAAAACCTTTCCCGTTTAGCAAGAAAGTAAGAGTCGACGCATGCGCAGCTCACACGGCAATTTTATAGTCCAGCAGCAAATCCAAACTGAAACTTTCGAAAGCACGCAATGAAAACAAGTGCTGACTCATGTATGCGAAGTAACACTCATCAAGGGGATTAGTAGCAATTTTGTTCCTCGCATGAATTCACTGAAGATAATTTTAAAGTCTTATATTTTCTTGCTTATGTATCGTCATGAGATTGAATTTGAAGCTATGTCACTTATTTTTAAGTACGAAGTGCAACTTGTCGACGCATGCTCGCGGAAGGAATACAAACTGAAATTAAAAACCAAATAACTGCCGAGAGGACGCCATGTAAATTCGTTGCGTCGCATAACTTGTGTAGGTAATTTACTTTTTTCTTGGATACTTTTCTTCTTTCTACCAAATGGGTAATTTTTGTTGGCAGAATTTTATTCTGTCATAAAAATCACCTTTTTGGTGACCAAAGCCTGCAAAAGACCACCACCGACGAATAGGTAAGTCGCTTTGCAACTCTATTACTTTAAAGAGATTTAGTTCATATAAATCTCGTTAAAAAAACTATTTTCCTCAGTATCATTTTTTCGTTGTGAACTATTGCAATTTGAAAATATTTTACATTACATAGAACACATATTTAAAGTGCAAGTGTGTCTAGTTTTATTCTGTAAAATTTATGAATTGAAGATTATAAAAAACTTTAAATAAGTGTTATTGTATACTTTGTTTTTATGTGTCAATCTCAGTTAATATTTGGCTGAACATTTATGTATCAAGCATAATGAATTAAATGTTATAATATGCAAATTGTCAGGTTTGATAGTTCGTCTTTAAGGTTGCATGTTTTCATTCTCTTGTAAACAGTGTAGCTAGATTGTATGAAGTAAAAAAAAAAAATCTCTTGTAATTAGGAACATAGTGCTTCAGTATTATCTAAATGACGATATCTCTTTAAATATTTGCATTAGCGAAACGCTTTAAATTAGTTAAATGTGTATTAATTTCTTTAACAAATAGATACATATATGTATTTAAAAGTGTCTTCATTTTTTTTCGTTTTACGAACCTCAATTTTACCAAAAGCAAAAAAAAAAAAAAAAAAGACTTAATAAAATAATTTTGTATTTTTACACCATATTAAAGTATTTGACTTATAATTTATATGATACTTTGATTTATAATGTATATGATACTTTGATTTATAATTTATATTATATATGAAATATTATTTATCTCAGCAGAGCTTCATTAGTACGATTTATTTTAGTTGCAATGTACCTGCCCTTAAGGGAAAGAAGCTGCAAATATAACAAACAAGAATTATTTCTCAATAATGTATTTTTGTATATATATGAAATACACAAGCAATGAATAGCAATGAGAAAAAGAAAATTAAAAGTAGCAAATATTAGAATAAAGTTGAAAGGTTGAATTCGGTGCTCATCAGCCGTGGAAGATTCGATAAATATGGTCAAAAGACCAAAAGATATTAAACTATTTACTAAATAGAGAGTGTTTAAGCTCTAATATATGCATTACATTGGGCCAAACGCACCATATGCTAAACTATATGCAATAAACAAGAGCTTAAACCTAAAATTAAAAGTAGGGGTTATTTACCTCGGCTAAATTAAGAAACAAGTCCCTATAATTTGTCTTCCTCAGGACAGTACCTACTGCATGCATGCTAGTTTAGTGTAGGACAGTCAGGAGGAATGAGTCAGTGGCAAAAATGGAACAGCTGCATTTACATCCAAAAATAAAAAGTAATATTATTTCATGTCATTGTTTTAAAAGTGATCATTTTTAAAAAACTATGTTATTAATATACAATGTACATATGGGGAGAAGACGAGGGGCGTTCACCACGCAGACTGTGCCATTGACATTTTCAGGGGGTTGCTTTAATAAGGGGGGGGGGGCTTTATAGCATTTTATGGGTGCACCATCACTCTTATGGTGGGGGGGGGGGGTCTCGTATATATGAAATGGAATAATCATGTAATAGAGTTCAATGTTTTAATAAATAAAATATATATTGCATTTTGTTTACACTGTAAAAATAAAATCAGTAACCTATTTTGAATAAGTATTTATATTTGTGATGAGCTGGAAAAGGGCAAGAACAGAAGAATCAACCAGAATGGTTCCAGCAGGGGGACTTGGTGTCATATTTAAATTCATCAATTTCTCTGTTGGTACTTTTCGGTACACCTTGTTCGTCAGAGAAATTGACTTGAGGTGAACGAATTCTGGAACGTGAAGGGTAGGTAAGTCCTGTCAAATTTTATCCGAAGATAAAAGCTATCAAGTTTGATACAAGATATGTTTTTAAGTTCTGCATTAAAAATACAATATGTTGATAGTTTTGTCTTGAAAATATTGAGAGAAAAACTGAAGTTTAATATTGTTTAACAAACAATCCCACTTCTGAGAAGGTACGCCCCCCTCCAATTCCCCGACGATTTTGTGATTAGGAATGAAACTACTATATTATTTCATATTTTTTCAAAAATTTATAACTGTGCATATGTTATGCTGTTAACCATGCTATTTGTCATTAGAAATTCAAAAAAAAAAAAAAAAATCCACGAATGATTCGAAAATTGCTTGTATTATTGCTCTTAGATATGAAAGAATTGAAACTGATATGGTATGCAATACTATAATAAAGAATTATATTTTAGAAAAAATCACAGAAAAAGGATTCCGAAATTCTCGGAAACGTTTTTGAAAATTGTTTGGAGAATTCCGAAATACTCGGAAACGTTTTCGAAACTTTCATGAACCACAGCTGCACAGAATACTCAGACACGTTTCTGGACATTACAGAAAGAGGATTCCGAAATACTCAGAAACGTTTCTGAAAATTACAGAAAGAGGATTCCGAAATACTCAGATACGTTTCTGGACATTACAGAAAGAGGATTCCGAAATACTCAGAAACGTTTTTGAAACTTTCATGAACCACAGCTGCACGATATACTCAGAAACGTTTCCGGATTTCTTTTACAGTGTAGGGAATAACTTCCTAGATTTACTTTGAAAATAAGATAAGTTTTCTACTATTTTATTTATTGTATTTTTATCGAAATAATGTGTCTGAAATTTTTTTCAATGACCTGTTTTGCTTTTTTTTTGTTTTCATATACTATTTTGTGTTAATAGTTGAAAAAACTAACGACCAAACGGCACGACCTTGAGGGTCACGGATTTTGACAAAATTCTAGCTATAATTCCATTTTCCCTAGGTATGAGTGCAGGTAAAGCGGTTTGACTGCATAGGCCCTGGGTTGGCTGCAACGAGGGCCCAAAGTTGCTATTTTGGCCCTAGAAATGCAATGACGTTTCCATTGGAATTTCAGACTTCGACACTATGTTCGATCTCCCATCACCTTTGGCTTTTTTTGTTAGTAAATTGAGTATAAGGGAGAACATGTATTTTTTTATGGGCACTATCTAAGTTATTTGAAAAGTCGAAATGATCTTGCATTTTTTTTTTTTTTTCGTGTGTGCCATGTGCAATAAATCAGAGCTTTTTCTCCTCTCCATTTTTGCATATCAATGTGGGGTATCTTTGATAGCAGACGATAAATATCCAGTAAAAGTAAATGTTTTTATTAGCAAACGATAAATACTTTTTACTAGCACACGATTAATATAAAACGAAAATAATTAGTTTAATTTGCAAACGATAAATATCCTGTAACTATGTTATATTGTCATTCAAGGGATTGAAATCAAAAGTAGTAACCAATTTAAATTTGAGAACCGCTTATTAAAAATTAGGATCCAACATAATTAATTTGAAGGTAAGCATGCAAATGGCTCATACTGCAGTACAGTAGCAGAAAAATGGATAAAAATGGTAATTTTAAAGGAAACTCTGTTGCGTTCTGGGTCCAAATTTTAAACTTCTGACCCCCATTATGGCCAAACTAGGGCCTATGCAGTCAACCGCTTTACCTGCGCTCATACCTAGTGGGAATTGACCTATATCTAGAATTTTGTCCAAATCCGTGACCCTCAAGTTCGTGCCGTTTGGTAGTAAGTCTTTTTGATTTTCCAAAAAAAAATATATTTGCGTCTTGAAGTTTATGAACTAGTTGTATCCTTCGAGATTAATTTAAATATAGCGGCCGTAATAGAAAGTTAATGACAGGAAGTTAAAACTGAGGATTAAAATGATAACGATGTTTAATAACCTGTTATTTTTCATTCATTAAAAATGATATGCGATCTGAAAGAAATCAATGTAAAGAAATACTCATTTTATGATTAAATTTGCATACAAACATTCTCAAACTAAAGTGGATGTTTTATAAGCTTTTTTTTTAAACTGCTTACTTTTCTAAACTTTGTGATAAATGATTTAAAATTGCGAAAAACCTAATCAAGCAAAAAACCTGAACATATCATTTACTACACATTTACTACTAGAAAAAGCTTTCTTCGTTTTCAAGAGGCACAACCGTTTTAACAAATGTGTTACTTGGCTGAAAAGTGGGGAAAAAACGGTTGCTTTATGATTAATTAGCACGAATAAAATATTTCAAAAATATAATGCCCTGTATTGCATATTTTCTACATATCAATACATAATAATTAAATACATATATATATATATATATATATATATATATATATATATATATATATATATATATATATATATATATATATATATATATATATATATATATATATATATAATATATATATATATAAATATAATTTTAATCAAATTCTTAACTTAAACGAGTGGAAAACACACAAATATGAATCATTAAAATCCTAAGAAATTGTAATGTCATTTCTTTATTTATTTTTACCATCAATAATCAGATTCCACCACTTATAAAAGTTGTTTTTGTTTAAAGCTAGTTTTTCTTTCCTACACTTTTTTTTACCATCTATTTCTAAAATCAAAAGGTTTTGTAGTATTTAAAGACTTGAAGTGCTCTTTTTAATACATTCTATGATGAATGTTTCTCAATTCTGCTGCAGCTGTTAAAAATTTAAAACTTTTTGTGCTTTATTCTCAAGTATTCGTTCAAGTATCTTATCGTTCCTTTCCCAGCTTTCTAAGCAATAACATGTCTTAGAATTCTCATTCATAAGTCTTAAGTGTCACGCATATTATGTTAAAGGTGCTCCAAAGAGAAATTTTGAAGAAAAAAAACAGCATCATGCTAGAAAAAGTGAACTATAAGCTTCTTAAAAGAAGAAACATCATTTAAAAAATATTAAACGGAAGATACTCTTAAATCTGAAAACCCATCGTGCACAGCAGTTTGTTGAAGTGGTTTCATTGTATTTCTGCTTATAATTACAATGTAGTAACATATGCATTTATAGTAATATACATACTCTGAAAAAAAAAACTTGAACTTTGCTTTTTTTGGGGGGGGAGGGAGTTTCTAATATGTAAATTATCTTTGAAGAACTTCTTTCTCATGAGTCCTGGAGAATGCTATGCCAAACACGATCCCAGCTTTGCTATCTTTATCTTGTCGGTACTACGGCATTCTTTTGACAAATTATCGCGTATTTAAAAATACCGCATTGAACTTGGTGACATAATTGTTGCCATTTTTGCGTCATTTCTTTAGAAAATCATGCCAAATTCGGCGGTAGCAAATGTCACCTCTAAAATTTTAGCAAAAAGCCAGCTAAATCAAAGAATTCTTAATTAGATTTATCTTGGTAGATACTATCCCGGTTTGAGGAGATTAGTAGTACAATCAGGTGTAAAATTCTTGTCAAAAATTGGGTTTCCAGAAAGAAAAAGAGCCTAATTCTTGAATATCTTTGCCTCGCCAAAGTTTGAAAAGTGAACTAAGCTAACTTTGATACTAAACTTCTTAAATGTTCTTTTTACCAATTTGTAAAAAAATAGTGTTTTCAATTTGTAACACAAGCGTTGGATATTATAGTTAAAAATCATAAGCAAGTTTACCCATACTTGAACTAACAAGCTTTCTCAGCACTTATCAATAAATATTATTTGGAACTAGTAGTTTGGAGTATTGCGGAGTATTGCGTACTACAAATTTGCAGCGCAACTTAACCTATCACATACAGCATTAGATTTGTTAAGGCATCAAATCTCGTGAAAGAAGTCCTTTAATTTATTTAGTCTTACTTGTGATTCACTCCGGAAATTTTAACAACGATCTCTTTGCTTGGGTTCTGTTCAGGCAAACATTGTGTAAACATGACATATTTAAAGCACTGTGAAACCTCAATACCAGTCTTATATCGATATGGCTAGTCGTATTGCACTTTTTTGAAAGCTAAATGGAATGCTTTTTCTTTTCTTTCCTTTTTTTTCAATGGTAGATTGTTAAACTTTTTAAAATTGACGAAATAAATAATTTATTTACATTTTATTTATAAATTTATCCAAAATTCAAAGATAATAGTTCAGAATCTGTTTGATTTGGGATCATCTTCTGATTAAGTATTTTTACAAGCGCGGTAATTTTATTTTTCGCAAGCAGCATAGTTTATTGTTCTTCGTTTATTTTTTTTTAAACTGTATCATAAAAATATATTTTTTTTGTATTATCTTTTTCATTATTATTTTGGATTTACGCTATATCTTTATTTCCTGAATCTCACAAAGGTTGTTTGCGGTTCATCGCTATTCAATTTGAAGTAGTAAGAATACAATTTTCTGATCGCTACTACTCCTCGACTGCTTTGTGATTACTCTATTTCGGCTATTACTCTTGAGTTACATTCTACCAAAATCATCCTAGCATTTGCAGAAAATAATATAAAACATAAAACGATATAATTCATAAAGATGTTGTATTCATAAATAATACCAATAGTCGCACCACATTTGGGGGGTGAACGGAAATGTGATAACTCTGCGCTCAAAACTCAGTAACAACACTGAGAAGTGATCTGAAGTTACTAATATTCCATTAAGCAATTGACACCAAAGGAAATAAAAGTATTGCAGGTATGTACACATGTAACGTAACCACATAAAGACCCCTCACTCGTTCTTACTGCCTATGACGGCTTAATTTAGCTAAAGCATGTTAGTGGGAGTTTATATTACTGTACATTCTAGTTTAAATTGCACAAATGTTAAGAAAATATTAAAAGTATTGCATCGCATCACATGCGCGTCGTACTTAACTCAGCAGCAAACTATTACATGTCTTTAGAATTAGATGACATTGTTAAATTTGTGCGTTAATTTACGTCGTGCGATGATGAGACCGCGGTATCCAAAATCAGCGTAAAATTTTGAAATTGTTAATACCTGGTTAAACCCTTAATTCCCTGCTGTTCTCGAGGAGATAAGGTTACAGTATAGGAATGTGTTGTCATTTCTCGGTTGAGAAAAGGGAATTTAATTTATAAGAAATACGATTCAAAAATTAATTTCTAAATGATCGACACCTTTTGTCCTTGAGTATTTAAAAACGAAAATTAGGCAAACAGCAATCACTGCATATTATGTTTTCAGTTTAAAGGTGTTTAAAAAACATGTAAAAGAATAACCGCTCTAAATGGAAATAGTACGTCTATGTATGAATTCAAATTAAAACTATTAAATATATGAAGTCGATTAAAAATCTAAAAAAAAGAGCAATTATTCACATTAACTACTAAACTATTTTACTCTTATCAAATACTGATTTATTTGACTTGGTAATCTAAAAGAAGTAACTATATAATAATGTTTGTCACACAAATGTTCTTAGTTCAACTACTTTATTTTTGAACTTTTTTTTTCTTTTTCTAGTAGCTATCGCGTTCTTTTAAAATTGTCCTAACACTGGTCTAGAATAGTGATGAAAGATTCCATTATCACGTTAATGGACTATTCATTTAGAGATTCAAAATTGAATCGCCCTAATAATCATAATTAATATTAAGTTTAGGAAAGTGAAATAAGTTTTTGAGGAACGTAATGTCACATTCATGGGCAATTAGAAGTGTTAAAAAATATTAGAAATAATATTAATGTCAAAAGAAAGATGTTCAATAAGTTTTTAGTTAGCAAAGGCACAACAGAAATAATTACCACTTTTAGCTTAAAATATCAACGAGTTGAAAAATTACAATAATTTAACAAAAGAAAGAACAGTGTTTTGAATGTGAAATAGATTTGTAAAAGAAATTATTGATCAATTTTCCCGTAATAGTTGTGGCATAAATAGAAATTCGCATTTTATTTTGATCAAGCTGTAAACCGTATTGATTTGAAAACATTTTACCTTGCAAGAGAGCGAAAATCTTTCTTCAACAAAACCAATATGTTTTAAATAGCGTGCAAAATTTTTCAAGGCGTAAGGGATTTTGCGTGATAGATCTTTAGAAAGGTCTCACACTAGAATAGTTTTATTTTCTTTCAAACTATCGATAAATATCAATGATTTTACTGCCATGTTGCGTCCTGCTTTGGTAACTTTAAACAACAGCTGTTGTAGAGTTTTGCTCGAGATTTATTTTATTTTTAAAATCAAATATTGTTCTTATTTGATTACACACATATTACCTTTTACTTTCTGTTATCGAAATCAAAGTAACGAATTACTGGTATCTTCCACATAACACCCTGAAGAGAGAGGGGTAGGAGGAACACAATGTATGTATATCATGCATAAAATGATCGAAATTTTATTGGGTTAAAACATAAATGGGGTAGTACAAGTTGTGCCAGCAGCCTAAAAATCCGGAAAAATAATTTTTTTGGTTATTGCAGTTTTTTTTTCTTGACACATACAAGAAGCCGCAGCAAAGTTGTGAGCAATTATTCACATATATGGTATTAGTTGTTGTCGAAAATAGGTTTAGGTAATGACATTAATAAATAAAGTAATGAATCACAGACGAAGAAGCAGCCACATACTCATACACACACGCACGCACAAAAAGAAGTAAAAGATATTTCAGATACTTTTATTAATAAAAGTATGTAAACAAAATGACCAGAGGATCTAAACCTTATCTTTTACGAACAGCTTCCTATTTAAAAAAAAAATCACTGGTTGTTTTTATCTGCAAAAATAATTTTAACTAAAACAAAAATGTCGCAGTGCATGATTAACACATTTTATTTAATATTTTATGCCCATCATAATCAACAATTAATGAAACTCCGCTTTGGAAAAACATAAAATAACATAAACACGAAGGAGCCTCAAACAAAATGATGTCCTATGCCACGTAAAATATTGCAGAAGAAAGGTTAATTATTTGCCGACACGTAACATTTAATTCGTCTAAGCCTTATTTTCACCCCCTTTTAGGGTGCCTTAGTGTGATTTATGTTTATATTCTAAAAATACCGACAAATGCGCTCTCGCTGTAATTATCGTATAGCTTATGGAGAAAAGTAATGCTCACCACTTCTGGCTTCATAAATTTGTTTTCTAATTTCTCAGTTTTGAGCGAACATTAATTTCAATTCCTTGTTATAGATGTTTCGCTTGATAAGGGAAACTGCAGTTCCAAAATGCAAGTGTTCTTTATTTTTGCATTTGAGATGCAGTAAATAACAGCGGCAGTGACACTACTGCTCAGCAAAATAGTACTGACAAACTGAAACTGTTACTAAATTCCACTACATTAAAGTAGCAAAACAAAGTAAAACTGACATGATTTAAGGACTTATGAAATGCTCGCATAATGCTCACTCATGCAAAGCAGGTCAGAAGCATAAACAAATAAATAATTTTAACACTTTGAGTTAAAACAGAATTTCAAAATTATTGATTGGTTTAATATTTTAAAATATGATCCGCGCAAAACTAAAGTTTCTCTTCATTGACTTCATTTGACTTTTTAAAACTGATTAATTATGACTGATTTGAAGTTCAGAAATAAATTGAAATGCAGTCGTCAAAGATCTGATGATATTTATTGCTTCAAATTACAGGAAAGAAGTTTACGGAATTTTTAACTCCTAAATTTAGCAATTTCAGGCACCGCTAACTAATAAACTTAAATGAATTTTAGATTTGATGCGAATTATCGAAATTGGAGGTAAGATTAATTACAACTCAACCAACGCCGATTTATATATATTTATATACACACACACACTGGTGGACAATTGCTAAGGACGGTTTCCAATTTGCTATGTATCGCGTAAAAAGTAAGTAAAATTCGATGCCAAGTAAATTAAACTAATGCCAGAACTCTAGAACATTGCAATGAAGATAATTTATTGTGCTTTGAAATCCAGAAGGCGTTGAAAAGTGTTCAAAGGACGAAATGGTCATTTTTGGCCAAATACGTAAAAGTGAATAAATGTAATTACCGCCACCAGGCGTTCCGGCGTAAGAAGTCTATATGGGATAGGACTACCATGGAGAGCGATGCAAGCTTCCACATGTCATGTGATGCTTTACACAACATTACCCAGCAACTGTTGAGGTAATCTATCCCATTCCTCTGTCAGTCACGGATAAGGGTGTCATTGCTTATTGGAGGGCGTTGTCGACCAGAAAGACTACTCCCCAAAGCGTCCCAAACACTTTATATGATTCAGATCTATAGAAAGTGCTGGTCATCCGATGGTTTGAATATTTTGAATGAGCTAGAAACTCCTGGACGGCGATTGTTATTGACATGTTACGTTGCCATCGATGAAAAATTTATCGCCCAAGGAACACGTGAACATGAGGCAGTAAAGCAACATTAATATATGACTAGCCGTCATAGTCTTGTTTGGAAGCACACAAGCGACGGATACTAGTCCTTTTCTTGTGTGTGTGTGCCGACTTGTATGTTGTACCACTCTCATGCCAGGTTAGTTGTCGTCCACAGTTAGAAGAAAGACTGAACCTGTTTTTAGTCACACACAAGCCCAGTCGACTTCTCTCCAAATTCGATGCTGCAGACATCATTACAAACAAGCAAAACACTGACTTGTAGACAATGGGATGCACAAAACAAACTGAGTGGTGTATAGTCTTACTGCATTCAACCGTATGGCTACCGTTTTTCGGGATATTTGCTTGCTTGTAGCAGCAGGAAACTGATTTGCTACCTCAGTAGCTGAGTTGCGCTGGTTCCTTTTTGTTGCTAGCACTAAAAACCAATCTTTTGCTGACGTCCTATTGCATACACGACCTCCCTCGTGACATTTGCTAGACATTCCATTTGCTTGAAATTATTTCCACAATCTAGAAACAACCCTGTGGCTGACGTCATCTAGATATTTACGCCACTCTTCGATGTTGCCAACCACATGGCCACCCATAAAATCATCTAATGAATGTCAGGAAGACATACCCAAAAAATGCAAGTTCGTCAGTTGAATCTTCTCCGTTAAACTTTGCTTTTGAACAACAATGATCATCATGCGCCCAATCCTTTATATCGCTTATCAGCGCTATCACGTGACCAATAACGTCGTGAGTCTAAATTTGCATACTCACAAAACGTCTTACTGTGTCCCGAATTTATGCTGATTTCCATATTTCCTTGCCTTCCATTTTGTGGCTGCTACGCTGCTATTGCCTTCCGTCCTTAAGCACCTGTCCACCAGTGTATGTGCAGGGTGTCCAAAAAGTCCTTGACAAATTTTTAAAAAATTATACAAAAGTAACAAACTGTCGTATGATATGCGGTTTGCGAAATATTACTTTTAAGTTTATCGAATTTATAGTGTTCGTTTTTAAATTGTGTAGCATGACTAGAATTGAAGGTCTGGAAATCCAAATTAAGGAAGTAGGATTAACTGAACTCGCAGTCGATGGTAGCTAGAACATAGGATCAACTTGATTACCATTTAACAACAAACAATGCATACGTTTAACTCTAGTTTAAAAGGTATTGCTATTTGTCTTATAAAATGAGTGAACACCTCATATTACGTTTTATTATATTACTGTTACGGTATAACGCGGCTTTAAACACAATTTGAAAGTGTTTTCTGTGTCTTTTTTTTTTTTTTTTTTTCAATGTCATAAAGCAGTAATGCATCTGTGAAGTATTCTTGTACAAACCGCATGTTCAAACGAAAATTTGTTGTTTTTCTATGTTTAAACCCCGGCTTATGTGCGGGTGGCCCGCATCTTTTCTAATTTCTGACCAACTTATTTTTTACAACTGGTCTAAAGTTAACCCCCAAGGAAAAAAAAATCACTCCTGTAGTTTTAAATGGTGACGCAGAAGCTGCAAACGTCGCCATTTTTTGTTTTATAAAATCACGAGTTTTTCCTTTAAACTAACATTAATAATTAAAATATGAAATAAAAAAAGATTTTAAGTACCATAATGAGCTAAATACAGTACAGCGCAAAAGTTTAAGCACAGAGCAAATTTTTGATTAAAAAGAAAACCATTCAACGGAATGCTTTTAAATTTCTAATGTAGATGGCTAGTTTAATCCTAAATGTGTGTCTGAAATTTTGTAAAATATAACTGTAACGAAAATCAGAAAGTACAATTGACATTTTTTTTGACTGTCGCAAAAGTTTATGCACAAATCAGATTTTATGCAAATATCTCTTGAAACGTGATACGTGAAGGACCAGTGCAGTTCGTTTCAATTCATTTTATAGTGTAGCAATTTCTTAACGTGTTGTCGAGATGCCAAAGTGTCTACAGTTTTCACCTGAAGAAGTTGCGAAACTCTGGAACCTAAAAGCTGAAGGTTATGGAAATTTCAGTGATTTTAAATCGGTCTAAACGGGGTATTTATAATGTTCTGAACTGTGGAAAACCAAACCTGTTTATCGCCCAGGAAGGCCGAAAAGAAGTGCCTTTTGGGAGGATAGAAGAATTAAAAGTATGGCTTTAACTGGAATTTTGTCTCTTAATCATATAAAAACTCGACTTGGATTAAAAATATTACTTGACATCATATGCAGGCGAATAACCGAATCAGAATTTATCAAAAAAACAAAAGTTAGCTCATAAACCTTTTCTGGAACAGTGTCACAAACAAGCAAGACTACAGTGGGCAAAACACCACATGCATTATACTGACGAATGTAATAGTGTTATATTCTTAGATGAAAAAAATGGAATTTAGACGGCTAAAATGGGTTCTCATATTATTTACGTGACTTGAAGAAAGATACGAAGTGCACATATTCAGTAGGCAACAAGGTGGTGACTCGCTCATAGTATGGGGCGCTTTTCGCTTCAACGGACCAACTTCTCTTAGCTATATAATGGGCAGACTGATAACTTTGTGGTAAAAGAAATAAGAGAGCTAGAAGAAAAGTTTTAAAACAAAACACATAACTAATTGCCTGATAGGAAAATGTAACATAGATGTTGATTTATTACATGGTTAAGATCACTTACATCACATCATTTTCTAATTACGTGTAGTGGTTAGTAATAAAAAGTATAATTGCGTTGTTAAATTGGCCAATTAAAAAAGTTATTATGCTATTCATATTATAGAATGCTGATCAGCAAAAAATATTAACATAAAGCTGACATGATAGTTCAAAAGCAACATCACATTTCATCCCCTGGATTATTAGTTAAATACATCTCAATGTTTTAAATGAGCATAAATAGTGCAGGAAATGTGGATACAAAAGAGTTGATACGACCTTTATGCAGAGTCCTGGGAGCACATGTTTAAAAAATGTCAAGTCCAATAAAATGAATTCGAAGCGTAATTTCTCTGAAATCGCACTCGGTTCAGAACGATTAAACATGTACTAGGAAGATCGTAATTCGTTACGTAGTGTATTCGAATTCCGCTATTGGGTTTTTTTTTTTGGATCGCATCTTGCCGGGGAAGATTACCGCATATAGTTGAACATACGTGCGTTTTTTAGCGGACTTATTTTATATATTTCAGCCTTTTGGCTCATAAGATCACAGTTATAGTAGTACGAACACAAAGGTAGCTTCAGTCTTGAACACTATTCACGTGTTTTTATCGCAGGTGTCCTAACAATTCTAAAGTTGATGATCAGCCACATTTCACACACCATTCCGTGACCCCCGAACACAATCAAGAGCCCGGGGGGGTCACCAAAAATTTGCAAATTCAAAAAGACACATGCTTGAAGAAAAGCTTCCAACTCTCTCGAAGGAAAAAAAGAAAAGCATGTGGTCTCTGCAGGTTAACTGAATAGTTGCAGTTATGGGCGACGCAACCGCAGATATTGAAAAATTCTGTCTCAGTGATGGAGGTACATGCAACATGGAGGTGAAACAGGAGGTCAAGTCGAATGTAACAAGTCAAGTTGTTACACAGACTAAATACAAAAGTGTGTCAAAATAACCCTAGCGAGCATTTGCTACCGTTTGGTGAAGGCCTAGGTGATCCTAAATGGACTTCCAAGCCAGACAACGCTCTAATACACTCTTCTCGAAGCAAAAAAAAAATGGGTTGCAGCTCGGAATATCAGTGTAATAAACCGGGCCAGCACTCAGTCCAAACCTCAGTTCAATAGAAAACGTCTAGGAAATTTTCTCACGTGACGCATATCAGAATGGAAAGCAATATTACTCTGTATATGAGCTCAAATCAGCAATCGAGAAAGCTAGGTACATATTCACTCCCGAAACCTTCCGTAATATCGTGCTGTCAATGGAAAACCGCTTATCCGAGCTCATCAAATGAAATATTAACACCGTAAACTATTAAAAGAATTTTATGCTTTTTTTAATGTAAATATTTCGTTTTTGTGCCTAAACTTTTGGGACAGAAAAATTTTGATTATTTTTAAGGAAATCTTATTTTAATTTCTCTAAATTGTTACCAAATTCGAAACATGAATTTGTAAACTGATTGTTTACATACAGTAAAAATTTCAAAGCTGTTTGGTGTATACTTTTCATTTTATCAAAATATTTTGATTGTGCTCAAACTTTTGCGCCGCACTGTAATATGAAATATACATTAAAACGCAATTCTTTATAAACCGCATGCACATATGTTTCACGGTAGCGGGTGCAATGTACCGGACATCAGCATTTCACAGTGTGGGGTCAAAAATGAAATGGTGAGCCGCGAGATGGTTTTTGCTTCGCAAAAATGGGGGATACAATAACGACTAAAAACAACAGTATGAAGGTAAAGAACCTTGATTAATAACAAATGCTCAAATGAGCGACAACCGGCGATGGATGCATTAAATCCCGCACACGTTGGAATATTCCTGACATATCACGTGCCAATATACCAATTTGTGCAATGAGGTCCTCCGGTGACGCCAGGTTTCTATCAACTCGATTTTTCTTTCTCTTTGTCCGTGGTCGACCTATATCTTGTCTTTCGCAGTAAAATGAACCTATCTCCAAGATTGCCTCTGGAAACGTTGAAATGTTTTACGATCGGGTAGTGTTCTGTTCGAAAACACATCGCGTAAAGTTTTACCGCTTATCTAGCGTTGCCATTTGCATGTTAGATAATATTAAGAGCATATATGCCTTCTTCGAATTTGAATAGTGCGGCATCTATGGCAAGGAATAGCGTACGCTATGATTGGCTTTAAGATGTTTTGTCTGAAGTAGATGATTTACCTACTTCTGACAATGCGACCTCTCGCGGTTTACCTTTTGCATTCCGACCCCGAATTGCAAGGTAAAAGATGCTTGTTTTAGCAAGGTCTATCACCCCTTCCAGCATGGACTATTAAATTTGCAACACCATCTATATTTGCTTTTGCACCTGCCAAGAAATTAGGCATTTGGTAAGTTGTTTTTCCAATATCCGTTTAATGTTAACCGACAGAGGTTTGCCTTTTCCTTTTTGATATAAATTTTAGTAATACAATATCCACTGATAAATTTCGAAGCGATGTTATAGATGTTTGCCAATGACTTAATATTTATCATTTTCGGTAAGAATTTATAGCTATATTGCTATAGATTCCCATTGAGTGCACTAATATCGATCAAGGCATAAATAACTTTACACCTAAGGCGGCATAAGAGCTGGATTTCAATCTGCAGGTTCTGTATCTCCATTAGGCACGAATCTCTCTGACACAATATATCAGAGAAATCGTATGCATTACCACACATAAACTCATGAATTCCTGGTTCCTAGCACTTCAATCAGAAAGGACCTCAGGCCAATCAACAGCCTGCTAGTGTTTGCATGATCATTGGCATTCATCGACTCAGGCGCGCACAGGATTGGCTGCGAAATTAAGATGTGTACTTTAGTTATTGTAGTATTAATGTTTGCTAAGGACATAAAGCTGCATGGTAAACAAACTTCCTATTTGCACGTGGTTTCGTTATTAAGTCAATTACGAATTAGGGAAGGGATAGCATAAAGCGAATGTTGCAGTGATTGATTCGGAGCTAGACGCGTAAATTTCGCATCAAAGGGAAGCGTGAAATGATAGCAGTGCTCGAGTAACTAGTTGGAGGGGATCATTGAAACATCTTTAATGACCGGTGTTGTGGATTTTCCTCGTTGATTATATAAGCTTTTCAACAATTGTGTGAAAATGATTCATCCTTACAATAACGAATAATTGATTCTAGTGCAGAGTTTTCCAAAAATAAGTTTGAGTATGCACACTTTGCTCGCACGTACTATGTTTGACAAGTTTCATAGTTTTATTTGCCATTAACATGTTATGAATAAAATGTATGTAGGGAAAACCAAGGTATATCGCCCCAACCAGGATAGATGCTGCGACATCTGTATTTTATGCAATTATTTATAAAAAACAGTCAAACGCACAATGAGATTTCCTCAACATGTGTACAGCGTGAGTACCAATTCGATAAATGCCTTTAGATATGTATAAGTAAATTCCTTATTTTGAGATACGAGGGTGATTTCCCGACCGAAACTTTTAAACACATTACGCTAAAATAGTTTTTGCCCTCTAATTATCCTTACTACGCATAATTTTGAAGTCTAAACTAAGTGTAAGGTGTATAAAGAGTTCTTTGTGTATGAATAGGGGTTTATATTTTACATGGCCAAGTAACTACGGTGTGCGGCGTCTCAATTGTACAGAGAAGCATGCTACGGCAGCGTTCCGGTATACATGCCGCTGTTTCTCATTGTGGGATTCCGCTATTAATAAACTTGAACTTTATCTAACCATGTAGAATTTGACAACTATTGATTTTTGTGTTTTACTGCAGTAAGTTTCGTTTATTTCTTTAGTGGTTTAATTTTTTTCTTATTTTTCTTAACAAAACCAATCTGCGAGATCATTTATTTTTAATGGATAGTTAAGTGCAAGTACAAAAAGCACAACTCAAGAAGGGGCAAATTCATCAATTTAAACCCTAATACATTTACAGCTTGCATACGCTAGAATTAACAATTTACAGCTGTCATCACCTACTAAGAACCTAAATGAAATATCTTGTCAGATGATAGCATAGCACATAATAAAGAAAGCACAGAACTTTTAACCGCTTTAAGGAGTGAAAATGAATCAAATTTTGAGAAAATATACAAATAAAGTAAGAAAATAATAATAAAAGAGCTGAAGTGTGCATCACATTATTTCCTTTTACTCCAATCTAATGTCATTTTCTCATTATCGGAAACCAGATTTTAAAAATAAGAAAAAAAATGCCAAATTTGTCGCCAAGTTGGAGGCAAAACTTGGCGACTATAAGACTGGCGATATATCGCCAAGTGTCCGCCAAATTATAACACCACTTGAGTTTACATCGAAAATAACAATGATTTCACCCCAAAAAGGAGTAAAAGACCCCCATAGGAACATCCGAATGCAACCAAAAGGGAAGGTGCACAACTAGACCCCACTAGGAGTCTACTTACCAAATTTAAACTTTCTAAGACATATCGTTTTTGAGTTATGCGAGATACATACACACATACGCACATACATACGTGCATGCAGACGTCACGAGAAAAATTGTTGTAATTAACTAGGGGATCGTCAAAATGAATATTTCGGGTGTCTGTACGTTTCTAGGCATATATCCACGTGTGGTCGAGTCGAAAAAAAAAAACCCCAACATTCATTAGAGGGTGAGCAAAATAGAAATTAAGGCCGATTTTTGAGTGAAATTTTTTTCGCGAATACAATACTTCCTTTTTTGTAAACGGAAGTAAAAAAGGATAAGTATTTTTTTTTTCAATGAGGTGAGGATCCCCCGACGGATCATCAGATATAAATAAATGTTCAAACATTATAAATTTCACATCACTAAAAGCAATGAATTTCTTATAGTCTTTACTCAGTAAATACTTCAGGTGTTTAGTGTTACTTTCTGTCCGTATGCCAGGCGCGACCTCAATTCTGCACTTGTGCGGCGTCTTACCCTGAACATACGGGTGACGTGCCACAAAAAAATATCGCCCGTTGCTTAACAAATGTCATAACCAGCCCCAGTCTCCCTTGGCATGGATCTTTGTCCGAAACTTTTATAAGATATCTTGAACCGTGTTTTTATTATTATTATTATTAGTTCAGCCGCTTTGAGTTATTTCGTCAAAAATAAATTTTACTATCGCCACTTGATAGTTTTCTTTCCAAATATCAGAGCCAAACAAATTATTAAAAAACATTATCATAGATTTTGCTTAAAATGAGCGTATCTGAAGCTCATAAATATATGATTCAATAAGCATTGATTTAATTAATGAAATGAAAACACTTATTTTTAAATGTTTGTTTTGTGAAACCCCATAATAGGAGGCATATTGTGTTCACGAACGCTTTCTGAATTTTTTTCAAGTTTAAATTCATAGCTAATAATTTTTGTTTTGAGATTTTAAACTGATATTATCACTGATATCGTTTTATTTTTTTCTTATCCATGTCAATCGCAGGTAACAAAAACAATACTTACCCCAGACCCCTTTCATTTACCCTTAGTATCATTGAAAAAGCTACAAATCATTGTTATTATTAACTTTATGTTTTGTTTCCTGAAAACAAATTTATATGTATTTGAAATATTTATTTGTATACAAATTTATCAATCTTAAACAACATTAACCCGAGCGAGATCGCGCGGGGCACACAGTCACCCGATTCTTATCCAAACTCCTGTTGAAGGGTAAGTATTTGTCTGTAGTGAATTACCCTTTTAGTATCCTCCTAACAGTCCCCTTGCTACGTGAAGTGTTATTTTTACGTTTCTTTTTTTTCTGCGAGTGAAGCAATCATTTCTTGGAACTCACGTGTTTAATGGGGTAACTCCCTCTCTCCACGCGACTGTTACTGCTTCGAAATTTCTCATTCTAAGCAGCGTAGTTTTACGTTCTCTAGCTCTCTTTTTGCATTTATATTGATTTGCGCTTTGAATACTGGCGTGCAAACGAAAACTTGCAATCTATGAAAATATAGAAAATGATGATTTATAGTAAATTTTAGATAAAACTGATTGGGGTAACTCAGTCACCCTGCGCGATCTCTGTTAGGTGCGCGATCTCTCTCGGTTAAAAACATGTTTTTATTATCTACTTAATCGTTAAATCAGTTGAAAAACAACTATACATGGGATACTTCCTTCCAATGCTCTAGCAAAATCCATGATGTGAAAAAATAACATAAACATCAATCATAATAGTAGATCATTCTTATCCGGTGAAAAAAAAAATCAACTGAAAACTATTAAGGAGCATAAGTAAAGCAATTTTTATATCATCCAGGTTAAAATACTTTCTCATTTTTCGTAGCTCTCAAGCAGAAAATTTTTACCACGAGATTTTGTAAAACAAGCTAACATTCAAATGCAATAGCACTCAATCGATTTATTTGAAAAAAAGAAGAATAATAATAGTAACTTTTTACAAATACAATCATTAAAATTTCTTGCTTAAAAAAAGCTCGTTAATACTGCATAAAGTGCTTGTGGAGAAAAAGTGGTTATGGATTTTTCAATTTAATTGAAACTAGGAAAAAAAACTTGCTAAGAAATGAAATATACTTTACCAATTAAAGTCTCTCGCTCACTTGAACATTTTCCCACTTGCAGTACAATTCACTTTGTTTGTATTTTGAAGAATAATACAAATTTTAGAAGAAATCTAATCTCCAGTTGAAACATTTTCTAAATGTCAATTCAGATCGAAGTTTTATAGTAAACTAAGTATTTTTTAAATCAATATTAAATCAAACAGCAAGGTGTGTGTCCTCGGGTTATTATCTTATGTAATGATGTTCCCTCACTATATTAGAATACATTTCCGGCGGTCGGTTTTGAACTTTTCACTAAACAAAAGAAAGTCATTCATGCGGGATAAAAAATGAAATATTGTATAAAAATGCAAGCAAATTATTCCTTTTTTTGTGCGCATTGTTTAACACAAGGCTTAAGTGTTTCAACAAAATTGATATACAGCACAAGCTTTTACGTACACATATTTTGTGAGTAGTATGATGTAGGGATTCATGTTTGTTGAAGCAATGCAAGTAAATATTAAAAAAGCACGCACTTGAAAAATAAATGGTAACCGATAAACTAAAACTAAACTCAGTAGCGCAACAACCCATGGGTCCAGACCATGGGTTCCTGTTATGTTGGCAACCGAGCGTGTAACTCCCAGGATTTCGTTCTCTAACCCGGGAATAAAACCCGAGTCTGCGGCGTAAAAGCACGGAGCGCTGCAATTAAGCCATTGCTAGACACTCGATTTAACTTTTTTTTGACGATAGATTCTACTCTTTTCTATATTATGCTTATTAATGTACACTTCTTTGAGTCTGAAGTAATAAATAGCCTTTCTAAATTGACTCAAAATTGGTTTTAAATTTTCTACATAGAATTATGATTGGAATGAGTATCAAGATTGTGGAAAAGTATAGATTGGTATCAGTATAGAATTTTAATTTCATTTTACAAATTTAAATAACAATGTCTAAGTTCCATCATTATTTAAACTATGACTCTTATGAAAGAAACGAATACATGAGAATTAAATGTTCCACACTTACTATAATTCAGGTTATGTTTGTACGCTGCACTCATTTCGTCATTAAAAGCATGAATTTCTCAAACTAATTATCATTGTTAAAAAATAACTTCATTATTATTGCGTGCATTTTTACTTTTAATTTTAAAAGTCACGAAATAAGTGGTATTAATATGATATTTCATACTGCAAACTTTTGTTGATTAATCAGTTTAAATGCAAAGAAAATGTTTTATGAGTTTTGCATACTTCAGAAAAAAAATACTGTAATGGAGAATCGGGATGAATGGGTTTTTGGAAGGAGTGAAAGAGCGCTACTGTTATGTTGATATAAAATGTGAAAAAAATATTTTTAGCTTGTAAAATTGATTTAGCTGCTTTAAATTGCAGCTGCTTCGCCTACTGAAGAAGTTCGAAATTATTTTTTTCACATTTTATTTCGGCGAAAATGCAGCGGGCTCTTCAATGCTCCTATAATAACTACATAAACTTACTTTCGTGATTTAATTAATAAACTGTTGCCATGCTCATCTTAATTAACACGCTGACGGTTTGATTTGAATATTAGTAAAAAGAGTTATCATCGAGTGTAAATGTCTGCCGTGTTTGCGTGATAAGTTTCCTAGTGATGATATTCATGCTTGCATCAATAATGTGATGAAATAATTCGCATGATATAAAATTAATGACTAATATTTCATTAACTGTTAAAAAACTTTAATGACTAGTTAAAATAGTACCAATAGGGTTGGGGATCACAGTGCGCATATTGTATGATAAACTTTTAAAATACTCTGAACTTATCTCTATATGTATTTACCAGTTAAACGCAAATTAAAAGTCTCAATAATGTTCTTTTTTATGCAGTATGATCGCCTAAGTTCGTTGTCATCACATTAATTTTTGAATGGTAAGAGCTTTAGTCACAAAGGCGGGACAGCGCAACCTCGAAAATAAAACTCGGGGTTAGCGGTATTATCTCAGAAACGGTATTAGATATGAGAAAAATCATTTAGAAATTTGATGAAGCTCCATCAACATAAGAATAATAAGAAAATTTCCGTACCGTGAAGTTAGAAATAGTAGGAGCATGTGGTGCAAAGTGAAATATTTACTGTATTTTTGCGCTACCTATCTGCACTTATTATGTAATAACTCATGTAGTCTATTCAAGTAAAGAAAAAAATGACATTACAAAATTAAATAGGGTAGACAGGGGCACGTTTACGCAGTACCCTTTTTCAAAATGAATTATAACTGGAGAGCCAACAGTTATAACAGATTGATGCTACACCCTAGCAAATATCCTCATATGGTTTTAAGTATCATTCGAGCTTCGGTCTAGCATGCAGAAAGAATTACTTTTCTACCAAGTCGAGTAAATTTTGAGTTGAACGTTTTGAGACTTATTGGGAATAAATAACACTTAGTTAAGAAATAACAAATATATAAAAATTAGTAGAATTTTATCCTTTTTTGAGAATTGTATTTGTATGAACTGAAATGTTTGTAAATTTTTTTGCGCGTTAAAAATAAATCCAAACTTGGCGACGGGGCAAGTTTACGCGTTGAACATCGGAGCACCTTTACGATCGTTCTATGCCTTACTTAAACGTTCCCGTCAGTGTTGGGCATCAACTAAAAAAATCAACTAAATTTGTAATTGATTGATTAGTTGACTAAAGTAATCTGACTCCCATTTAGTTCAGACTAATATTTTAAAAATTTAATTCAATTGCAGACGAAGATTAACGTTAGTTTAAACTAACTCGTTAGTTGATTAAAAAAACTAATTTAGTTCAGATTGATTTAGTTCAGATTAAATTAATCAGATTGAATTTAGTCAGATTAAAAGTAATCAGATTAAAAGTAATCAAATTGATTTGATTAAATTTTTAATTCAAATTAAATTCGTAAAATATAAATGTCACATGAACAGAGACACATTTGTATTTCTACGTGTATGTACATATTTACGCAAGCATACACGAGTTAATACTTGTATATACGACTATGTGCGTGACAATACGTATATAAACGTGTTATCCCGCGTATGTTCGTGTACGGAGGTATATATGAATTTTTAAGTGAATATACATATTTATGTGTGCATATACGAGTAAATACGTGTATATACGAGTATGTAGGTGTATACAAGAGAATATGCATATGGATACGTGTAACCCCGAGTATACTCGTGTTCAGAGGTAAATTTGCTTATACACATACTTTATACAATTGTATACTTTATTGCTCATACAATTGTGTATACACATACTTATGCGTGCACACAAGCGAAAATACGTTTATATACGTGTATACATGAGAATATGCGTATAGATACGTGTTACCCCGAGTATACTCGTGTAAAGAGGTACATTTGTATTTCGACGTGTATATACATATTCAAACATGCATATACGAGAAAGTACGTGTATATACGAGTAAGTACGTGTACACACGACAATAGGTATATAGATACTTGTTTAACCCGAGTATACTCGTGTACGATGGCACATTTGTATTTGTACGTGTATATGCATATTTATGCGTTTATAAACGAGTAAATACGTGTATATACGAGTATGTTCGTGTACACACGAGAATATGCATATAGTTGCGTGTTAACCCGAGTATACTCGTGCAGAGAGGATAATTTGTATTTAAGATTGTACATACACTTTTATGCGAGTATATACGAGAAAAGACAAGTATGTACGAATATGTTCGTGTACACAAGAGAATATGCGAATAGATACGTGTAACCCGAGTATACTCGTGTACAGAGGTACATTTGTATTTGTATGTTAATACGTTAAAATACATATTTATGCTCGCATATACTTGTATATACGAGTAAAAAACATGTATAAACGAGTAGTTTTTTGCATATCCGTATATATACGTGTTATCCCGAATATTCGTGTATACTGGAAATTTTGTATTTCTACGTGTATATACCTATAAGTACGTGTAAACACAAGTAAATACGTGTATATACGAGTAGATAAGTGTAAACCCATTTTTTTTTTTTTTTTTTGCATTTCTACCTGTTATCCCGAGTATATTCGTGGACGGAGGTATGTGTAATTTCTAAGTGTATGTACAAATTTATTTGTGCATTCACGAGTAAATACGTGATTACACGGGTATGTACGTATACACAAAAAAATATGCGTATGGATACGTGTTAATCCGAGTATACTCGTGCACAGAGGTAAATTTGTATTTAAACGTATATATATATATATATATATATATATATATATATATATATATATATATATATATATATATACTGTTAAAAAAATTTCCTGAAAATAACGGAGAAAGTACCGGCAGCAAAGTTGCCGTAAATATTACGTTTCCATTCAATGACTTTCCGTGATTTAACAGAAGTTCCATTTCTTATTTCTCCGTAGTTGTAGTTTTCCGTTTATAAATTTCTCGTGACTGAACGAAAATTCCATTTTTTATTTTTCCGTTCATTTACGATCTTTCTGTGTTTTAACAGAATTTACGTTCCTTATTTTTTCATTGCGATATTTTTTCCATTTCTCACTTTCCCGTATTTATGTAAAAAGATTTTATTTTAAAAAAATATTTAAAAAGATATGTCAAGTATTGACTTTTCGTTTCATTAAAAATTTAGTTCTTTAAAATGATATTTATACAGATATAGTTAACTGTTCTAAAAATATTACTTTTTTTTATTTGCATTTGTTACTCAAAGATTTTTTTTAATTAACATATGGAGAGAGAACTTACCTAACATACCAAGCATCCATTTGCTGACCAAAACTTTTTATATCAACTTCAGATGAGTCAAATTAATCAAATAGTACTAGCAGAAAAATTGATGGATTTGAATAGGACACCAATTATCCCTGCTGATACTGTTCGATATTCCCTTCGTCGTACATTGTCTGGGGTGGCATGGAAAAACATACATGAAAAATATGATATTTTTATTTGCAGAATATGTCAAATAAAATGCTATTAAAAGCAGGTTGACGTTATCATATAATAATATACCTGATAGAGAGTACCGCATATCTATTGTGTTTAAAAACAGAATCATTGACATGCACGTAAAGAATTTTTGGTTCAGATGCTACACCCCCCCCCCCCCCCCCAATGATATCCAAATTTTTCACTCATTGGAATCGCAACGTAGATTTTTAGTACATAATCATTATTACTTAAGCATATATCAATCAGTTCGTTTTACCCGAACTGTTTTTCCAAGAAACTTGCAATAATCTCAAATAAGTTGTTGGATAAAATCTTAATAAATTAAATTAAGTACTTATTGTAGCCAAAACTTTCATTGTATATATTAAAGATCAACAATACACCTTTATCTAGAGATTTAAAATAGTTACTTTCAGTATTCCAAACTGTGAAGCGAATCCCCCCCCCCAAAAAAAGAGTGATTTTTCCTATCTTGCTCGCACACCACGATAATCTCCGGTATAGATACGAAATGGCATTTAGTGTATTAACTTTCAAGAATGCGTAAGAGCAATAAAAAATAACTCTATAATAGTTGTATAAATTCTAAATAAACTATCATCGGAATTCTATCAAATGCATATTAACAAGGAAAATACATTTGTATAAACATGTACAAAGATATTCAACAACACTTACATATGACCAGCGGTGCTAAATGCATCTCGATACAGCTAATCCAATAGGCTTTATTTTAAATTGATAACACGAGATCCTTAAACTATTCTCACTGCTAGAGCACACAATATGACTAACGAATAGAATTGTTCAAAGTATTGAGCAAAATATTAAAACCACAAAAATATTCTAATACTGACTCGGTAAAACCCACATCAAATCACCAATGCGATCAAAACACATCTGCCAGTCTAAAAATGGCGCGAACATTTTTCCAAACCTACAAAGTTCAAATGCTTATAAACAATTTCGACATACGAGTATATTACTCTCCAGACATGAAATAGCAAGCTATCTATTTTGTCTACAGCATCTGAGTTGTTATTCTAAATATGCTTTTAATTAGCAGAATGTAACAGTGCGATTAATAAGCACTATCAATAAGTGATGTTTATCATGACTTGAAGACTAATCGGAGCAAAGTACAGCACAGCGGCAACCCTAGAAATGGAAAAATTCCGTTTTCGTCGGGATGTTTACGTTTTTGTAAGGAAAAAATACATTTTGAAGCATTACGGAAATATTCTGTTAAAATCAGTCAGAAAACTACCTGAATTTTCAGGGTTTTTTTAACAGTGTATATACATATTTATGCATGCATATACGAGAAAATACGTGTATATTCGAGTAAGTTCGTGTACACACGAGAATAGACGTATATATTCCTTTTTAGCCCGAGTATACTCGTGTGTAGAGGTACATTTGTATTTAAGATTGTACATACATTTTTATGCGTGCATACATGAGAAAATACAAGTACATACGGTGTAGATTTATTTCAATCTCTCTAGATTTAGTATAAAGTTTAATCTGACGAAGTTTAATCTGCTTACTTTAGTTGACTAAATCAATCTGATTAAATTAGTTTGACTAAATCAATCTGATTAAATTAGTTTGAACTAAATCAATCTGAACTAAATTAGTTTGAACTAAATCAATCTGAACTAAATTAGTTTTTTTTTTCCTACAACTAACCAAGTTAGTTTAAACTAACGTTAATCGTCGTCTGCAATTGAAAAAATCAGATTAAATATAATCTGAACTAAATGTGAGTCAGATTACTTTAGTCGTTTGAGGATTTATTTGATTAATGCACAACACTGGTTTAAACGCATATTCTCGTGCGTACACGTACATACTCGTATATACTTGTCTTTTCTCTTACATACACGCATAAAAGTGTATGTACAATCATAAATACAAATTTTCCTCTGTGCACGAGTACACTCGGGTTAACACGCATCTATACGCATATTCTCATGTGTACACGAACATACTTGTATATACATGTACTTTCTCGTATATGCACGCTTAAATACGTATATACACGAAGAAATACAAATGTAGCTCTTTACCCGAGTATACTCGGGATAACACGTATGTTTACATATATTCTCACGTGTACATGAACATACTTGTATAAATACGTACCTTCTCTTTTACGCACGCATAAATATCTATATACACGTACAAATACAAATGTAGCTCTTTACACGAGTATACTCGGGGGTAACACGCATATTCTCATGTGTACACGTACATACACGTATTTTCGCTTGTGTGCACGCATAAGTATGTATATACACAATTAAAAGCAAATTTACCTCTGTACACGAGTATACTCGGGGTATCACGTATCTATACGCATACTATCGTGTGTACTCGTACATAATCGTATATATATGTATTTACTCGTTTATAAACGCATACATATGCATACACACGTAGAAATACAAATGTGCCTTCGTACACGAGTATACTCGGGTTAAACACTTATTTGTCGTGTGTACATGTACTTACTCGTATATACACGTATTTTCTCTTATATGCATGCATCTATATGTATAAACACGTTTAAATAGAAATTTACCTCTGTACACGAGTATACTCGGGGTAACACGTATGTTTACATATATTCTCGTGTGTACATGAACGTACTTGTATGTACACGTACCTTCTCCTATATGCACGCACAAATATGTATATACACGTACAAATACAAATGTACCTCTTTACACGAGTATACTCGGAGTAACAAATATCTATACGCATATTCTCGTGTGTACACGAACATACTTGTATATACACGTACTTTCTCGTATATGCACGCTTGAATATGTATATGCACGTCGAAATACAAATGTTCCTCTTTACACGATTAGACTCGGGATAAAACGTATCTATACTTATATTTTCATGTGTACACGTATATGCACGTATTTTCTTGTGTGCACGCATAAGTATGTGTTTTCACAATTTAAAGCAAATTTACCTCTGTACACGAGTACACTCGGGGTAGCACATATCCATATGCATATTCTCTTGTGTACACGTACATACTCGTATATACACATAATTACCCGTGTATGCACACATAAATATGTATATTCACTTAAAAATTCAAATGTACCTCCGTACACGAACATACGCGGGATAACACGTTTATATACGTATTGTCACGCACATAGTCGTATATACACGTATTAACTCGTGTATGCTTGCGTAAATATGTACATACACGTAGAAATACAAATGTGTCTCTGTTCATGTGACATTTATATTTTACGAATTTAATTTGAATTAAAAATTTAATCAAATCAATTTGATTACTTTTAATCTGATTACTTTTAATCTGACTAAATTCAATCTGATTAATTTAATCTGAACTAAATCAATCTGAACTAAATTAGTTTTTTTAATCAACTAACGAGTTAGTTTAAACTAACGTTAATCTTCGTCTGCAATTGAATTAAATTTTTAAAATATTAGTCTGAACTAAATGGGAGTCAGATTACTTTAGTCGATTGAGGATTTAGTTGATTAATGCCCAACACTGGTTCCCGTGACTTTTTTTTGCGTTTCATTTAATAGCTCCTTTTTTTTTAAACATAATTTTCATTTATTAATTTATTATTTTATTTTCTCGCACATTTGTTTAAAAATATTGTTAACAATTTTATAGAAAAATATTTCATTAGAAAAATATTTTACTTTTTACTTTTTAAAATCCATCTTTTTCTGGAGACTCAAATTTACTGCCAAAAATAAGAAATAATATTTCAATGCAAGTTGTATTATACAATATATTGTGTTTTCTTCATGTACCGTAAAATTCAGAACAAATTTCTAAATTGTTCATTTAAAAAAAAATAACTATTCTTAACTATATATTTCACTTTGCCCCACATTCCACTACAACTATTTATATAGTATTTTGTTTCAACTGAAAAATCCTGATGAATATACTTTTTCCAGGTAAAAGTTCAAAACTCTCCCGACGACAGGGAAAATTGACTGTGTAAGAAAATACATATATATACATTTTAATCTGATATTTTTATTTTATTTTAAATACGGCAGTAGTAGTGCCTGTACTTCTAAAGCATCACTTGCACGAAAACGTCTGCTGTTCAAATTTATAATTCAAACACCTTGTAGTTAAAACCATGAGTATTTATTTTGTATAAACCAGACTCCCTTCATTCAAAATATTTTATTTTCTTCGTTTCACAAGATTGAGAACACGGAACATTTTAGGCATTTCGCCAAGAGAAATCAAATGCCTTACACCCAGGCTTGCAATGGACAACATACTTTCCTCAGAAACCCATTGCATTAAATGACCATTGAATTTCCCTTTCCGTCACATGGACGAACGAGACAAGCTTTATTCCCCCCAGGGACATTCAATGACCGAACACTTTGTTCGCTCTCGCAGACACAGAATATTCAAATAGTCCTATTAAGAGTCCGGTGATATCGAAGTTAGAGCTACTGTTTTATCGTTTTAGAGGAGGGGTTAACAAAATGTCGCCGAACTTGCGTCAAACAAATAATCACATATAATTTACTGAGAGCTTTACTCACGGAGGAACTGGAAATATTTTTAGCGTTGTAGAATGCATAGTTGTAGATAATGACTTCTGCTTTTTGAACTGGCTTTTTTTGTTCAGGAATAAAAATGATTTCATATTTTAAAAAATGTGTATGTAAAAATATTGCTTTTTCCTTGGACTAATATATACGTAGTTATATATTTGAATATCATTTTGGAACAATCTGTAAGTTGAACTTACTTTTAGTTAAAGTTTATTTTTAATAAATCATGGATGACAAATTTAAAAAAAAAAAGTTAAATTAAGGTTGTATACTATTACTCGGCGCATTTACAGATACCCTGATCATGATTTCTAAGTTATATTAATAATAGACATGATTAAAAAATCTATAAATTTCAAATATATATTTCTATTAAACGACATTGTAATTCTGGTTAAATTCGTATTCTTTTTTCACCAGTTCTAAAATTTAGAAATCATGATGCCAGTGTATCTGTAAATTCGCCGAGTAATAGTACACAACTTTAATTTAACTTTTTTTTTATTTTTTCATGCATGATGCGTTAAAAAATAAACTTTATTTCTTTCTAAAATTTAGTAAGTTCAATAAACAGTGTTCCAAGATAATATTCATATCTGAAACTACGTATATTTTAGAAATTTGGATTTATTAGAAAAAAACATCTTGTTTAATAATTTTGACTCATACCTCAAGTTTCAACCCTGACTATGCATCTGGGATGAGATTTCCCAATTTAACATTAAAATTAAGCGTTAAAGTTGACAAGTTAAAGTGTCATGAAGAGCAAACCTCTTCATGACTTTCTTCGGTTCATAATTCTTCGCAGAGACGTCAAAAACCTCGATTGAATTGATTATTTCAGAAAGTGCATGAGTCCAACTAATGCAACTTTTCAGGAATCAATAAAAAGTGATTATTTCATTGAGAAATGTACTAAATTCTACGAAAATTTTTAGAACTAGTTTAGCCACAAGTAGGATCATTACCACACCGTAAATTAAGTTTCATTTCGTCACTGAAATTTATATATATATATATATATATATATATATATATATATATATATATATATATATATATATATATATATATATATATATATATATATATATATATATATATATATATATATATATATATATATATATATATAATTTTTTTTTTTTTTTAAATTTGAGCTTATGCCCCTTCTGCAATAAATACCCTGAAAGAATAGTTTGCAGTGATGAAAATCTACATCAAGTGAAACAGATTTCTTTCAGACTGATTTATGATGATAAAAAATAATATTACTAAGTGAGAAAAATAATTAGTGAAGTCCGTATTCATAAATTCATTATCTTAAGAAAATACATCGTGTATTTTCCTCTTTCTCTCGTATTGTTTTAGTGAAATAATAACGTCAGGCATAAAAAAAGTAAAAAAAATACAAAAACTAACAAACTGAGATAAAAAAACAAAAGTTTTACATTTGTAAAAAACTATATTCATATTCATAAAATACATCATCCATGGAAATTTCTTTTCTATCCTTCTCTTGTATAGTTTTGTGTTCCAAGTTTGATGTACGTATTAGTATGACGATGTTCAAAATTGCACTGAATAACCATCTTGGTATTTGTTATTTCTTTCAACAATTTGAAAGTGTTCCCTTTGTACTTAATATTGGCAAAGGTAGTTTAGCAGACAAAAGTTACTTTGCAATATTCTCTTGAAAACCTTCTATAAAATAGCTAGCCTGAAACCGTTCCTTTGATGTTCAATCGAATATTAAAGCATCATGAATGTTGATAATTGAAAACATTTGTCGTCCAGTAGAATCTTTTTCCAAAATCTCAATTTGGGAGATAAGTCCTTTTAAAAAATGAAGGGCACCTGTTAAGCAGTTGCAGATTTCATTGTTTTCAACAGATGTGACGGTGAGTCTTGATGTAATTTCAGGATGTCACATTTAGAGATTCGATTTCACATGGCTATAATCTGTCACATCTGTTTAACATTCGCTTTACTGTCCCAAGATCCCGGTCGTAAAGAATAAACGAATGTCCTCTCAGAGGAAAGTCATCAGCAATCTTGTAAATTTTATTAGTGTTATTTCTCGAAAAAGTCTCCTGAAGTGTTGTTCTTAATTTGACCAGCGTACATGTCACTGAAAGCATACAGTTTTTTCCCAGTTCCTAGAGTGATGTTAATAAAACCCATGAGAAATTGATGAATTTCATTCGGATTCCGTGATTTTGAATTCCCCCCTAACCACGCAAACTGACGAACAAACCACTACCGAAATTATGTTAGATCAAAGGAGTTATTTGTTTTTACTTCATTACGCCAAAAAATCTAGTTCTTCTATGATCTTAACATTGCTTCTTACTATTTCTTACTTCGCGTTACGTGCAAAAAGGGCATAAGTCCGGGACTTACGCCCTTTCTGCACTAAACGAATAATGTGACCCCTAAATAAAGTGCTTTGTTGTACAAGAATTGACTTCCCTGATACACTAGTTGATGTCTGTACATGAAAGTATGAGAAAACCATAGCTAACTCAATTTTGAAAAGAAAAGTGACTTATGCTTTTTCTGCAATAATCGACTCAACTGTGTATCTTGGTGGACTCCAAATATTTACATTGGCACAAGTCGGAGAACTAAAACTTTATAGTTACATCTACTAAAACTGACAACTTCCCTCCACACTGGCCCTTGTGAGAGGAAAAATTTTATGGTCGCTGAATTGGCAGATTGGGATCCATTTTCAGAATTTCCAAGCTCTACCCTGTATTTTTTGGCGGGAAGGGAGTTGCTTGGACTTCGTGCACAAGCTCCTGATGCGGAATCTCAGAAACTGACCGTACTACAAAACAGCAACTGCACAAACTAATAAGGACATACTAGGCGGAACATTCGAGAAATTGTAAGATTATTTAAATATAATATATGCTACAAGTAGTCTACCCATTGGACTCCACTACTAAAACCATAGTAATACGTTGACACTGAACAATATGCCCTAAACCTCACATTTCTACCTATCTCCTTTTCTAAAATGTACGTGGTCAATGTTGAAAAGACAATTTTGAACCTCATATTTTTTCCTTTAAATTACACCAAATATGTAACTACTGCTATTGGCATGATTTTTAACGCAACTAAAATCAAACGCAAGGTAATTCTTAGGTCTACCATTCCTCTATGATTTACATTCTACGTCTAAAGCAAATATTCTCATACACACCACTACTGTTCCATCAACGCCTCTCAGTATGAATAGGGTTTACGATTTAAAAAATACATAAATAAAAAGGCATGCCTTTCAAGCGAGGTTTTGTCGTTTGAATGATACTAAATATCTCAACATTTGAGAAATTTCCCCGAACCTGGTCCGAGGAAAGCATGTTTTTTTTAGGAAAACCCAAGAAAGATTTTCTTAAGAGAGTCATTGCCGTCATGTGAGCCGAACTTTTTGCAATATTGACGTTTTATTACAAAAGACTAAATATGCTTCTGTAAGGATTTATCTGTATTGTAAATTGAACGAAGAGTCAATGGTTCTTGTTTACACACTTTTAAAGAAAAATAAGATTGTTTTTAATTTATAGAATGTAAAATGTGTGTGAATTTTGAAATGCCTTATTAAAACGATACTTTATTGCTGAAAAAATATTTATTTATCAGCCGACTTTATTGCTTGTACTTGAAACAAAACATTAAAAATTCACCACACAAAATAACTTTTCTAAACGTTAAGTGTTTTAAACATGATTCCCAAAATTAATCACCCTAATATTAATCTCTAAGTGTTCAATTTTACAAGAAAACGAAACTAAAAAAGCAAATACAAGAAATTAAATGTTAAAAATATCGCTAACTTACGAAACATTCGATTTATGTAGGTAGAATTTGCGAAGTTTTTGTAAGAGCCTTTCATTAATTCAACATTGATAACTGCCTTTTACAGTTCGTGATAGTATTATTAAAGCGCACATATTCGTTGCTACACCAAAAGTTGATTACATTAGAGCAATAAACTGAAAATGAAAGAAATAAACAAATATGAAGACATTTGCGTGAAAAAACTACCACAAGAGGTTTATCTCAATATTTTTCTCGGACAAGTCAATGTTCTCGCAAAGCTAGATGCCATGATTCAAAATTTGAGCGTTTTACAAGTATCTAGGGGATATCACAAGAAGTTTTATGTCTGTGCCGTGAAATTTATGATAAAAAGAAAACACGCAAAATTGAGAAAAAAACTTAGTTTCAAAAAGAAAAAGGCAATGCAACTATACCAAAGCACGAATCCAGAAAGTCATGATTGACAACAGTTATATTTTTGTCTATCAATTAGAGAAAAAAGTGGTTTGCTTAAAGTGCAATTTGACACACGTATCGACGTATTTTGTTTTAAATTTTTGATACTGTTTTTTGATTACAACTGGTAAAATTTTTAACTTATATACCGTTGATTTGTCTAATTACCAGTTAATTAAAATCATGTGCAGTTTGTATGGGATCACCTGATTTATAGTGCAAGAAACAAACGTAAAAACGCTTTAGCACAAATGCAGTTGTTGGATTAACTTGTTTTTTATTTTTGTTTTATTTTCCATTGTGTATCTGTTTGGTTCAATGAAATATTCTGGTGTAATAATAATAAATTTAATTTTGATGCATAAACATTTGTTACTTTCGGAATGTTATGTATTAAATCTTTGCTGCAGGTGCGAGAGATTCATAAACGAAAATTATTACCACGTACCCACACTATTTTTACTTCTAATACATACAAAGTGTTCCGTTTTAACCTGCAAAGACCTTTACTTTCGCAACCGTTGATCCTAGATGTATACTACTTCCAATTGCAAAAATGTTCAATAATTCCAGCACAAAAAGTTTGAAAAGAGTTCTACCAATATGTCCCGGGAATGAAACGCAGCGTTTTGTGACTTACTTCACTCTTCACTTGCCGTCAATAACACCTTTTGGGGGAAAATATAGCGGTTAACAAGTTCTTGAAATTATATGTGTGCATACTCTGTTTTTTGAAATTTTTCGAGGTTTTGTTGTGTGTTTTTGTGTATCACGGCAAAACATTTGCATTTACTTTTAAATAGCAGTGAAAAATATAAAATACCTTGGTTTTTTTACTTCTGCAATCTCATTCTTCTGAAAGGGCGATCAGTTTCAATCTCATCTTCTGTATGGTCCCTTGAGTTTTGGTTGCACAAATGTCAAGTTTTTTGCGTCCGTAATAATTTTCAATGGAGATTATTTCTCTAAATATTAGTTCGGGGACCTAGGATCCGTAAATTTTGTATTTTTTGACTCATTTTTATTTTTGTTTCAAACTTTCAATACATTAACACTGTATCTGATTTTGAACATTTTTGGCAATTGAAAGTATACGTCTAGACTAACGGTTGCGAAAATAAAGGTATTGCAGGTTAAAACGGAATACCCTATACATATTTCAGTTTTAAGCATTTTTTTTTTACTGATATAAAGGGTGTCCCAAAATTTACAATTCAAATCTTGCGCTAATTTTGGGACACCCTTTTTGTAAAGAAATGTATTTTAGTATGTTAAGCACTTCTTCTTTCTTTTATTGTTTCTCTGCTTATTGTTCTTTTTTTATGTTCAATAATTTTGCTTCTTAGTCGTAAGTCGTAGCTAGAATGCGTGATATAAGTCATTGTATCGAACGTTCGAGTAATTGACAGTTTTCTAACTATATCTGCAATAAATAAATAAATACATGAATAAAATAAATAAATAAATAAAAATCAATGCTGTGTTAATTTTTATTCCAGAAGAGGAAAATACAATGATCTATAGATGGATTGACATTGTTGAGCAATCACGATTGCTTATTGCTTTCATTTGACTGTTTTTGGCGTGCTATCATTTTATTTTCCCGCCAACACCCTCTGCAGCACCACCGTCGACCGGCTCCTCACGCTGCTGCTCCTATAGCGAAAACCGTCTCCAGGTTGCATCCATATCCTACACACACGCACATACATACACAACTACACACATACACACACACACATACACAAACACATACACACACAAACACATACACACACATACACCTACACACGCAAACACATACAAACACATACACCTACACACACATACACAAACACATACGCGCAGGGGCGCCGACTTGCAAAAATTATTGAGGGGGCTAGACGTCACCGGTGGTCCTGGGGTTATGAACTCCCACGGCGCTCCCCCCCCCACACTTTTCCCCAAAAAAAAGTTCAGATACTTTGAACCTTGAAAATGCCAATTTATATATTTTCTGGTGTATGTGATTTATACTAACAAACAATATGTGGCATGTCGTTTTCAAAGTCAATCTAAGAATTTGTATACAAATTTTCTGGTTCAATTAGATCATGTCACTTATCTTCAGTGTGGGACATTTTTGCAGTTCTATTTTGGTGGAAGTCGTGCAGTTCCGTGGCTAGGCATTGATATAAGGTGTAGGGCACTTGACTTGCATGGAAGGGCGCCTAAATACAGCCTAAATACCCAGCACCTAAATACCCAGTGCGCCTAAATACAAAAAAATATTGGGAGGGTGGGGGGCATGCCGCGGGTTTAACCCCGGGAAATTTTCTAAATTGGAGATGGAGAAAGTAAGTTTTACAGTTTTTTAAGCATTTTAGAGTAATATATTATCAACATTAGAACCCCGAAAACTCTACTCTCGCTAACTCGACACATGTTTTGGCTTTGAAAAGCGAAAAACAAAAAAAAAAAAAAAAGAGAAAGAAAACCCCACATGTACGGTGTTTTCGTAAAAAAATAGTTTAATTTATAGTATAATAATTTTGTTTTTAGACTATTACAGAATATTGAATTTATATATATATGAAAAGATTGAAATTATATTTAAATAAACTATCATTAAAAAAAATAAAGCATAAGGTATTGCTGTCTCACTTTGATTAATAAGTGAAATAGCTAATTTAAACTTGCTTTGAATAAGGCTCAGAGTTCATTAAATAAAAATAATATCCCACAGTTAATTTGTTTAATAAAGTTAACATAGTATGTAAATAGCGGGTTTTTATAGAGTCTTATACCCTAAAAATATTTAAGTATTTGAAAATAACTAATGCAGTACTATAGTAATACGGTAATAAAATAATACTAATATTTCGAAATTTTGAATCTAACATTCTGTATGTAGTTAATTCTCTATTACAGAGATTTTTAAACTTGCTTTAAATACCAATATTAGGGCTGTCTTTAGAAAGGTGCGAATGTCGACCGCCTGACTAGATTACTGAATTTGAAGTCGTTGACGTCTGGTCGAATATCCAATTCATCAAAAATATCTCGGTGGTTATGAAAGTTGTTCAATCGCATCCCATTGTTGATCGGACAGACTATCCGCAGGTTCGCACACTGGGACAAATTTAAGCACTCGCAGCACCGTAACACTATCATTATTCACACCACTCGTTTTCAGTTAACCTGCTTTCAACCATAAAAATTATTTGTTGTAACTCATTGCTGAATGTATTTTACAAGGTACTTCAAACAAGGAAAGATTACTATCTTCAAACAAGGAAAATAAAAAATACTGAGACAAATTTGTGAGTTTAGAAAGCATTAAATAACTAATAATTTTCTTAAAATATTGGGGGGGCTCTGCCCCCTCAAAAATTTTTTTGAGGGGGCTCGGGCCCCCTCAGGCTCCATGGAGTCGGCGCCACTGCATACGCGCACACAAACACATACACACAACTACTCACACATTTATGCCTGCACATAGACACAAACACATATGCCTACACACATATGCACATACCCCGCCCCCACGCCAACAAACACTCATACACACAACTACCCACACACTCCTGCCTGCACACAGACACAAACACACATGCCTACACACACATACACATACCCTCCGCACACAAACACACGCCTACATACACACACACACTCTCGTGATTGCAAAAAACATAATTTGAATTCAAAATGACAAAATTCAAATTTTTTTTTTACTCTTTTTTTTTTTTTGAATTACTATATTTTTAATTAGAACAGTAGATAGGTAAAATCTACATTCATTCATTATTTTTATATTTAAAAATAAGGCAGTAAATAAAGGGACAGCCGGTTTATCCTCATTGGCCCCATGTTTTTTTAATATATATGTTAATAAAAACTAATTTTTAACCCAATTCCAATTGCTCTGAACCTTTAAGCTCCGTACTTTTAAATAAAAAGTTAATGCAAATATGCTATAGAATGTTTTTTAAGCATAAAAAACGTGTTGTCATTAGTTATTTGTTTTAAATTGTATTGTGCAATAGTTTTCTTTCAACTACTTTTTTAAGTTAAAAATATGAAATTTCTTTGAAATTTTACTTACTAACAACGAGACTTTATTATGCAGAAGCAGTTGTACTTTTTCTCAGTTTGAAATCATTCGTATATGTTTGTTGAACTGTGTGATTCGAAAAGAAACTGATATGTCCTTGCAAAGTTCAGATGAAAAGCGTTACAACAGTTAAAGTTTATCTCCATATTGGCTCCGAGTTTGGAAAATATTTGAGGGAAAACAGAGATTTTCTGCTTCTGCTACGGAAAATACTCCATTTATTTACAGATTTAAGCTATTTTAGCTTTGGCATGAATATTTACAGAGCTACTTAAGGAAAGAAATAACTGTTATAAAAAGTCTGACGTTTCAACTTCACTAAACTTTTCCCGGCCGTATTTTTTTAAGCAGAGAGTCTTAGAAAAGTCGAAGAAAGAAAGGCCTTTATACTAAAAGAAAAACTTATCTTCAACCCCTGACATATTTGACTGCCACCAGATGTCTTGATCCAGAATTTCTAACATATCTTTTTTTCGATAGACTTTTCTTTCTTTTTGTTATTTTTTTATTGGGGGGTTATATTAAAAAAGTATATAAGAATGTTATAAGCGGGTTTTTTTTCTAAGAAAATGTATTTTCATGTACTTCATGCCCACATAATTTTCACTTATTCTTGTATATTTGTTTCTTTTCACAGATTAAAGAAATTGTTTTCCCGCTAGTAATAAAACGTTATGGAATTACTACGTGTGATGCAAATTCCTATTTATTTATAAAATTTCTCGTAAACACTTAAAAATCCTAAGAAGTTTTAGTTTACTGATTTTTCACGTTTCCCATCATCATTTTACGCTAGACTGACAAATGTACGAAAACTGACTGACAAATGTATGAAAACCATTTGCACAAAACTTAGTTAAAAGCTAAATTCTCTGGTTTTATTTGATCAATGATTTATAAATTAGAAAATACGAGTTTTTTTTTTTTTTCAAGGTCTGATCGATAACAAAATAAAAACCAGAAAGTCAAGCCGATAATGGTGTGAGTAGCTTTATTGCGCAGTCTCTCGAGTAAGATTGTGCAATGCATCAGGTCGCTGTGGTTATTTCGGAGCACGCAGTGAACGAAGAAACATGCCACGAACAATTGCATCTCCCGCTAAGTGTGAAGTGCGCGCTGTAATTCGATTTCTGAATGCTGAAAAAAAGGGCGACTCAGAACAAACGTAAAGGAATGTTGTCATCAGGCATAGTCCTTCTGCACGATAATGCGTGCTCACGCACTGCTGCTTCAAACAAAACTCTCCTACAGCAGTTTCGCTGGCCAGTGTTTGACCATCCTCCATACAGCCCTGACTTGGCGCGTCTTCGGATTACCATCTCTTTGCTCATATGAAACGCTTGCCAGGAGGACAGACGTTTGGCTCCGACGCCGAACTGCAGAGCAGCGTACAGAATTGGCTAAAAGCTTAGGCGGCTGCCTTCTATGAAGAAGGTATCAAAAAACTGGTACCACGCTGCGACAAATGTCTTAATCGGAGCTGCGTTTACGTCGAGGAGTAGCTGGAAGGTGTATGTACATATTCCAAATAAAATAGTTTCCATTGTCTTTGTGGTCTTCGTTTCGCGATCGATCGGACTTTGAAAAAAATAACCCTTGTAGCATGTAATAACTTCTTAAAGCAGGGATTGTTTCCAGAAAAACTGGCAAGAAATGCTCTCCACAACGTTGAAATGATCAGTTTTAAAGAAAAATGAGTATCTAGGTATAATGGAAGTAATATTTTGCATTTTCATTTGTGTAGGTGGCATGACTAGGACGTAGAAGGTCAAGAAACAAAATTTAACATTCAAAAAGTAACATCCGATTTCCTCGCATGTTTATTTTGAATTTTAAATAATTAAAATAAAATTGTCATCACATTATTATCATATCACTCCAACCAACTGAGATTATGGGCGTCCATCTAGAAATGCTGTACAGTAAAGCAATGTTTATAAAAGTAAAAACACAAATTGGAAATCGATGCCTCTATTTTGTTAATATATATTTTTTAAAAGCCATATAGCAAATTACCTTAAAATTAATGTCTTGTTTCCTGATTTTAACAACAGAACTGTAGCTCAGAATCCTGTAGTAAGTTTAGATTATATATTCATTGAACTGTGGATCAGAATTCTGCTAAAAAAAATAAGTCATTAACGCGATACTTTTCGGCAGTTGGAGATTCAAACTGAAAACCATCGCAATATTAGCGCGACGCTCTTACCACCGGACCATTTAAAGATGCTATGTATCGAAGCAATGCACAATCAAAATTGTTTAAAATGTTTTATATTATTTCGAGGAAACAAAAAAATTTTGAGTTGTCTCTTTATTTTCTTCGGACGTGTTAAATAAATTTTTTTTGTGATGCCTCAATAATACACTGCAAATAAACCTGCACAATTTGGAACACTTTGTTTCAGAAAAAGTGATCCTAATATGGGAATATGCGCTATGAAGTGTTCTGAATAAGCTCCGTCAGAATGAAATTGTTCCGAATTTGTTCTGGATACTGAACCTCGAGTGCCACCACACGAGTCTAGGCAGCAGATGGTTCGTCAACACATTTGAAAACATGATTGCTCACATTTGGGCACACTTGTAAAATCATTGCTTTCTTTGCTGCAATGAGAATGGCTAGATGAAGATTGGTTGTTTGTACTATATACTGTATGTATACACTATTAAATTAATGACGTTATTTTTACTGTAAATTTTGTTACATTTTTTCAATGCCCTCACTCATAAACTTAATTGAAAGAACTTTTTGCTACGAAATTGTGACGTATTTTATCACGTGTGCCAAATTCTGCGAAGCTACGCAGAAAGTATTAGTAAACATTGATGTCGATTTCAGAATTTTCATCTGTAACTGTTTTGGTCTGGTTTGGAATAATTTAATGCAAGTTACTTATTTCCATTATTATTCTTTACATGATGTTTAAACATTTGAAAATTGACTTAGCACTCGCAGATCGTTGAGCTTTATATTTTGTGTACATTATGCGTTAGCATTTGTACATTAAGCGCTTGTACATCTCTGAGCATTCACATTTTGTTTTAAATAAACTTTTATTCGTCATACTGTTTAAGTTGTAGAAGAATTTAAATAACTAAATTTTAAAATTATACAATTGTAATCCAGATGTTTGACCATCGATTATGGTTGGAACAAGGATCACTAACCTTTATTGTTATTTGTTACACTTTATAAATGTAAGAAATTTGAGTCTCACCATTTAAATTTAACACAAATGCATAGTAAAGCTAAAAAGTGATGTTTAAAATTTCTACTCTGAGCTCGAAATATATGCAAAAAGTTATATCAGCTATCTTGATCTGATTTCTGAAAATGCTAAAGCTTATATAGCTTGTATAAATGTATGTGTGTCTCAGTACATATATAGGACCTGGAAATGTTCAAAATTAGGACTGGGAAACAAAAGGTTTAAAACCACTGGTTTAGAAGATAATTCTGAGAAATTTACCTTTTTTTGCCTTATTTAAATCAATTTTTCAGTTTGCTGTTCGACACGTTAATAAAAAAAATTTATATTTTGAAAAATGACCATGTCCTATTTGAGAAAAATGTACAACTTGATGAAATAAAATTAAATAACATGATGAAAATTTTGAAGAAAAACGTTTAAGTATTGGATAAGTAAAAAGTTCATTCTGATGCAGATATGAAAGAAATATTTCAATATTATACATATATTTCATGCAAACTATTTAACACTATAAAAGAGAGGCTCAGGGAACCTCATACTGGAATACTCGGAATTTTCAGGGCTTTTAATAAAAAAAAAAATTCTAATTTTAGCTTTAATAACGCTATTTTAGGCCATATTTTTAATGTTCGGAAAAAAGGTGTAGGGATACCTTCCCGAGATATTTGTTGAAGCTGATGTTTTTCAAATAACATTTAAGGTGTCTTTGGGTGACGTAAAGGTGAGAAAACGAGGGACGGGGGGGTCTAGAAAAATGAATTAAACTGGAGTTTTAAAATTGCAATTTTAGATTGGTCTTTAATAAACTATAAGGGTAAGAGTTTCCATGAGTGATCCCCTCCGAAAACGATTCAGAGGTGAAGAGTTAAGAACATTTTTAGGGAACTTAAGGATATCTAACCTCAATGTTTCAAAATTTTAATATTGAAAGTATATTTTTAAGCTCAACTTAAAGACGTTAGAGGAAGGAGACTCAGAGAATCTCGCCGTAAATTTAAAAAAAAATATATATATGTATATTAAAAACATTTCAGCTATATTTGATGACAAAAGGGAAAGGAGGAGGGGGGGGGGTCTAATTCTAGAAAAATATTATCCAATAGAATTTAGTGTTAAAGGTGACATGTATTATTTGTGTTTAACTGCTGAAGTTTATAAATTTTAAAAAATAGCTTTTATAAATTAAATTTTTATGGAATTTTACAGTAGAATCGACTTGCATGTAAAAACGAGGAGTCTGCAATACAACTGTCCAGCAATGTGATGAAAATTTTAAAATCTGTACATGTGTCAAATAAATTAATTTAAAAAATATTGAGTTAAATGACCATTGAGTAGTAAAACTGCAAACGATTTCTGCAGATGCGTTTCAAGATTTCCTTTTATTGAAAAAAAATGAACATACTTCTATTCAAGCTTCAGTTATGTAAGACTTTTTCCTGACGTCGTTTGTATTTAAATTTCCAGACATTTGAAACTGAAATTTGTGTTTTTCGTATTTTAAAAAGTTTTGAAACAATGAACCTACCACACTAAATTTAATTAAACGTTCGACTGAAACAAAATAAGTCAAAGTTGACCAACACTCAATTAATTAAACTTTTGCCCAAAGACGATAAGGATTCCGCAATACTACTTTCAGCAATGTGATGTAAATTTTAAAATGTGTATTTATGTCAATTATGTTAACTTAAAAAAATATTTTGTTTTACGGCAAGATGTGTTTAGTAAACTGCAAAATAGGAGTTCAGAGATTCTAAGTGTATCAGTTTAAAATGTAAATTAAATACGTGTTTTAATTTTTAGCTGCGTTAGGAAACTTATTTCTTCCTTGAGACAATTTAACTTTTTGAACAGCACTATGTATTTCAAAGTATAATTAAGCGAGTTTGACCAGGAATTTCTGTGAACTAGTATTTTTATTTAAAGAAAATCGCACTATTGCAAAAAATCAAGTACAACTGAAACTTTTTTAGTTGAAGTGGCCCATTCAACTCAAACATTATTCGCTCCAATCGAATAAGATTGTACCTACCAATAACACAGCCAAAAATTTGCATTGCCTCATTCAGTTGAAATTTCCCACTAAGCTACTGGTAGGTAGCATTCCATTGAATTGAACACAATCGAGTTGAATGTACCATTAATAGAAAGCAAGTTACGTTTAATAATTTTGATCAACCTAATAATTGGATTTTCAAAAAATTTTATTCCAGAAGTAATTTTTCCAAAAAATCATACTGAAAAAACAATTTAGAAGTAGTAACTAGTGAAATATTTGTAGCGCAGTTTTTCACCAAGTGCGCGTCCATGCATAACATCATTTCAGAGGCACATTTAACCTAACATAATTGATGATTCGATTCGAACGAATTTTATCAACCAAAAGTGAAGCCAGAAATTTCCTTTACTCTACCCAGAAGAAAATGTCTCGTTCCGTGACTGGTACATAGAATTCGATCAAATCGAACATAATAGAGAAAAATATACTTCTTAGTCGTCATTGAAAACTACACCGTTTTGGTTCAAAAAAGAAAAAGTGCAAACGCTTCTTTTGGAACCTCTGTGCACACCAAAAACGGAGATTCACAACCAGACTCCACTCAGTCTACATACAAAATTTTAACTTATTACGGCATAATTTTTTTCAGTTATGCGAGATACATTAAAACCAGGGGTGAGTTCGTGCTTAGTCTTACTGCAACGCTGTTACTTTTCAAGAAAAATAATTCCGCTTCCACACAAAACTGGCCTAAAATCGTTATTCAATCATTTATCATTAGGGTTTCTGGTACTGGAACATTTACAAATTCACCTCTGATACATACGTACTTACTGATGTCACGAGAAAACTCGTGATGATGAATTCAGTAATTATCAAAAACGGGCATTTTGATTGCCCGTACATTCATATGCACTTGCAGACGGGTCGAAAACACTAAACATACATCTGGGAATGAGTTAAATGACATTTTTTGGCCTAATTCAAATGATTTTTTTTTATTTAATGCATTTATTCCTGTACTTTGCATAAGGAAGAAAAACTAAGTACTAACTTATTGGTAATTCCATCTTTGCAGTGTTGTTTCACAGAAATGATTAGTTATTAGATAATTTCATTGCATTACTGAGTAGCTAAGTAGTAAGAACGTAAACAAATTAGATTTATAGACAGTAATAAAAAAGTTTTTGTTCTTGAGGAATTATTTTTTCTTTAAATTATTTTATATAACCATTTGTTTTTTGACACATTTTTGTTTACTTTTTACATTATTGATTGGCTTTGAAAACTTACTTATGGAAATTTATATTTCAAATTTAGTTGTCATTTCTGTAGTAAATATGATTTATACTACAATTTCCTGCTGCATTTTTTGCTCGTTTGTCATTTCGCTGTAAACTATTCAATTGGTGTTGAGATGCCATTACATTTTAAATTTTCATACTAATAATGCAGATTAATAATCATATTCACTCAAAGCCTAAACCCATCTTCAAGCCTGCAGTCTCAACAAAAGTGAATTTAGTGAGTATTTTTTCTTTTTATAAGCTTCTTTTATACTTGGGTAGCACACATTCCGGGTGGATATTAGCGATCGGTAATTGTTCCGAAAAATATCCTAAAAACTGTACTAAAACGTGTGCCACAAAATGTTTAGCTCAAGTGTTCAAAAACCATTTATTTACACTATCCATGAAATGTTCAAAAAGTGAGCTAAAAAGGATTATACATGTTCCGAACAGTGTTTCAAGAAGTGTTTTGAAAACTGACCGGAAAAAGTGTTCCAAAAAAAGGGGACAAGTGTACATGTTCAAAAAGTATTATGACATGTGTTCACAAAACGGTTCTAAAAACTATTTCAAAAAATAGTACTAATAGTGTTCTTAAAAAGGGGACAAGTGTACGTGTGCAAATATTGTTCAAAAAGTGTTTGATTATTTGCAGTGTAAAGTTTGAAAAAGTATTGAGCAAATTATGGCGTTTGAACTCGTTTGAGAAAAGATATTAATGACTGCAACCAAACTAAATTCAAATCATAAGTTACTTTCAAAAAACTCTTTAAAAAAGTTAAAAACGCCTTGAATCTATATCCACGAAGCCAGCTGCATTTAGAAGTTGATAATGATCACTTCTTACATATCAATTACCGAGATCGATAGCATTGATTGTAAGGCAATTTTTACTTTCAAAAATATTGTTAAATGATAAAAGTTGTTCTGCTATAGCTTTCTCTGAATATAGGTACCCTCTTAAGACTGTTTGTGACTTAAAATTCACCATCATTCACGCATAAATTTTGAAATATTTTTCTCGATACTTAGAAAGAAAAAAAACTGTTCTAACGTACTATGAATGCAGTTAACTGTTACTGTTGGAAAACTGTATTATTCAAAAATGTAAAAGCATTACATTTGCTCTGGGAAGTTACATTCCCGACTTACAACTATGATTTTAACTGGCTTACCCAATGAATGTTGCAACTATTTTCTTTTATTTATTTATTTTTTTTTAATATCACTCAAATTTTCCAAAATGCGAAAGACATATGTCACAGATTTACCTTATTGTCCAGAAAACATGATTTATTATAATGCTGTAAAATATATGAAACTTGCCGTTAGTTCTTATTCAACGAGCTTTATTTACACTAGAACCGCATTAATTTCATTAGTTTAGTCCTGAACAAAAACTAGAGTAGTGTTTATTGTAAATACTTCTAATCAGTGACATTACATCAGCTTTCATTTATCTGCACCTCAAGATTGATGACTTTATTTACTTCCAAATTCCTTGTCAAGTACGTAGATGAAATTATAGATTGCGTTAGATTTTATCTGATTATACAATACCAAATTCATAGCTTTACTTTATTGTGCAGTAACACATGATTTATTATAATCCAACAGAAGAAATATTATGAAATTTGTCTGCAAGCTGTACTCTTCAACAAACGGCATTTACTTTAGAACCACATCAATTTTATTAGTTTAGACTTGAACAAACCAAATCAGTGTTTGTTGTAAATACTTTTAATCATCAAAATAACTTTAGCTTTCATTTGTCTTGACCGCAAGATTGATGTCTTTATTTACTACCAAATTCCTTATCAAGTTCGTAGTTGAATTTATGGATCTTATTAGACTTGATCTTGTTTTTGTGTTGCTTATATCAGTCATGCATCCAATGAGTGATGTTTCCTGAAATGACATTGGTTTATATTCAATCAATTAAGCCCTTCGTTTAATGGACATATAAAACAATACTTATTTCAGCAAACTTTAAGAATCATTCCTTAAAATATGACTTTTTTGTTATTACTCTTAAAAAAAAATCTTAGTTGCTCACGAAAATTTCATTATTTTTTTAAAACACTTCGTTATTATGGATAATGGCAAAGAATCAATTCTTTGAAGACTTCCTTGTACTTAAACAAGTTAATAAATACATTATTTTTCAGATCTGATTTAAAGAATTCTTCTCTACATCATTATCAGACCACCATCATTCTTAATCGTTTTTTTTTTTCTTTAAAAAAATGCTAAAGATTTTTTATTGCTTTCTGCATAACGTAACAAAATTGCTTTACAGAGTTTTAACATGTCGAGCTGCATATTATAGAACAATACGACGTAAAGAGCTTTCTATAGCATGATACAAAGTAGGAAAAAATGGCCCTTATTATTTCACCTTGTACTTTAAGCAATATTCTGGAATTTAAAACACAAATCAAGGGGGAAAAATAGCGAGTGGTTCTAACATTTAAAAATGACTTTAATATCTCAAGAAAAACTCCTTTGAATTAGAAGCTCATTAACTCTAATAGATCTCAATCGAGCCGGCTACGATTAACTGTATCTAATAATCCGCGCAGCCAAGAATTTCCTTTGCCTCACCGAAATTTCTTGCTAGATAGATTTTGATCGAATTGAACAAAATCGAATAGAATAAGCCCCTTGATCATTTTTTATTAAACTTTTAAATGCGATTTTCATTGCATCTTTTGTGATTGATATAAAACTTTTAAAAACTGTTTATTCGTACAAAATCTCAAAATATATGACCGGCACAGTTAATAGCTCAACTGTAATATTATTACACTTGATACACGTTTAAATTTGTACAATATATTATTCATGATATGCCATATGATTTGCGGAAACAAATATTACAGTTTTAACAACAGCTTAACAAATTAAGAATTGATATTATCCGTAAAACACCACAGGAAAATAACAGCTTTTTAGTTTCCTATTATTTTTATTTTATTCATTAGGTTTACCAATCGAAAAATTGAGAATGATAAAATACAATTTTTTAAATCCTCCAAATCTGGTAAAATAAGCGAGTTACATTAATTTGTATTATTTTTGGAACAATCTAATGTTGTAAACTTAAACCTTATACTTATTCAATATTTGAGCACAGCACATTACTCAGTGAAATAGATCACCAATAAATTAAAAATGCAAATTATGATCATGAAATTAACAAAAAAGTTATATAACATTATCTTTCACAGTTATACCTTATTGCTAATTCTGTGCGCTCCTTTAATAGTACTCGAGGAAAGACTTAATGCTGCTAAAATACCCAATAAATTTATAGTAGGTAATGAAATCAAGAGCACATATATCATCAATAAGTTACTGTCATCAATAACTGGGTTGCGATTAAATGATCGCGAAGCGTGAAACATCGATGGAGTGCTCAATAGGTTCACCTTTTAGAATTATCTATAATCGTTAAATAACGCTTTCAGTGTAAAGTGCTGAAATTTCTCTAATGCAGTTTAAAACGTTAGTGGAACCTCGGTAATAGGAACCATGTAATTTTACGTGTAAGAAGAAATCATATTCAGCAGTTCCAGGTAAAGTTTAATCTACAGAACGTAAATGAAAATGTTATTATTGATTGACTTGTAAATTACATTGCAAATAATTTTAAAATACATATTATTTTAAACAAAATTTTGAAAAAAAAAGTCACTTAAAAAACATGATTTAAAAACTTATGTTACATTAAATCAAAGATATGTGTCTAAGATGAATCATTATTTAGTACAGTAGACCCCCGTTTTACATAGGTTTATTTTACGCGATTTAAGATTTGACACTTTTATTTCATTTTACGCGGATGAGTTTCAATTTTACTTGAAAACGGCATTGCAAACAGATAAAATTTTCCCCTATTTTAAAATTCCAACTGAGATTGTGGATAACAATTAATATACTGCATTTTTACTTGCTAACAAGCGAGCTTGGGCATCTGGAGACATGTTTTTTGTGATTGGTTCCAGAGCGCTTTCCAGAAGTAAAGTTAGTAAATATGCACAATTTTGAGTTCACAGAAAGAACCTTTAGAAGTGACAAAGGGAGAACAAAACCAATGAGGACATCAATGACACACAACCAAAAGCTTTCACACTGAAAATTTTGAGCCATTCCTAGAGAATGGCAAATGATCTGATTTATTAGTGAAGGAAGATCCCGTCACCTAAATTAAGCGAGTGATCATGGAAAAGTTAATGCCTCACAAAAGAACTACAGAGATTTTTTTTTGTATGCCAAAAGAATAACATAAGCAACTTTTTTAATAAGCACTAAATTAATTTATGTTTCCTTTATGCAAGTTTTACGTATGTATTGGAATAAGTACATATTAATATATATATATATATATATATATATATATATATATATATATATAACTGGAATGGATTTTTTTTTCATCTACGGAACCTAAACCCTATGTTAACAGTATTAATAAGTCTCAATTTACGTGGTTTCGTCTTACGCGGCATTTCCGTGAAACGTAACCCCCGCGTAAAACGTGGGTCTATTGTAATTGTTGGTAGAAAACGTTCACTCGAAGCGAGTGATATTGAAATATCTTAGTTAGCCAAATCAAATTTCTGCTTTGTATAAAACTTTTAGTATTTTTAACTTTTAAGTAATTTCCTTCAGAGAAATACCTTTTTAAATGACTAAAATATAGCTTTATCCGTACAGAGCTTAAATGTACACTATAGTTGTTATTATTTTAAAGTTTATTTTAAATGTGATTATTTTTAAAAGGAAAAAGAAAAGAAATTCACACATACACAACTTCCTAGAAATTCGTTCTTCATCATGTATTATAATAAAGTTCTTTATAACGAAATTTGTTATTATTAATATTATTGCTGAAATGATTCTTTAAGTGAAATAAACATTTCTTCCACCAAATCAATGCTTAGTACATCAGTGCTGAAAAATGCATTTCTCTGGGATTTAATTAGTAAAGTAAAATTTTAAATGCAGCTGTCATCAAGCATTTAATAATCTTCTTGTCGTTAACTTTTCAAAAAATAATAGTTAAATATATATGCGCAGGTTGACCCCTCCCCCACCCAGAAAAAAATAAAATCGCAGCTATCACTAAAAGTAACATTACTGATATTTTTTACACAGGTATGTTGATGGAAAAGTGAAAAACTGATTTCTGATAGAAACACAATATGTATTTTTTAAATAAATTAACAACGATTCGTTGTAGAAATAAAAAATTAAACATACATTAGTCGACACTTAACAGTAAAATTTCATTAATTTTTCTTTTGTCACTCCAGAACTAATTGTTAAAATGAGTTCTACAACGTTCGTTATATTTTTTACAAATAAAAACGCTCGCGTTCAAAGATTCAAAAAATGTTAGAGATCATCTCCTAGAATACATAGTTAGGATGTAGAAAATATTTTTTTTAACGTTTTGATTTAAAAAAAAAAAAAACGAACCCCTCTATTTGCATTTGAATGTTCAATATTCTCAGCATTTAATCTATGTTCTGACTTCTATTGCTTGAAGGATCCTTAATACATGGAAGAAACGTTTGGGTGAAGGGAGAAAATTCTAAAATTGCACGAAAGGCTTTGAGCCAAAATAAACAAAATATGGACCCGATTCATGTGCAAATTCTCAAGGAAATTCGGATATTCGTGCGTGCTGCTCTCCCTGTCTTCTAACCTAAAAACTGCTAACGCAGCAAAAAGTTTTTATCAATACTTTCTTTCGTATAAGTGGGAATGTATAATGGACTAAAAAAGTGAAAAAAAAAGTCAAGAGCGGAGAAAGAGAAGATAATAAGAAAGCGAAAAATCAAAATAATGTACCTCTTCTTTTTTTTTTTTTCTTATGCAAAAGAACTGTGAGAGACTATTGAACAAAAACAAGTAACTCTGACTTGTTTTATGGAAATAAAGTGATATTTACTAAAAACCAATGCTCACTGTATAGACAGAAAGTTGTTTTTATAAATCTTTGCTTAACACGGAAACACGAAATGAGTTTTCAAAATCACTTTGTTCATCAAACAACAGAAACGGTCTTATAAATAATAGATTAAAAAAAATAATAACAAAGACAATATGTTGAAGTCGTTGGTGCGATATAAAAACGTAAAAGGCATTATAGCGCTTTATTGTGCATGCACGTGAACAAAAGTTGCCTTTTATATAAACCTTGCAAAAATGATCATTGATGTTACATGAATATTGACATACAAAATACTTACTTTATTAATCGTAGTATTTAAAGATCTACATTTGTCTTTATCTACATTTTGCTTTAGAAACTAAAATTGAACACTTGTTACCTGAAATTTGCAAAATTTGAAAACACGCACATATTGATTATTTGGTACAGCGAGAACAAAACAAAAAAGGAAGAGGAAAAGAAAATGTGCTGTTCGGCTTCACGGCTGATTATCATTTTTTCTCTATATAATTACCGTGAAGTCCGTGAAATTTATTCTTTATATGGGGCTAAAAACTTTTTCCTCCATGGTTTTTGTCCCTAATTTAATTTACATAATTTACTTTATAAGGTTGTGGCAACAGTCTAAAAAATTCTTCGACTTTGATTGATTTTCGAATTGATTGTTGTGTTCTGTGTGCGAGTTGTGGTGCTTTGTTCTTGTCTGAGTGTGAAACTTCTTGAGTTGTGTTTTGAGTTTCTTTGTGCGAATTCTTCTGAATTCATTCATTACAGTCCACTATTAAATCGAATTTTTGTGAACCTTGAACAAAGTCATATTTTTGTGTGAATTCTTTGCTTCATTTATGACTCGTATTCATCATATTTATTTTTGGACCGACGGAGCCGGAGATTTTATGCATCAACGAGGGTGAGTTTGTTCCATTTATTTGTGAGTGAAAATGGATCTTAAAGCCTTGAAAAAAAAGAAAAACTGCTGTTAAAGCCAGTTTAACAAAATTAAGGGAGAAAATTAACAGTAGTATTGATTGTGCAGATTCCACAGAATTGGAATTCTTCAAAATAAAAATTCCAAAATCTAGTGAAGATATTACTTCTGTGTTCAATAATATTTTTGATTTGTCTGAAGAATCGGAACTTGATTCTTATATTTCTGAGCTACAAGGTCAATGCGATATAATTGACGAATTACTTCTTGTAGTCTCTAGAGCCATTTCTAAGAACAGTTCTGTTGTTGTAAAAAATGAAAGTAAATGTTCCGAGGCAGCTGATATAAAACTACCAAAATTAACTCTGCCGAGTTTTGGTGGTAATCTTGAAGAATGGTTGTCATTTAGTGACCTTTTTAACGCAGCGATTTCGAATAATGAGAAATTATCCGGCGGGCAGAAATTACAGTATTTAAAGTGTTCTTTAAAAGGTGAAGCGTCAAAAATTGTGCAATCACTTCCGATTTCTGATGCAAATTTTACTATAGCGTGGGAGTTACTTTCACAAAGATTTTCGCATAAAAGAGAACTTATGAGTGCTTTAGTAAGGAAGTTGTTGTATTTACCTTCATTGCAATCGGAAAATTCTTCACAAATTTTAAGTTTGGTGGATAGTGTAAGAGAATGTATTCGGTCTTTCGAGACTTTACAGTTCAAAATAGAGAGCTTTTCTGACACTCTATTAATGTTTATCGTACAATTTAAATTAGACCCAGATACAAGAGGTTGGTGGGAACGTTCAATAGAAGGAGATAGTATTCCAAAACTGGATGAATTATTAGAATTGTTAAAATCTCATTCAAACACACTGCAAACTAGTAAACAACAGGGCAATAAAAAGCTAAATGTTCATCAAAAGGTGTCAACATTCACATCAGAGATCCATTCACTTTGTGTTTATTGCAAGGCTAAGCATTCTTTAATTAAGTGTAATAAATTTTTGAATTTAAGTGTTCAAGAGCGTGTTAATTTTGTGAAGAAAAATAATGTGTGCTTCAATTGTTTACTTTCAAATCACAGAGTATCGCAGTGCAAGAGTGTTTATAAATGTAAAAAATGTGCTAAAAATCATCACACCTTGCTTCATTATAATCAGTCTGAGAACAACTCTGAAGTTAATTATCAAGGTGCGAGTAATTCAAATACATTATCAGCCAGTGCTAAGGTATTTGTTCCACAATCAACAGCTGTATCATACACTGATCAAAACAAAATCGGAGATTCATCGATGCATGAAAATATTTCTGCGCCTATAAATTCTTGTGTTTCTGATTTTAACTATCATGGGCAGGTATTATTGTGTACTGCAATCATCAAGGTAGTAGATTCTTCTGGAGAGTTGCAACTTTGTCGAGCGTTACTCGACCCTGGTAGCCAAGCCAGCTTCATAACTGAGGATTGTTTACAGAGGTTAGGCTTATCTAGAAAAAAAGCTAAATTTCTCATATCGTGCCTTGGATCATCAGATGCTAAAACTAATGGAATTTCAGAAATCAAATTTGTCCCACATTTCACTAATAAGTTATCATTCACCACTCCCGTATTTGTGATAAACAAAATTATTGGAGAATTACCACATATAACTTTGAGTAAGGAGTTTGTTGAACAATTTAGCGATCTCACTTTAGCAGATCCAACATTTTTCAAAAGTGGACCAATAGATATTCTATTAGGAGTAGACATTTCCATGCCAATGTTCAGAGGAGAAACCATCAAGGGAGGCGAAAATATGCCATATGCATCTCGCTCTGATTTAGGGTGGATTATTTCAGGTAGTGTTAGCTTTCCTGCGACGGGGAATCATACTATTCGAGTGAATAATATTCAGTTAGAAACACAAGAGATGCTAACTAATTTTTGGAAATTAGACTCTGTGCCTGAAATTTCTAGTTTAACTAAACTAGAACAAGACTGTGAGAATCATTTTTTATCTACATTTTCGAGAGATAATAACGGTATTTATACGGTAAAATTACCCTTCCATTCATCTCCAGAATTGCTTGGTGAGTCCAGACAAGCAGCAGTTTGCAGATTTAAATCGTTGGAGAAATCATTATCATCTAAGCCTGAGGTGCACGAGCAGTACAAGAACTTTATGAGTGAATACTATAGCTTAGGACACATGGAAATGGTCCCTAATAACGAGGTGTTTAGTGATTCATCCTATTATTTACCCCATCATGGTGTAGTAAAAGAATCGAGTTCTACTACCAAATTAAGAGTCGTTTTTGATGCTTCTGCGAAATCAACCTCAGGCCTTTCGTTGAATGATCTTTTGATGACAGGGCCAAGAATTCAACAAGAACTCTTCCCTATTCTCCTTCGCTTTAGAACGTATAAAGTAGTCTTTTGCGCAGATGTAGAAAAAATGTTTCGGCAAATTAGAGTGCATCCAGAAGATAGGAACTGGCAAAGAGTTTTGTGGCGAGAAAATTCAAATGAACCTTTAAAATCTTACAGATTAGTAACGGTTACATATGGAACTGCGAGCGCCCCATTTTTATCTACAAGAGTAATGAAACAGTTAGCTTTAGATGAAAAGGACAACTTTCCCTTAGCGACTGACGTTGCTATTCGTGATTTTTATGTTGATGACCTTCTTTCAGGAGCCCAAAGTGAAGAAACAGCCAAACTCGTGGCCAAACAAATGTTTGAGATGATGTTGAAGGGAGGTTTTACGCTGAGAAAATGGCTTTCAAACGTGCCAAATGTTTTAGAGGGCATTCCCGAAAGGTTTAGAGAAAATAATACTTCTGTAGAGATCAATTGTGACACAAGAGTTAAGGTTTTAGGAATTCGGTGGCAACCATCTACAGATACGTTTCATTTCACTGACTCCATTGATATCGAGAAGCCATGCACTAAGAGAAATATTCTTTCTGAGATTGCCTAAATTTTTGATCCTATGGGATGGTTAGCACCTGTGATTGTGTACGCCAAAATCTTAATTCAAGAGTTATGGAATTACGATATTGGTTGGGATGAACCTATTGGTAAAAAATGTGAAGAAAAGTGGAGAAGATTTTATTTAGAACTACCACAGCTATCAACTTTTCAAATTCCGCGTTTTGTTTTGTGTTCCAGTCCATCTCTTATAGAAATTCATGGGTTTTCTGACGCTTCAGAGAAGGCCTATTGTGCAGTGATATATGTAAAATCTTCAAGTGATCAAGAAGTGCAAGTAAATATTTTAGCTGCAAAAACTAGAGTAGCACCGCTGAAGTCTCAGTCTCTTCCGCTGCTTGAGCTTTGTGCTGCTTTACTGTTATCAAACCTTTTACAAGTTGTTTGTACCCATATTGAAATTCCCTTTGATC